>NC_056745.1:1297027771-1297220271 GCF_019279795.1 Protopterus annectens | reverse complement strand
GCACATAAGGCAGCTGTTTAATCTCAGCCTTACCACAGGATATGTGCCCAAGGAGTGGCGTACGGCAACTGTGGTCCCACTCCACAAAGGCGGTGCCTCTACGGACCCTGGTAATTACCGCCCCATAAGCTTAACAAGTCTAGTCTGCAAAGCTATGGAGAGGATCATAATGGAGCTCATAAACAAAGATATAGGGGACTTGCAGACATTGGACCCGACCCAGTTTGGCTTCATCAAGGGAAGATCATGCCTTTTGAACTTGGTCGACTTCTTCGAAACAGTCACCAAGGCCATTGATGAGGGAAAGGCAGTCCATACAGCCTACCTTGACCTTGCAAAGGCTTTTAACACAATATTTATTTATTATTTATTCATATACCCACTCAGGTATTGTAGAAAAACTTACCAGCTTAAATGTAAACCCATATGTCACAAGATGGGTTGCAAACTGGCTTAAGGACAGAACCCACAGGGTTAGAGTTGCTGGCGCTATGTCAGACTCCAAGCCAGTCACAAGTGGTGTCCCACAGGGCTCGGTCCTTGGCCCCCTATTGTTCGGCATCTACTTCTCAGAAGTACAGGCCAACATGGGAGGACTTTGGCTGACAAAGTTTGCAGATGACTGCAAACTGGGTGCCATAGTGGAAAGTGCATCGGACACGGATATCCTTCAGAAGGGACTCACGGAAACAGATAGCTGGTGCCAGAGCCATGGTCTGAAGTTAAACGCCAAAAAATGTATAGTCATACCCTTCGGGAAAAACAAGGTAACCCCAAGCTACCATATAGGTGGCAATCCACTAAGCACAGAAGAGGTTATCAGGGACCTGGGGACCCAGGTTGACAGTGGCCTTTCTTTTGACACTCATGTTGCTAAAGTGGTTAGAAAGACCTTCTACATTGCCCACCTGATCATGAAGGGATTCACATCCAGATCTAGTGAGGTCATTGTTCCCCTGTACTCTTCACTTATCAGACCAATGATCGAGTACAATGCCCCATTCGGGATGTATCTCGCCCGACATCTGCAGCTATTGGAGAGACCCCAAAAGTTCCTCACCAAAAGGATAAAGGGACTCCAAAATCTGTCATATGCTGCCAGATTGAAGAAACTCCAGCTCTATTCAGTCGCATACCGTCTGCTCAGAGGTGACATGTGCCTGACATACAAGGCCATGTCCCACCCGGAATTAATGGACATGCTCCACCTCAAAAAATCCAAATCCACCAAAACCACTAGAGCAAGCAACTTAAACCTTAGCACGGATATAAATAGGACGTGCTGGAGGGATAGATTTATCACTCAGAGACTCCCTATGCTGTGGAATAGAGTCCCGGTCCATGTGAGGCAGAGCACCTCGCTGGCTCTGTTCAAGAGAAATCTAGACCTGTGGAAGGGAGATCGTAGGTTTACCCCGGGAATCATCTCTGTGTCATTGCTGGACAGAGGCACAACAAACTAATGGGCACAGTATTTTTTCATATAAGGGGTGGCGTAAGCCACAAAAATTTGGGCTAGGCTTATAAATGCCTTGGGGCAGATAGCCTAGTATAAACCTATGAACCTATATTTGTCTTGCTTGCTAACAGCCTAGGATCAAGAAGTCACATTTTAAGAATCAACCAAAGAAATTATTCTTATAATCACCAGCAGCTGAATATATTATCTTGTTGTATTGTGATCATATTTGGAACATCTCAGGCCAGATTCATAAAGTTCACTACAAAATATACACTATGTGTATACTTAGTTTAACCTTTCTGGGTGAATAGATAGGAAAATAATTGTGGTATGGCTGTTCCTGAATTCAGAAAGTGTACACATAGTGCACTATATAGTACCCTTTACTAATGTGGCTTCTTATCTTTTAACAAGAGAGGAAAATAAAATGTGCCAGTGACCAGACCCCCCCCCTTTACTTGTTTGTATAATGACAAGCAAGAGAACATGCTAGGCAATAAAAACTTTTACAATTATGATTAGGGGACAGTTAGCCATATATAAACATATGTAAAAAAATAGAACCATGAAATTAAAAAGAAATACAGTCTAGCACATTAATAATAGCTGCAGAATGAAACAAAATTGATTCATTGCTTATTACACATTTATAATAAGGTGAACAATAGTCCAACAAAGTTTAGCAGCTTGAAAAATAAATGATAGCTGTCCTTGCAGTACCTATTCTCTGAACACCTGCATTATATCTGTAAATGCCATGGTGTTCCTGGGCTCCCATTTTGATTGCATCTGACCAGAAGCTTTAGCTGCAGAGAAATAAAAGAACCATGTCAAATTAGCTCTGTGTGAGTTTCATCTAGTACTCAATGGAAATCACAGACAATCTGTCTGCTGAAGAAAATGTGACAGAAAGAGCACCTCCAAAATGGCATAGGAAAGAAAGATGCAATTTTTTTTCTCAGTCATAAATACATCTTCATGCAGCTTAACACAATATTGTGAGTGGCCATTAGGAACACTTAAGTAAATTAGTATTATTTTCTACTAGCAGTCGACGGTCAGTCAGCATCAACAACCACAAAGAAACAATCCAGCTAAGTTACACCTAAACAGCAGTGTCTGCAGACCTTCAATTGAAATCTCAACCATAACTGGAAGACTGCTCTTCATTGCTGGGTAAGTCGCGAGGCTATCAGCTGTCAAGAAATCACCTCACAAAACAAACCACAATGCAGCAGCCACAAACAGATACGTGTTCAGTTCAAGAATAATAGTTCAGATTTCTGTTCTGATAAGAACATACAAGTCTCACACCTATTTTGTACAAAAGGGGATTGATTTAACTACAAGAATGACCTAGCAAAGCTAAAGTCCTCACTGTTTAATATTTAAAACCTGCTATACTTGAAGTCCATGGGATATATGAAAATTACCTCTTCAGGATATACCATATATATATATATATATATATATATATATATATATATATATATATATATATATATATATATATATAAATACTGAACGCAAAAATAAACCAGCACAAAATATTTCTGGACTTTTGTGTTTTTCTTTCAGTTTGACTTTTGATTATTTTGTGCTGGTTTATTTTTGCCTAGAGTATTTGTTGGTAAACAGGGCACTATATCACTGAGCACCGGTTTTGGTGATTTTGACGATATATATATATATATATATATATATATATATATATATATATATATATATATATATATATACATATACATATATACACACACACACACACACACATACAAACCACACAAATACAAATATATATAATGTATATATTCGTATAAGTAAAAGTGTGTGTGTGTGTGTGTGTGTGTGTGTGTGTATGTACATATATATATGTATATGGATCTATGGTTTTACATCGAAAGTACGTTTAATCGAAACGTACTACAGCTAACTCACTTCCACAAAAGTGCATTTTAGCAAAAATGCACTTTTTTGGAAAGGAAACTGCTTCTGTTGGAATATTGGTCTGAACAGACATTTGCAGCATAGTTTATGCTTGGAACTTAAAAACTGCCTGGGTGAGTCTTGCACAGTATTCGTTTACATTTACAATTTATAAAAATAAAATACTACTCACGTTTAAGCAGGGAGGCAAGCCCCCCTGCACCCCCCCACACCCTCCTACTTTAATATTCTCACTCCAAGATCGCACTACAGTGAGGAAAAGGGAATATTCCCTTATTCCCGCTGTACCACGAACTAAGCAACAGTTTGCTTAGTTGTACAATCAACAGTACATGTTGATGTACAACTAAATCTACATGCAAACTGCGTGTTGTTTTTTTTTTTTTTTGGGAAAGTGCATTTTTGCTAAAATGCACTTTCGCGAAAGTGAGTTAGCTGTAGTATATTTTGATTTAACGTATATATATATATATATATATATATATATATATATATATATATATATATATATATATACTTTATTTCATTGAAAGCTCATTTCACTGAATTTGAATTCACCCTGACTAAATTGCTGAAAGCTCAAATTACTGAAAACTCATTTTCTCCGAATCTCATTTCACTGAAGTAAAGTACTGGCACTGTGTAGAGTACTGTAAGGCAAGTAAAAGGTATATGCCTTTTTCCCCACTGTAGTGTGATCCTGGAGTTAGTATATATAGTTGGGGGGCACAGCCCCCCACATTGGGGGGTGTAGGGGGCGTAGCATCCCACCTACTTTGGCTAAATATTATATTTCACGAAAACTTCAAAACAATACATTTTAAACATAGACATACATACTTACAACACCAATGACTAACTCTTTCCAGAAGACAATATAAACCCAAACCCTGTGCCCCCACACACCCCCTAACTTGAGCTTTCAATGAAACAAAGTAGACCCATATATATATATATATATATATATATATATATATATATATATGGATTCACATCAGATGCATGAAAGCCCAAAATCGTGAATTTCAAAAGACTGAGACCAAAATCTTGAAAGTTCAAAAGACTGAAAACTCAAAATATTGAAAACACACAACATACCAACACTGACTATATTCCAGCAGACGTAGATACAGAAACAAATACAAGACAAACCATATTACTTTTCTCCAAGTATAAGCAGGGGGGCAACCCCCCCCCCTGCAACTCCCATGTGAGGGGCTGCACCCCCAACACCCCCTGCTACTTAAATATATCAACTCCAAGATCGCACTTCACTACACTAACATGAGTTATGTTGTAGTATAGCAAGTTAGAAGGGAACATCACTAAGGTTACAACAGGCAGTCATGAAACACGTAATGGTATGTTTGCCATTTTGTTCTGTAGAGTGCGATCTCGGAGTTGATATATTTAAGTAGCAGGTGGTGTGCGGGGAGAAGTAGTAAATGGTTTATCTTTTATTTGTTTCTGTATGTAGTTGTGCTGGAATATAGTAAGTGCTGGTATCCTATGTGTTTTCAGTATTCTGAGATTCAGTATTTTGAGTTTTCAGTCTTTTGAACTTTCAAGATTTTGGTCTCAGTCTTTTGAAATTCAAGATTTTGGGCTTTCAGGCTTCTGAAGTGAATCCATGTATGTTTGATCCTCTGGTTGGAGTGCACACTATCTGGTCCAGTATGTTCATGCTGATAAAGTGCAGGAAACTTTGCTCCTGTGAATTAGAGGCAGTGTATGTTTCTCAGTCTATAGACAGGTAGTTAAAGTCTCCTATGAATAGAGTATTTGGTTGGATGTTGAGCATTTCCAGTAGGTCTTGGAAAGTGTTTTGAGCTTTGTGGGTCATAGAGGGTGAACTGCAGCTGGCCAGGACATGGCATACCTCTCAACTGTCCAGATTTTGGCAGAATGTACAGATTTTTTCCTCTTATTTTTGGTGTGTTCTTCATAACATTTGTTTTTTGCTGGCAAATCACTGAGGACTGCAATCACTAAATAATTGCATAAATTTAAATCTCAGACTTTATATCCTTCATAAAATGTATGCTAAGACAAACCCTGCTATTCTATCAACTTCATAAGTTTATAAGAGCAATATTTAAAATCTGTCCCTATTTTTTGGCCTTTGTACCCCGTTATTTTAGGCTTTGTCCAGATTTCTTGTACTAAAAGATTGAGAGGTATGGGACATGGTAAGAAACCTTGTCTATGGAGACTCAGATATGGATATACTCCAGGGCATCATCCTGTTTAACCAAGCTGGAGGTGTATTTGTTGCTAATATCCACCTTTAGCCCCTGTGCTGCTGATGGTCTAAATGTGTGCACTAACCATGTCCTCCCATGCTGATTGATATTAGATTTCCCTGGAGGTGACACTAGAAACTAAGTCAATTATTAAAATCAATCATTTTATGCTTATACTGTGGCATCATCTTTGGTGAATGTAGAATGCTGCTTAATGCAAAGCACAGACCTTTGTGTAACACATATTCAGAGAGAACCATAATGTCTCTTTTCATATAGTTCAGTCAGGAACATCTCAGGATATTTACACCCACATAGACTATGATAGAATTACATTGGTATATGTGGTGCAGTGACTTGAGTGTGTGTGTGATATTGTGGCAAAACCTAGTGGCACATCTCATCACACCAAAGCTATTACTTCATTAATTGCACATGTAGTACGTACAGACAATTATGCTTCATTTGACCAAAAATTTTTTTCATCTAAAAAAGCAGTACTTCATTTAGTCAAAAACTCATCTGATCTAAACCACAAAACATTAAAATTAATTTCACTGAAAATGTCACAAAGTTAAATATGTTTTCAAAAGCCCCCACCCCAACTTAAACATACTAACTCCCCAGCCACATAACCACGGAGAAAACTGAATTCTTCTGATACATCAAATAACTGCTGGTGCACATACACAAACTTCTAGACATGGAGATGCGACTTAAAAGTGGACTTTAGAAGAGAACTAATATTGGCACCAATTTGCATTATAATTTCTAGCCCCCCCCCCAAGTCTGCCTTTCAACCTCTTATAGTAAGAAATCTGGACAAAGTCCCAAATAATGGGAGGACAAAGGCCCAAAAAATAGGGACACTTTTTAAATACTCCTCTTACAAACTTGGAAAGTTGATAGAACAAATGGCTTTGCATTAGCATGTATTTTCTGAAAGATATGAAGTCAAACTCAAATGTCTGCCGTTATTTGCAAGAAAACCACAATTTTATGAGAAACAGACCAAAAATATGAGGAAAAAATCTGGTCATTCTGCAAAAATCTGGACAGTTGAGAGGTATGCCCCCAAGATCAAACCTGATCTGCATAATGGTTGTTCAGGTGGTTTTCTACAAGCTAATAAAGTTTTCATTCAAATGTGATTCAGTCACTTGTGGATTAGACTAAATGAGTTTTAGACCAAATGAGCCACTGTTTCTTTTTTTCAGTCATATGAACCATAACCATGTAGTCATGTGTTATGCTTCATTTAGTTATTTGTTAATTTGCTTTCTTGATTATTCAATTTGTCTGTTCATTGTCAGATGAAGTAATGTTACAAAATGCAGCTCTGGTGCCAAACAGCTGACGTGTTTATTGCTGCATACAAGATCTGGTTTCATATGGTGTAAAACATTTTGAAGAATGGAAAGGAAAGTTACCCAATAGCCTAGTCTTGGGACAAGGACTTTGCAAGGCTTTAACACAATGAACAAGCTTCCCTCAACATTCCCTTTCATTGGAAAGTTTGACTATAGCTCTGCTAGTCATTTTCTATCACAGACTGGATACAGTTGGTGGTTTTAGCTACCAGAAAATATGAGTAGGAGATAGTTGATGCCTAGCCTGTAAATTTGGAAGTGGAATCCAGAAAGGGTAACTGATAAGTTATGCATAGACTGAATTACATCACTTTAATCCATCTGCCCAAGATTCATTTTTGTGGTCTGTTTAGGAACCTCTACATACAATTTACTGAAAATATTCCAAGTTTTAACACGTTTTTCTGTTGTAATGTAAAATGTTAATGCATTCATGTGACTCAACTAATAAAGTGGACTCTCATAGTTTGAGTCTGTTCTGGTATGTTTTTTTTTTATTATTTCATAAATATAAAATATTATCCCTAATTATGTCGAGTGAAATAAATCCTCATTAGTTTTCAATATGCAATGTGCAAAATAAAATTTTAGTCTGCCATTTAAAACAATTGAACTTATTTATTTTACAAATTATGTAACAAAATGAAAATTGGCATTGCATGCAATCGTCACATTATTTGAAAATAATAACTTTAGAATAAAGCATGTTAATTTAATTATTTTAACTAGTCACACAAGTAAGTTTTTCTTAAAACAAAAAGAGAATAAACTGCAAAAGGGAACTTCAAGCAAGTGGAAACAACAAAGCTGCCTGATTCTTTGCACATTTTTGTAAGAGAACATCAGAATGTCTGGCACAGAAGAATGATGCTCAGAACTGTTTCCTGTGCCCAAGTGCATGGTTTGATTCCTTCCACCTTCATTTGCCTGCCTGTGTGACTCTATGCAAGTCATTTAATCAGACCATGCTCCTAGGTCACCCCTGAAAAGGAATGCTTTTTCCAATGGCCTTACCCAGTCAAATTAGGTTAAATAAAATAAAATAAAATATGAAGAGGGGTATCCAAGAGTATAAATCATATAGGAATTACAATAGAAGCTGAAATAGTATAAAGATGGAGCACATATATACTTAGAAATCAATATGCTCTGATACCTAACTTGCCAATTGTTGATATACATTGAGATATCCATTATATAAACTTATACTGGAATATATCAGTAGCTGGGTTCAATAACTGCATCACTGTCCTAAGTCATTGTGAAGATGACAAATTAATGGCATTATTTTTGCATAATGAGGTGAATAAGCATACAACATATACAAAAAATAGCATCACCTGGTGATATGATGTAAGATATGATAAACAATCCAAGTAGTCACCTGAGACTAAGAAAAATGGAGAATATGGAAAGGTATTTGGGCAGTTTATCAACTGATGGGCCATTTCAACAAAATGCACAGCATTTCTATAGAGCTGTGTGATTTTGTAAAATGTTATATAAAGTCAGAGGGTGCAGGGGCAAAGCTTCATGCATGAGTGTTGTGGGGTCATTCCTACTTCTCATAGTACTGTTGACTTACTGTATGATTAAAACAAATCTGTGGCACTATATGTCATTTGATCAGGACTCAACAGGTAAGGAGGATAGTCAGAAATGAAGCTACACAAATTTCTAGATTTCACTGGATCCTTACACATATCAGGAATCTAAGTAAAGAAAATCAGACTATGTAAACAACAGTAAATCAATAAAATAACAGCCAAGAAACTGGCTTGAGTGGCATAGAGTAGTAAAGCCTTCACTAAAGTCCAAGCAGTCTGAGTTCAATTAGTAGGCAGAAGCACCTGACAAAACTGGTGGGGGAAGATGGTAGTAAGTAGCTGCTGCTGCTGACCCATCCATCCTGGGGGGCAAGGAGGAAGCTCTGGATCACCTCTTGGGTGGAACATAACCAGAGCATTCAGTCTTGTACCCCTGGAGCACACACAGGTAGAGTTTGCACTGCCAGGGTGTTTCACTGCAAAATGGGTAGAATGGTTCAAAAGCCAACTTTTTTCCCTACCACCTGACTCTCACTGTTGGGAAATGGATAGGCCATTAGAGGTACCTGAGCAAGAACCAATGAGCCATATGGTTTTCACCTAGCCTTAGAATGCCTTTTCCACCCACAGAATGGATGGTTCAGGTAATAATTTTCCAAAAACATGGCTTGAAAGAATTGAAGCGATAAGAATTCAACATTACCAAATTTTTGGTGTATCAGCTGTTACAAATCTTAAATAGGATAGATCTAATGGGTTTTCTTAACATTAATAAGAAGTTATAATGGATTAAAACCAAAAAAATGTTAAAATAAACAGCTACTGCTTTGTTAATCTTAACTGAAATAGATAATTATTATCACTGGATATTTGAAGGTGAGAATTGGATAATATGGAAATTATGAAGAATATTTGAAAAGTAAAATCGATCCAAGTAATGGGCTATCAAAAGATTAAGTATTAGACAAAGTTAACACCTGTACAGATGATAAAGAATTACAATTTGGTAATAAAAATGCAAACAGTAAAGTAAAAATACATTTACATTTATATAGCTACAAATGCAGGATTTGTTACTTACTACTTTACACAACTTCAAGAATCGAGTAGGAAGAGTGGTGTGAGTATAAAGATGAGAAAAGAAAGTGATCGTGTCCTAACTCTACTAAGCACACAAAAATAGAACAAAGCCAAAAAAATACAAAGTTTACAGTATGAAAATCATATTACACATTTAGTAGAGTTTATAGAAGCTCATAGTGATTAAAATGAATGAAAAGTAGAAGAAATGATGGAAAGGAAAACATAGAAGGAGTAGAGGTATTAGTAGAATTACTGAATACTAATATAAAATTAAGATATAAAAATGAATAAAAAACAAACAAGATGAGATGACAAGGAATATTTAGAGGATAATGGTAGCCATCAATACATTATTAAGTGATGGAAATATAACACAGATATAATAATATAAATATTAAAGTGAGAGATACAGTTATAAAAATTAATAGCAAAAAGAATATCAGTAAGAAAATATGTTAGAAATTGTGGGTTGTGACTGACATATAATGGTGATGCTTGTAGAATATTTTACAATAAAAATAATTTTAAAGGGTGAGCAGAATTAAGAATAGAACAGGATGTTGACAAAAGAATAAAGTAAACAAATTTGACTTTGATGAGAAAGAAATTGACAGAACTTTATGTAAATGGAAATCTGGCAAAGCTGTCAGAGTAGATGGCATAACACTGATTTGTATAAATAGCATCAAGAGAAATGGATCGCAATACTCTCAGAAGTATTTAAAAGATATGTACACAGAGGAAATTTCCATGAAATAAAGTAAGTCAGAATTATAGTTCTGATTTATTAGAAGCAAACTTTAAGTATACAAGGATTCTGATGAAGTCTATTTATAATAGGATGAAAGCACTGAATCACAGTACTTCCTAATAAAGGTTATCCCCGGGATTCATGAAGCTTGCACCAGGCGTAGGTGTAGTGTAGGTGGTATAATGCCAAATATAGCCGTCGAGCGATTCAGGCACAATCCAATCCCATGTGCACTACTGGCATATGCCACAACTGCGCAGGCCTCAGCTTAGGTATGCTAATCACCCCATGCACAGTGCCGCACCATGCAAATGAAGGTATATAGCGATTCATGAAGTGGTGCAGGCGAAGCGTAAGCCCACGGAAATGTAAACCAAAAAACATGGTTTACATTTTCCCAAACAGAACATCGGAGTTATGGAAGCAGCCCAGACTCATGTATTACAAAGTTAACATATGCCAATGGCTAAATACACAGCCAATGGCATAAGAAAAGATGCACAACACCTAAAAAACAACATTTAATGTCATGTCCACAGTTACACAAAGTACAACCACAGGGCATGTGTGCGCAAACTGGAACACAAAGAAAATATATACAGATGTCATAAAATCGCAATGTAATACAAATCAGGATTTCACCATAATACGCAATGGTATGCATGGTACACCACAACCAAGCTGCAAGGGTTGCTAAGGGTCTGTGACAGTGTCCAGCGTGGTAACTATGAATTAGTAGTCAATGCCATGCAAATGAGGCAGGTAATACTGAATTGCAAGTGTCCCACTGGATTAAGGATGTACCATACAGCGTAGCACTATAACACCGAGGAGTGGCTCAGAGGTATACATGACATCAGCAGAGGGGTGTTCCACCATAGCTGTAAGCACATTGAAGCAATACAAATCTGGCCTGGCCATTGCTAAGCAAAGCTGCAGGACAGGGGTGGGGAGGTAGGTATAGAATTGTTTAGCTGAGAGCACATATGGTGCCCGAAGCACATGTGTACAGGGATGAAAACGTGCCCGAAACCCGGTAAGTGGATGCACGCGCCGCGAATAATAGCACAAACAGGAAGGTCAGGGGAAGAAAAGAAGGAAATGTCACAGTAGGGTTATTGGAGTACAACTGAGCACTTAACACCTATTAACTCACAGCGGGCAATCGACGGCAGCTGACAAGTCTGCTCACAGAAACCTGCAAAACAGGATAGGGGAGGCATTGGATTGCAAAGAAAGGAGAACTGTCATAGCAGAGCAAAGCAAACCTACAGTAGACTGGCAATAGAACACATTACGCAAGATAAGCCAGGTCTAGGAAAGTACAAATGACAGCAGGCAGCTGGATGCATGCCAGAAAAAGGTAGGTGGAATGTGAAGAAATGTAAAGGGAAGGGCAAGAGGTAATCCACGGCAGCCAAATGTAATTCAACACCAAAGGCACCACAATAGTAGTTCCTGTAGTAAAACACATAAAATACCCTGTAGCTATGATCGTACATACACACCCCATGACATCATCGGTGTTCACAGCACAATAGTATAAAGTGTGAAAGCACCCTTCACACACCTGTGTATTCCCAAACACTGCACCATAGGTGTAAACACATGGGGAACTTTTAAAATGTACATGTTGGGAGCTGCCATAGCTGTGATTCATCACCATGTGTTAGAGACTGACGGTGTTGTGGAGGATGATGCCGACAACCACCACAGGCCCCGGAGGAGGAGAAGAGTGTTCAGACCAAGGGTAACCTACCAGGGGCTACATGATCTGGAGATAGTAGAGCATTACAGGGTGGACAGGGACATCTTACAGCAAATAGTTGAGCTGTGCCGGCCACGTCTGAGAACCAGAAACAACAGAGGGGAACCCATCCCAGTGGACACGAAGGTATGTGTAAGCTTGCAAATACTAGCCATAGGTACCTTTCAAAGGCCAACTGGAGATATAATGGGGATCTCACAGGCATCAGCATCCAGGGTACTACACCAGTTCCTGGATGCCATGTTACCACATGCCAATGAGCATATATACTTCCCCCAAACTCAGGAGGAGTTGGCCAGCAATATGCGTCACTTCCACCATGTGGCACACTACCCAGAGGTACTGGGTGCGATAGACTGCACACACATACATATCAAGTCACCACCCAGTGAGCATGGTAGGCACTACATAAACCGCAAGGGATTCCACTCCATCGACTGCCAGGTTGTGTGCAATGCCCAGGGCATTATCATGGATGTGTGTGCTGGCAGCCCTGGAAGCTACCATGACTCCCATATCTGGCATGCCTCACAGCTGTATCAGGTATTTGTCATGGGGGAAATCCCACATGGCCACCTTGTGGGGGATGCTGGCTATGCACTGGAGCCATGGATGATGACTCCCATCAGAAAGGCACACACACCCATGCAAGAACGCCATAATGAGGCACATGCACAAACCAGAATCATCATAGAGCATATGTTCGGGATACTGAAATCACGGTTCCGTTGCTTGGACACATCTGGTGGAGCCTTGCAGTACTCTCGAGGCACGTGTGCCCACATCTTCATAGTATGTGCCATGCTACATAATATGATCCTGCGGAAACAGCTGCAGCAGGGACAAAATGGTGAAGGCTCTCATAGCCCACTGCAATTGCCAAGGCCAACACAGGCACAGAGGGATTCAGACCACGAACACCCTGTGCCAGCCCCAGTAGGCAGACGGAGGCATGCCCAATATGCGTACGCCTTGGCAAAGAGGGAATGTATAGCACATACTCTGACAGTGTAGGCCCCTATGGACTGAGACACCTCTCCACCTGCACACACAGTAAAATGGATGGCACACACACATGACCACCTATAAATTGTAATGTATAGGTGGCCCACTGTGTGAATCCTACATAGGCAGCCCTCAAACATTGTACACACAACAGCTATTGGAACAAGGAATGTCAAGACCTGAACAGTACATGCGCCTATCAGCATATGCTGGTGCTGTGTGTATAGGTTCCTAGGTACATCGGTAGGTACACGCCCGATTGTCAAAGACCATACACCAAACGAGGCAAACAGTGTCTGCTGTCACCACAACATTGAGTAACCAACTGTCGCTCAGTGGAGCAGAGGTAATTGCAGGATCACTTGTGTGTAAGCACTGTTCTGCACACACTCTGCACGGATTCCCTGCTGCATTAATGAAGGCTCCACATAATGTAATCATGGATGTAGTGTCAAGGCATGGGGTGCATCCATGACAGGTATTTGTCACCCCAGCATGCTCCACCTACGGTCGTTTGAAGGTGTAGCACACTATCGTGTGTGGCTCACTGAGATATTCATACCCAATGCTTTAGCACATCCAGTAAACATCACATGGACATACCATTAATTGGACTCATCCATATGTAAACTAACTGAGTTACTCATGTGAGTGCAGTATGGAGTAACAGCCGTAGTATACTCCACATACAAAACGCCATAACACGTGTACAAATCCCAGATGGCCAAGTGGTAAATGCAGTGACCATCGTGCATGTTCCCGGTCCCAAGTCCTGCAGGGGATGTAACGTAATCCCAAAGGCACGAATAATGCATGTCAGATGCAGGTCATCAGATCATGTTTAGCACACGTTAGCGGGAATATGCATTGCCCAGTGCTGGTAAGTGTCATTTAAATATGACTATACGGATATGCATGAAACAGAGCTAAGCTTCTCTGAATATCTCACAGATCATGGTCAATGATGTCCAGAACAGGTGAAACCAGCATTATTCATCCCTGTACTAATAGTGCCTGCTCTGAAGGGTAAAACGACCACTGCCAGGAGTGGAACATGCAATCATGTATGCAATCACCTAACACTATGGTAGCCAAGATGTACCTACGGCAGGTGTGTAATGTGACAGGTTCAGACTCAAACGTGCGGAGTCCAGGAAACAGTATACACCGACAAGTACACAATGAAAGGTGTAGTTTGCCTGTCACTTTCCCTGTCAGATATATATATATATATATATATACATATATATAATACAGATAGAAAGGGTGATAGAGAAATATATGTTGATATATACGGATTCAGCGATATCTGCAAATATATAGATAGATCAACGACATTCATAAAACCTTGGAGGTACAAATAAATAGGATACCGCCAACTATGGAATGTGTCACATACCGACACACATAACCACGAGGCTGAAAGACCGGAAGAACACAGTACCGGTACACTAGAACCGCGAGTAATATTATCACGATATGAAGGGACATTTAGTTACCACTACCAGTGTTGCGGTCCACGTAGGTACTGTGTTCAACTATGTTTGTGATTGCCGTAGTCTGTGTATGTGTGTGTTGAGGGTGCTGTGTGCATTTCTGTGTGACTGTAATGTGTGTGTGTGTCTGCATCGTGTGTCTGTTAGTGCCAACTCGGAGGTAGATCATTATGGTAGGTGTGGGTATAGCTAGCTGTAGGCATACGGTTACCACCTGTCCCACATTAAGAGGGACAGCCCCTCCCTGGGCAGTTGTGTCCTGATATACAACATTACAAAGGGCAACTGTCTGAGATTGTAGGACATTATTATGTCCCATATATTATGTAATACTTGCATTAAATAGTTATGCCTGTATGTAAGAAACGTAAATGTTACATGCAATATGATAAGTAGCCAAAGTCCCACAACAATAAGTATGTATTGAGGATAAAAGTATGTGCTATCCAGTGTACTGACCGTGGGCATGTGTCGGCCTGTAAACACCGATGTGTGTCCCGCAAGTATCCCACAATGGCCATTTGAAAAGGTGGCAACCCATGCCAAAGAGGTTCAGTTACCAACATAACTGTAATGACTGCAAATATCTGGGACAGAAATACATGGGACAGCTGTCATTTAGAAACATCCCTTTACATATCGCTGTAATTCCAGAGGTATGGAAGTATCAACCTCACCTGCATACTATATAGAAACCAATTAATAATGGCCCAATGTATAACCCCGTAACAAAAGTCTACTAACTGATAGCTCTTTAATTAGGGAAGGAGCCCACACACATATATAGAATATGTAGAAATGCAAGCCCCACAAACCTGTATATGCTATGTACACCCACCTACATCCCCCACACTAGAAACTATAGCAATACAGACTGTAATTACAGCACAAACATCCAGTCAATTACATCTGCAGAAGCATTAACATACCTTGTGAGAGACACATTTAAAGGCGCCATGTGAAATCGTAGCCATTATATAATGGAACAAACGGTGATGTTACAGGTTTTGTTTGCAATAGCCCCTAATCAGATGGTTGGGATGACAGGTACACTCAAATGTAGAACCACATATTCTAGCCATCACACACAATCCACGGGGAACATGAATCCAAACTATACGTGTCTCTACACATAGCAGTTGCAATTACACACAACAAAACACAATACAGCAACGCCCAAGTGGAGAATTCAATTATACCCCACAGTTGCCACGTATTTGGCGAATGGAGTGGCTGCACAGCTGATGAGCAAGTAATAAGTCAATCAGGAACACCAATTTACAGGTATCAACGTATATAAGGATGACTTGCCAGGCATTCAAACTGTATGCTCATACTATAGAACTGTTTAAACAGTGTAAGAGAGATAGTTACGAAAGTCCTGAACGATAACAAGGTATGTAGAACACTCAGTATGTAAGTGTATGTATAGCCTGTTTTGTATTAATTATGTTAGTGTATGTATAACCTGTTTTGTATTAATTAAAAGTGTCCGCAATACATAAAGTGGGAAAAGGTATTTATGTAGTGATATCTTGCTGAGCATAGTAATGCTTGTAGAAATTATGTGTCCTGCAGTGGGCCACAAGGTAAACATTACAGACACCACAAGGGATGCTACATGAGAACAAATCCATACCACCCGCCGTCAGTGGTAGGGTATGTCCAACAAGTATGTGCCATAGCAGGGGATAGTATATGTTGATATACTGTCAAAGTAGGCATGTGTATGGGCATATAATGACAATGACATGTCTAAGGTGCTCCCACTGTGCAAGTATGCTTTGCATTATGGGATACTATGTAAAATATGTGTAATGTACAGTATTGTAGGTAGATATGTCAGATATGCTACACAGCATAACAGGCATATCATGCATACCAAAGGTATTGTCCATTGGCATATACAATATACAATAACAGGATACATATGGCTTGTAGTCACGGGACACTGTAATAGCATGATAGCTAATCTAAATGGAAGGGCTACTCAATTAACCATGCACAAAAGACATGTAATAGCTTCACAGATTCATAGTGGGATACTATGCAGTCTGGCAAGTCTTTGTGTAAGCACAACTACAGTGTTCACACCAGCAGCACCTCTCTAGGGTAGTGTCCTGTCTGTAAACAGTAGAGCCATGTGTTACCTGCACCTCTGCACAGTACTGCCACTGCAGTGATCCCTGGCATACATGTGTCTCCCATTCACCAAGTGAGATATCACATGAACAGTGCTACTGAGTGTCCCTGCGTGATGTACATAGGAATCATGTTCCAAAGCATGGTGAGTGTCCGGTTTGGGAATGTAACCCTCAAGCACATCCCACTCATCATTGCATGTGTGCACATATCCATGAGCATGTTGCTCACAGTGGCTTTTGCTTATGTCGCTTATGTGGAGTATATCCATTAATATTGTTGTGGACATGGGCTCTGTCTGTTCAGCAGAGGTCACCCCTGAGTATGTAGTATGCAAATGTGTACAGACATGGTGTCCATAGTTCTGCCACATACTTCAACCTTCGGAGCTCAATAAATGTCATGGTGTGTTAATGTTGTGGTATGTAAAGCCGTAGCTGTTGTGTAAGGTACACCCTAACCGGGGTGTTGTACCCTTGAATGTGTGTATACGTCTGGAGTTCAGAGGTACAATGGGTGCCTATGTTCCAGCTACAAACCCATTGCAGATAAGTGTGGCCACGTAGAAGGATATCCATGCCACAGTAGCAATATGGTTATCACAGGAGTGGGTGCGACATACGTGTGTACTACGATCATGTACAATGTGACATGTATGTAGGGGACTACCACCTATGTGATAGTCAGTGGGTGAATGGTGTAATGCAAAGGGGATGTTCATACACCTTGTGTCATGCAGCTTGAGGCCATGATATTGATATCAGGTATCAGTCACAGTGATACCCTTATGGAGGGAGTCAGTATCAGCTGGTGGATCAATCATGGTGCTTTGTATGCAGTTGTCTGTAAAGCTAGGCAGGGAAAGTCCCTCTGTGCTAGCCTGTACCTCAGGGAAGCATATACCAAACAGGAGGGGCCCTATGACTGAGGACTGTGGTATGCCAACTGTAACTGAAACACAGTAGGTACTATGGTATGCTATCCTCATTGTGTGTGTCCTGTCCGTGAGCCACTTTGCATAACATCCTGAGACATAGGGGTCGATGTGCAGCTGGATGTGTATGTTGTCAATACCAGAATGGAGAACGGTGCTAAAAGGTAATGAGAGGACAATGTAAGCTGTGTGGACCCCCTTACCATCATCAGCTACCCTGGTAACTGTATGAAAGGAGTCCACCAGGTGTAGGAGACATGCTATGGCCCTAACAAGTCCAACCTGGGTGGCAGCAAAGTACCGGAGCCCACCAATGTCTCTGTGAATGACTTCCATTATGATGTGCCCCATAGCCTTGCAGAACAGTCCAGTCAGGTGTGTAGGGCAATAGTCCCCCTCGTGCATTGTGGCGCCACCTGTGTGGAGTGTGATAACTGTTGCTGTGTGCCATTCAGGGGCAGCAATGTCTGTTACAAGACTATCTCTGAATATGTTGGCCAAGTGGGGAGACATGCTGTTCAGAGGTTTGTGTAAATCACAGCCTGGGATGTTGGACGGTCACATGGGGCCAGTGTTCCAGGCCATATAGAGTGCAGGTTAGTACTGTGCAGGTGTGACTGCAGGGACACCGCAATGTTCCTGCATGGATTGTGGCCCTGTAGGGCGTGAGAGGGTGTAATGTTAGCAGTGAACCCATCTGCCAGCATGTTGCCAACATCACCTGGTTCTGTAATGTTCCTGAGTAACTGTTGTATGTCAGAGCAGATGTGGGTATTGTCATTGACTACTGACATATCTCCATAATGCCTTGTGGTACACCCTAGCATGTGTCGCAGTAATGTTTACATAGCTAGTGTCGGAGTATGTGATGAGGGATCCTGTAGCCCTACTGAGGCTGACCAGTGAGCTACCCCACCCATGGGATTGTACTCCACTTTGCAACAGTCTCCACCTGTTGTTGTAAATTATGTCCATAGAACTGGACCCCCAGAGTGGCGTCCGTTATCTGGTGGGTACCATCATGGCTCTGTGTGTAATAGCATGATCCATGCAGTCGTGTAAGTGCTAATGAGGTGCACTGGGGTATGTTTCAGCATTTGTATGTGCATTGTCCATCTGCACGGGTGTCATGACATTAACTACTGCTGTCATAAGACGTCTGTAGTAGGCGTTGTAGTACTCTTGTACTGTGTATGCTGTGAAGGGTGTGGTGCCGGGATGTGGATAACAAGGGTGATTAGCATATGTTCAGAATCCACCAATGAGGGGATAACCCCAGGTGTGGAACACCAGTCACATGTTGGTAGTGTCCATGTCAAGGATATTGTTGGTCTTGGAGATGGTGTGTATGGGTTGATCCAGCCGAGTGGAGGTTATGAATCCTGGACAGCGTTGGCCTAATGTGTCGGTACATGAGTGGCTATCCCAGTTAAGTGTGGGGTAGTGTCAGTAGTACCTGTTTGAGCCCTACTATCCAGTACACCAAGAAATGAGGTCTGGTAACCATGGGGTATGTTGTTGAATCCGTAGCTTGTTACAATGTGTAAAGCAGTTCTGGCCAAAGTTAGTTGCATGTGGAGCACCTCTGATGCATTGTGCTAAGTAAATAGCCAGGATGTGTGTACAACATAGTGGAATATGGGAACACCTCAACCATGGGTGTGCCGGTCCAGGTTACATGACTGAAAGGTATGGTCTGTGTATAACCTGTCATTGCAGGTGTGCTCTGCAGAGCCTAGAGGCAGGTCCCAGTCACTGCAGAGATATTGAAGTGGTCCATTATAAGGAGTGCCTTGCCTGTGTGCGTCAGAGATGAAGATGCCAAGCATTGCATCACATGACCCCATATTTGGCTTGCCTGTTCCCGTTCTGGTGGTGAATGTTATTGGAAACTGTGCAAGACAGGCAGTATAGAAGCAGCAAGAGCCTTACATGTTATCTGTACTCCCAGGGCTGACAGGTGCAGGTCATCTGTGCCAAAGCATTGTGTTTTGATGACCAGGTCAGTCAAAGTGGACAGATACCAGATGCCTGTGGAATGACAGCAGAAGCATAGGCAACTGTTGAAGTGACACAGTTGCTGTACAGTGGCATCAGGTCCGGATGAATGCATAATGCTCCCCAGGGCTTGGCCCATACCTTCAGGGCTACAAGACTGGTGAGCTATTGCATATCCCTGCATACGTAGTCTGTGAAGTTGCATCACAGGGCAGTCACACTAACAAGGAGAATGACAGTCAAATTGTACCTGGTGAGGTGTGGCATGGGTGTATAGGTAATGTTGCAGAACCAGTTACCTGACAGCAAGATGTAAGCAACTATCGCCTTGCGTAGCCTGCTGAGTGGAACATTAGTGTGACCACCTACAGAGTCATCTATGACAGGTGTGTTGTGCATGTTATAACATCCTATTGGCTGTATGTGATGGGCACACATGAGTCTGTGGGCTATAAGTTATTGTTGTTGTGTTTGGTGATGGCGGCTGCCTTTGGTGCCTACACAGAGTATGGAGAGGTACTGCACAAGTTGTACTTGTATGTGTGGCATGTGGTGGTGGAGATCTTGTGAGACTATGTGGGGTGTGTTGTGAATGTTACACATCCCCACATGATTGTCAGGTGCAGTCAGGGTTGGTGACAGCATTACCCCCAGCAAGGCTGCATATGTGCATCTCCCACAGGCTGTAGTGTCATATGTTGGGAGGTGAGCATTGACTGTGTACATGAAACAATTGCTCTAGTGCCACATGTATGACATATTCATCATATAGACAGGCAATAGCACAGGTACGTGACAGTTGGACATGCCTGTATATACAACCATGTCTCACAAGATATGTGAGTTACGTGTGTACAACAGCTGTTGTACTGTAAGCAAGAAATGTAAGGACAGACAGTATACTTGTGAGAAATGGTGTGGAATTGGTGCTATATTAATCAGTAGCTCATGAAGTGCACACAAGTTCTGAACAAGTGCTGAGCATGAACATACAATACAGATAGGGTGTTGGATAATATCAACCCACAAGTGGTGACGACAGTCATAATTGGTGGCACCGCACTATAACCCTGCTGAGTATGGTCTGCAAGTCCATGAACCATTATCAATGAAGATGTTAGCAGTACAGATGTACATGACAGTACGGATGTTTGACTACATATACCTTCGTTTGTCACAGGAGTGTTCTACCAGTGGACTGTTGACAGAATCAAAACTACAAAAGGTGCCAGAGTGACATGTGCATATCACACTAGTGCCAGCTACATTAAAACAGGGTTAATATGTTGTACTCCACCCTCATTGTAGCCCATACCACACATACAAATGTGAGGCATCTGTGTATGTAAGGATGTGAATGGCCATGACCTATGAGCAATAACTGTCTCAGTGTTGTGAACAACATACAGAATGGGCTTTGTGGGTGAGGTGTGTGACATATGTGCACATTCTGATGGATGATATCAGCATTGTCACCGCTAGGTGAATATCGCCGTACCCATTAACTACCACCTAGGCTGAGGTCAACATTATGGACACTGTGTAAGGGATGGTGCTGTGCAGTTCACCTCCCTGAGTTGGTGACATCTCCAGGCCACTTAGGTAGTCATACGAGGTACCCATGTCATGACAGGGTACCATCCACGAGCATGGAGATCATTGGACAGGCATACACAGCACTCGGGTGACCAATATTGGATCACATATCACCTTTAAGGGGTATTGGCCATGCGTGGATGGGCGATACCAGCCTTTACAATCCTCACCTCTACTATGCAGCATGCTGTCTACCTTGCATAAAGACATGTGCTACACTATGATGTTGGACATGCTACATGTCCATATCCTGATCTGAAAGACATACATCATGGACAGCCACTGTCCTACTACTAGGATCGCCACATGCTGGACAGATCCATGTGCCATACATGTGACATACTCTCGCCATACCATGCAACCCTGTCCATCAAAGCTGCACATGTCATCTCTGTCATACATGGTGTGATGACCGCATGTTAGATGTAGTATCAACTGTCTGGATCAGTAATGTGGCACGGATACACCTCGCGGTGGCAACATGGCTGTCAGATACAGCTAGGAAACCTTGCCCGTACATGCTATAGTTGATAACCATCTCTGCGAATGACATCCGACTAGCCATTGTCCCATGTCTATCACATGTGCAACAAACGCGATCCATGGCAGGATGCTGAATAGCTGTACAGTGCCGTGTAGATGTATATGGCAAAACACATGCATGTAAAGGTTTCCATGCGTATGTGTGCATTGTCACTGCTCAAGTCCATTAAGGCAGTGTATGTGTTGATATGTGACATATACACAGCATCAAGGTCAACAGCATTACCGTGGACACATCCAGGCATGTGCTGATAGGTAAGAACACCAGTGCAGGAAACAGACATGCCCACATCAAGACAGCATTCACATGGAGTATGAACAATGTAATGAGGTGACACACATATATGGTGATGATATCCAATGCATAACGGGTGTTACATGTGTGTGACACAAACATGTCAGTCATGTCAGTGTCATGATGATTTGCAAAGATAACTGTGCAGATGTACTAGATTTACTAGAAATGTATGTGCAGCAGTATCTCTACACATCTCTGATACTGTGACCTGTCACCATCATTATGTCTTGCAGATAATGCTTCATACTCTCCTGCCACCGTACAGCCGCCAGGAGGATGATGTCCTCATCCCGTACCTCCATGAGAACTATGAGGTATTGTTCAGCCATGTGCCACAGCATGCCCAGCAGCGTGATGACCTGTGGCAGGATCTTCGCAGGAGGGTGAATGATGTCGGTGGCAATAACCGCACCTACCAGCAGGTGTGCAGACACTGCAAGGACCTGATACGACATGCAAAACAGCATGCCACTGCAATTGCCAGGGAACAAGGTGAAACAGGTGGTGGGCCACCAATCCATCCCCCACTCACACACACCGAGGAGCTACTGGCCAGTCTAGGGACACCCTCAGAATAGCATCCACAAACACTAGCTGCCATCGTGGAGGTGGGTGTCTCCCAACCAATGAGCCTGGAGTTGCCTGGTAAGACAGTACTGCACATATGGCTATTATATCCCATTTAGTTGCATGTGTCACTGTACATTATGTAATGTAACATCATATGCAAGGTATGTTGACACACATGCTGCATGCTACAGTATGCTACCCTGTGTATGCACACATGTGCATACTATATGCTATTGTACAGGTGAATGTGTTAACATGCACAGTGTACCCTGTGGCTGTCATACAGTCATGGATAATGTTCAAACTGCTGTGTCACCCCTATACAGGTACCTCTGGTGTGCCGCACAGACACCAGTCTGTTGCAGGTGAGACTGTCATCAGTATTAGACATGTTAAAGCATAGATCTATTTGCCATGTGGCCAGTTAACACTTGTACACTTGATGTTCGTTCCAGTCATGATATACAGGTTGCATCACCCAGCATTCACATTGGCCACCCATGTGCAATATATACAAATGAAATAATACACCGACATGAAACCACAGTATTTGTCATTGCTACATGTGTGGACAGCTGTACATACAATGGTGGAGGTGTTGTACAATGTAGTCATATGTACTATACATTGGAACAACATGTGTGGTACGCAAACAGTACCACACAGTGAGCTGTGATATGGGCAGCCCACAGGAGTCACCATTGTGTTATATGCCCCTGCAATGGGTGCACACATTGTGATGTGCCATCTGACATGTCCCAGACACGTAGTGTTCTGGCTGAAATATTGTCACACTATCCCATAACCCATACCCCACATACCAAACATACAACCCGTTGTCTGCATAGCCCTGTGGATGGTGACATATCTAACATCTATGGGTGTATGTCATATGGGACAACACAGACAAGTGAGATAGACAGCCATCACACACATTTGGCCAACACATGTGCACACATGGCCATGGGGGATGGCCAGAGACATGTAGCCACACAGTAGATGTGATGTGTATACACCCTGTTGCACATTGTCCACACATGGTCCAATTATAGCCTTAGCTGACTGATTATACAGTTGATGTGGTACACTGGACATCCTAAAAGCCTGTGCACAGCTAGTGGAGGTGTCACTGCAGTCTACCATATAAGATGTGTTGAACATCACGACTGTCATAGCATGACAGTAGTCACCTGTACAGCTTCCACAGACATTGACACCACATCAAGCCACAGATACTGTACATTTCCCTTGCTGCTGTAGGACATCACCATTAGCTGTGCACCTTGTGTGTGTGGTACATCAATGTCATGTGGGACATGGTGAATTGAAAAGTCTGTTATGTGTGGACATGGTTGCCAGGCAGCTAAGACTCTGTAGTAGTAGTTGTGCAGGGGTGTCATCTGTAGGTTCTCCAGTGACCTGTCACATGACACAGAATGGTTTGGTGTGTATACACATCAGCATCGTGGGTCACAATCCACAGTTATGTCATGGGTATGCATGCAGTTATGGCCATATAATGTGTACATATTATGCACTGTATAGCAATATAGATGCCTCATGATGCCATGCAATGGCACAATGTCTGTACTTCACACTGTATAGCAATGTAGACGGCTCACACTACCCTTCCATGCTCATGCACATTTGTTAAACATGCATTCTGTCTGTAGGGCATACAGACAACACCGTAATGTGATGCCCATTACGACACTGTACATGTGTCAGGACACCATTGTGTCAGATGTGTATGCATGTTAATGCACACATCAGCAGATTACATGCCAAGGTCACGTCGGCCGTGTGTACTGTTATCCTGTTCTGGTCCACAAGGTGTATCACGGGGATGCATGCATACTACCATGATTGTGTGAACTGCATGGCTACTGATATGACACCTGCTTGCTGTAGTGTGCACCCCAGGGAGGTATGCTAACTAGCACTATTAATGTCTGAGATGCATGCCATCTGCTGTATCACAGGCATGCTGCATGCCGTCTGTCAAATCACATGCATGGTGTGTCTGTGTGTGTCTGTGTGAGTGTGTGTCTGTGTGTCTATTGTAATTTAGAGTCTTTCTTTGCATTCACAGGTGATGTAGGTGCGTTACCCTCCTGTGGTCCATCTGATGTTAGTGTCCCCACAGATACTAGCAGTGATGAACATATGCATGAGGTACAGGCAGGGTTTTCAGGGGCTGAATCTGTGCCAACAGTTGCCATCCCAGCTATGTCCCCCACTTCCCCACACACAGTTCTGCTGCCAACACATACGACATCACCAGTGGCCATAGAGAAAGGACAGTCAGCATCTGTTAGCGTGGAACAGGAACGTGTGGTGGCTACAGGATGTGTGTCTCCACACCATGGTGTCAGTGTAATGACTGCAGATGTGCCACACAGGCATGTGGCCGGTGCTGCTCGTAGGAGGAACTCTGGCAGACATGCACCTGCAGGACAGAGCACAGCAGCTGGTATCACCAGACGCATGTTCCAGACTGTAATGGCGGCACACGCACGTGCTGAATGGCAGAACAGAGATGGACAGAGGCTGCAGAGGGCTGCTATCTGTACCCTAAACTACAACATCCAGGCATTGGCAAATGCTCAACAGCAGATTGCTGATGTTCTGCACAGGCGATTGGGTGACATGGTCAGAATCCCTGACCGTGGCATGGCAATCCGTGAGCGTGAGTTGTCTGTGTTGGAACATCTAGTAGGAGTGAGGCATAGGCCACATGGACGTAGGCCAGCTACACCACCTAGTGCAGGTCAACATGAGCGTGCCACCTCACATGCCCACTCCAATAGTGCCGGTAGTAGTAGCAGTGCAGCTGGTGCTGCGCTGTCCATACCAGGACACAGCAGGCCACGTGGACATGGCCCTGGATGTTCCCAGTGGGTACATGGTTCCAGTGGACATGTGTTGTCGGACAGTAGTCAATCTGTACCTCCATCTGGTAGTGCCCGTGCAACCCCTGGTAGGCACAGGTCACGTGGCTGTGGCCGGACACAGTGAGCTGTACCACCTAGTCTGTACAATCTGTCAATAATACCCCTGTGTAGGCCTCACAAAAGGCAGAACTGTATGCACACATACACGCACACAGCAAACACATCTGTAGGGCACCACAACACCCACATGCATACTGAACAGACATGTCCAATCATATCACTGGCCCTTACCCACACACATGATGTCATCCATTGGTGCAGCCTATGCCCCTGGCAAACATTATCACCCTGTGCATATGATGAGGCCTGTGCTGCATCCCTGTCATCCACACCATCGGTGCAGGGACATGCACAAACGGTCTGATGCACAGGGTGAACAGGCTAGTGAGAGAAGTGTATATTACATTAGTTGTGTAAGAATAGTGAGAGAAGTGAATATTACATTAGTTGTGTAAGAATAGTGAGAAGTGTATATTACATTAGTTGTGTACTGTTAATACGCACCAGACATACCATGTAGTACAGGTTTAGCATGCATTGTTATATGTTCACAGTATGTGTCTTGGTAGCAACAGTAACAGCATGTTGGTAATGATGCTCTGATTCCCTCCTTATTGTCTACTTGCATGTGCCTACAGGTAGCAGTGTTTGCAGTCTCCCATGTGTAACTGTGGAGTACTCACAGGCACGTATGGCAATATCAGCATGCTATACGTAGCCTCAACTTGACTGTTGGAAAGGCTAACATACCACAGATGTCCACACATATACTGATCCAGAAGCATGTGGGCAGTTTAATAGGCTACAGTGGCTAGAGACATGACATCCATACCAGGTCACATCACAGGTATGTTGACATGGTGCAGGGGTTGTACACAGTGATCCGGCCGATGATAATGTTAGAGGCCACCTGATAGCATGAGGCCTCACTGTGTAGCAGTAATACCCTGTCACATTACAGGAACATGCCCATACTCACGGGGTCAACAACACTATAATGCACACCCCATAGTGTTGAGGTGAGGACCCCTGCCTATGTGGTCATCACCCTCACAGTACTGTGCACCCACACGGCGTGACACAGAGAAAGAACATGTACAGGTAGCCAGTACGGCTGAGACCGATGGCATCAACAGGGTAGTAGACTGCATCACCATGAGGGGTTAGGGATCCTGTGTGTTCTGTATGGTAGCATACACCCTCACTACATGCACCAGACAGCCATACATACATACACACACACACACTGTGGAGACCACAAATGTCATACACATACGGATAGCTGATGTGTGTGATACACACACCACCCATGCCTACATCATGCTTTCCACACTGCAGTATGTACAGATCTCTACAACAGTGAACACGGGTGTGTAACAATTGGGATGTAATCCCCACCATATGTGACATATATGGTCACACAGGCAAACACACATGGCAGTACTGTGAATGATACACTTGCTATATGATGATACGTCTGACAGACATGCAGCAGTATTGGCCGCATTATGTGTACCAACGCTATGTCTGGCAATTGTGGTGCTATATGCACACGTGAGAATGTAAGTGTTACAGGTGTCAGATGAAATACAGTCAGTAATACCTGACCGCTGTGTAGGTTTTATGTCTTCACTGTCAAGTAACAGTAACATAGCATACTGTTTGCACATGTAATGGTCGGATGGCATGTATCATACCTGTGAGCCGTCCCCGGCAAACATCCATCTGCACAGGTGGATCACCACTTTATGTACACACATCCATCCATACCTGATGTACATCCTACCGTATTGTCAGTATGTCACCATATACAGTTGTCAATGATGGGGCTACATTGCAACTGCATGTTGTAGCTAGGCACAGATGAGTTACATACATCAGCTACTGCACATGCATGGTAGCTGCATGCACACTACAAATTGTACATGTGTGTTGGTCCTACATGCCTGTCATGTAGCCATGTTTGTATGCATTGCAATTGGTGGACATGTGTGATGACATACATAACACATGGACTGTTGTGTGATATGATGGGTGTCATGGGTAACTAGTACAGAGGGAATGTGTCCTCGGTCAACATTGCTACCTCATGTACTGTTAGCATTCAACAGCCATGGACCCACCTTCCATTTGCATGTGTGTGATTGCTGTAGCCACTTGTCTGCACGGAGGACAGCAAAAGCTATGCTATGTACATATGTGTTGTGTGTGTGGTCCATGCACATATCCACTGCAATTACATGTATGTCATATCCAAACATGTGTGTGTGTTCTTTGGTGTACAGTGACAGTCATCTGTCACAGCTGTGTAAGACCCAGGGCCCCTGGTATGTGTAGAGTTGACCTGGTTATTACAGTGGTATCATTGCAATGCATAACACATGATGGAACCCTGTCGGTACATGTGTAGTCTGCACAGTTGCTGTAGACCTATGTACAGTCCACTGGTCATGAGTCACATGGTGTTGTGGTAATGTATGGCTGTGTATTGCTGGTCCAATGACATGGTGATGTCTGAGGGCTACATTGTAGACTGTGGTGTGTACCTCTGTGATCTGCACCTGAGACATCTGTGATGGCTCCTGAGTGTGTACTGGTCAGTACATGTGAGTGGCATTCATGTACGTGGGGACAGTAACACCATACTGTGCCCTTCCATGTTTAGAATCCGTGTGCATGCAAGATGGCCCTTTGCAACTGCTAAGTGTGTGAGCATGCCCAGTACGCCGTTGTGTAGATGGACACACAGTGCATTCCAAACTGCGCCCTTCCGTGTTTAGAATCCGTGTGCATGCAAGATGGCCCTTTGCAACTGCTACATGTGTGAGCATGCCCAGTACGCCGTTGTGTGGATGGACACACAGTACATTCCAAACTGTGCCTTTCTGTGTTTAGAATCCGTGTGCATGCAAGATGGCCCTTTGCAACTGCTAAGTGTGTGAGCATGCCCAGTATGCCATTGTGTAGATGGACACACAGTACATTCCGAACGGACGTGTGATACTAAGCATGTGGGCATGCCCAGTGACACCTTGTGTTGGTGATGTGCCTCTGTGTATGGGCATGGCCATTGACATCCTGTATAAGGATGGTGGTTATCCAGGCAACAGATGTCCATTTTCAATGTCACGATGGATGCCTACATTGAACACACTGGTTGACTGTCTTGAAGGGTGTACTGTCTGTGGCACATCCCGTATCTATGTAGTGTTGTTGTAGTGCTCCATAGATATTTAGTTGCCCTGATCACACCACTGCAATGTGTTTGTCTACGTCTACCTTGGGACAGTAATATACTTTCAGACTTCTCACTCACTATACATTCCCAATTGGCGTCCTTGCCTTTGCGGATGATGTCATCCACCTAGAAGTATGCCTCTGGGAGTGCTGTGTTTAGTAATCTTGGTAATGCGTTCTGTAACTGCGTAATGCTGTAGTTTGATAAGGCAGTTAGGTGTATGTTTGACTCCCAGCCCTGCCAAGTATGTGTGTGTGTGTGTGTGTGTGTGTGTGTGTGTGTGTGTGTGTGTGTGTCTTTCCAGCTGCCTGGGGACAGAGTAATGCTTTTAGACAGCTCACACCACATACATTCCCTATCAGCGTCTTTGCCTTTGTGGATGATGTCACCCAGCTAGAAGTATGCCTCTGGGAGTGCTGTGTTCAGTAATCTCAGTAGCGCATTCTGTAACTGTGTAATGCTGTAGTATGATAAGGTAGTTAGGTGTATTTTCAACTCCCAGCCCTGCCAAGTGTGTGTCTGTGTGCATTTTTCCAGCTGCCTGGGGACAGAGTAATGCTTTTAGATGGCTCACACCACATACAGTCCCTATCGGCGTCTTTGCCTTTGCGGATGATGTCACCCACCTAGAAGTTTGCCTCTGGGAGTGCTGTGTTCATTAATCTCAGTAGCGCATTCTATAACTGCACAATGCTGTAGTGTGATAAGGTAGGTAGGTGCATGTTCGACTCTCAGCCCTGCCAAGTGTGTGTGTGTGTGTGTATGTGTGTGTGTGTGTGTGTGTGTGTGTGTGTGTGTGTGTGTGTGTGTGTGTGTGTGTGTTTCCAGCTGACTGGGGACAGAGTAATGCTTTTAGATGGCTCACACCACATACATTCCCTATCGGCGTCTTTGCCTTTGTGGATGATGTCACCCACCTAGAAGTATGCCTCTGGGAGTGCTGTGTTCAGTAATCTTGGTAGCACATTCTGTAACTGCGTAATGCTGTAGTGTGATAAGGTAGTTATGTGTATGTTTGACTCCAAGCCCTGCCAGGTGTATGCCTGTGTGTGTGTGTGTGAGTGTGTGTGTGTGTGTGTGTGTGTGTGTGTGTGTGTGTGTGTGTGTGTGTGTGTGTGTGTGTGTGTTTCCAGCTACCTGGGGACACAGTAATGCTTTTAGATGCCTCACACCACATACATTCCCTATCGGCGTCTTTGCCTTTGCGGATGATGTCATTCACCTAGAAGTATGCCTGTGGGAGTGCGATGTGTCCAGTTTGTTTTGTTGCTGACCTATTTAATGTCCACAGCCTGCATATTCTGCCAAAACACTGGGTTGTCAACACATAAAGTCGCCAATAGGTCTGGTGAGTAACTGTCAGCAGCCCTACTCTTACCCCTGCTACGGTCTGACCCATGTGATGCAACATAACACACATGCCTTGATATTAACTACACTACATGATGCAGGTGGCACATGTAGTTTTCTTTCCATTCCTGTCTAATGCATTGCTGTCATGTGGTTCGCTGTTTTGATATCAATGCCATATCTACATATGTGTGTACATGTATATGTGTGTATGTATATATACATATATATTTTTTATTTATTTATTTATTTATTTAAATTTGTTGGCCGGGAGTGTCCGACTGGACGTGGGTCCATTTTCAGTGGAGGCCCGGGGAGAAAAGCTCCACAGTAAAATAAACAGACAGTAGTTACATTGGATTACATAGCAATTAACAATTTAACATAGAAATTACTTACAACATATTTACAGATGAAGAACATAGTACATCAGTAGACAACTAGAATCTTTATCTGTGGAGTGCATAACAGGCATTAACAAATGTAACAATGAGAAGTTCCTGCTGTATAATAAGTACTAGGCTTATGAGCATCTGAGCTTGCTATAATCAAGGTAGTTAGTGGAGTGGAAAGAAAGGTAGTAGTTGGATGGCGTGGATGATATTAGAGCGGGTGTTGCAAGGGCATAGCCAGCATGTTGTTAGGTGCGCTTTTAATAAAGTTTTGAAGTTGGTGCATGATGGTACGGAGGTAATTGTGGGTGGGAGTGAGTTCCATAATTTGGCTATGGTGCAAGAGAATAGTGCTTCACCAGCAGAGTTATTGGCTTTAGTGATCTGCAAGTGATTTTTGTTGCTGGATCTTAGTGGTCTTGTGGTGCGATAGGGTTGGAGTAGATTCTGGAGGGATGGGAGATTTAGTGGATGGTTTACTAGTTTGTGGGCGAGTGAGAGTTGATACCACTGAAGGAGGTGAGGGAGTTCAAGCCAGCCCAGTTCAGCAAGTGAGAGACAGTGGTGACTACGGTAGGATGCCCCTGTGGCGAATTTGGTGATTTTGTTGTAGCAGGTCTCTAGCTTGTTTAGATCACATTGCCTTAGGTTGGTATATACTGGAGAGGCATAAAGTAGGGTGGAGATAAGGTGGGAATTTGCTATTGAAATCTTTGCTGCTTTGGTGAGAAATTGTTTATTTCTGTATAATGCTCCTAGTTTTTGTGGACTTTTTTTATGGTCATGGATATGTGAATGTCAAATTTTAGTTTATTGTCTATTTCCACTCCTAGCAATTTGGTGTGTTCAGTTGGGTATATAGTGGTGTTGTCTTTTGCTGTGATGCTAAAGTGAGAGTTGTTTTGAGTATGTTTGGTGGGTTGGAAGATGAGTAGTTTAGTTTTGTTTGGGTTGAGTATTAATTGGGCATTGGATAACCATGTTTCAACAGAGGAAAAGGTTTCCTGTGTGACTTTTTGCAGTTTGGGTAGGGACTGGGCTGAGCAGATGATGGTCAAGTCATCTGCGTATTGGATGAGTGTGCCATGTTTGGTGGCAGAGGCTAGATTATTGGTGCAAACAGAGAAAAGTAGGGGTCCAAGGATGGATCCTTGGGGAACCCCTATGGAGACAGGTAGTTGGGGAGATATGTCATTCTGCCATACAACGGATTGTTGGCGGTCAGACAGGTAACTCTGAAACCAGTTGGTGACTGATTGTGAGAAGGATAGGTTATTGAGGACAGAGATAAGTTGTTTGTGTGGGACCATGTCAAATGCTTTAGATAGGTCTAGGAAAGTAGTAGAGGAGAGATAGCCATTGTTTTATGCTGAAGGATAGTGTTAGTAAAGGAGAGTAAGGCAGTGGTGGTGCTATGGTTTGGTCGGAAACCATGCTGAGTACTGGAAAGGAGGTTGTTAGTAAGGAGGTAGTCTGAGACCTGAGAGTGTATGCATCTCTAGTATTTTGGAGAGTGGAGAGAATAGCTATGGGGTGGTAATTGGTTAGTTCTGCAGAGGGTCCGCCTTTGTGGAGGGGAATTATATGTGAGACTTTCCACAATGTGGGAATGTAACTTTCTGACAGAGATCTGTTAATCAAGATGGATACTGGGTAGGCCAGAGCATCAGCTGCGATTTGTAGGTATTCACTTGGGAGGTTGTCTGCTGCTAATTTGGTGGGTTTAAGTTTAGTTAAGAGTTTTTTTATGTTGGAGGTAGGTACAGGAGAAAAAGAGAAGGCAGTGAGGAGATTACTAGTTGAAGGTGTGGGTTGGAGGGGAGGGGGGTTGTGTTGTTTAGCTAGTGATAGTATGGTTTGGGTGAAGTGTATGTTGAATGAGGTAGCAATATATATATATATATATATATATATATATATATATATATATATATATATATATGTCCATGTATATATGTCTACAAATAATATATGTGATATATGTAGATGTAGAGGTGGACATAGATGTGAACATATGTCTGGGGACATCAGCACTATTGACTATTTGTGCCGGATGATCTGTACGTGATAACCTGGGATCTGTCTATATCTGCCATGGCGTGATGTTAATGCACATCATCTGTGGTGTGCAGGGCCATGGGTTGCAGTCGTGTAGACACTGGTTATTTTGTTGCTGGGCAGACCATGGGACATCAAATATGGTGATGGTAAGGCACCTGTTGCCAGTTGTGTGAGGATCTGAGCGACACTGAGCAGTGGTTAATATGTTGGAGGTTCGGTATGGGTCATATAACTATTCATTAGAAGACTATACTATGCAGATGAGGTTGACTATGGTGTATCACATTTATCACCAGGGTGTGCTGCTGGTCCCTGGAGTGTATGTGTGTAGTCAGCCAGGTGCAGGTCTCACATATAGTTGACAGCATGGGAGGGGGGTCAGGCATACTGTACGTACATTGCAGAACTGTGCCTCGGGACTGCTCCTGCCTTAGCAAACCTAAGTTAGGGGTGTGTCTATACCTGCCTGGTGATGTTGGGAGGGATGACAGCAGTGGTGGAGTAGTCAGGGTGTCCAGGCTGCACAAACAGGTGTTGATCAGCACAATCGACTGATGACATGGCCAGCCCGCACATGAACAGTACATTAATGCGAGTAAGCAGCATACACACATGTTTCATTCACACTACACCACCGGTGTATACCTGCAGGGACATTTCATGACACAGTCCAATCAAATGACACGGGCTGCAGCAGGCAACATATACCAACATGTGCAGGTGGCTGGGGCAGTGCGGATGTGTATGCTGCCGAACAACCCTTACTGGGGTGACATAAGTCTTTATAGACCAAGGGTGACTTACCAGGGTCTACATGGGCTGGGGATGTTGGAGCACTATGGGGTGGACAGAGACCTCCTACAGCAGCTTGTTGACCTGTGCCTAACACAGCAGATAGGCCGAGGGGAATGTATCACAGTGGATACCATGGGATGTGTTGTCCTAGGTGTACTAGCCACAGGTACCTCACACAGCGCAACTGGGGATATCATGGGTATCTCACAGGCATCCGCATCCAGAGTAGTGCACCAGTTCACAGATGCCATGTCAACACATGCTAGTGAGCACGTACAGGTCCTCCACACACGTGATTAGTGGACCAGCAATATGAATCTGTTCGACCACATGGATGAGTACCCTGGGGTACTGGGTGCTATAGCCTGCACACATAGCACCACTTGGGAAGCAGGGTAGGGTCTACAGTCAGTGCAGGGGCATACCCTCCAACAGCTAGGCCCTATGCGATGGCCAGGGCATGAGATTGAATGTGTGTAATGTCTGTCCTGAAAGCTGTGATGTGTCCGATATATGGCGTCTGACACAGCTGTAGCACACCAATGCCTATGTGGACATCCCCTACAGTCTCCTAGTGGGGGATGCTAGGTAAACACTGGTGTAGTGGCTTATAACACCTGTCAGCGATGCACACACACCTGAACACTCACACCATACTGAGGCGGATGCACAGGCAAGACATATGCATGTGCATGTGTTTGGGATGCTTGGTTCACAGTTCTAGTATCCTGACACATCTGTAGTCACAAGCTACATGCATACATGTTGTTATGTTATTTGCTATGCTACACAATGTTATCCTGCAATAACAGTTGCAGCAGGAACAGCATGGGGCAGGGCCACACAGCCCAACACCACTGCCAAGGCCTGTACAGGCACAGTGTGACTTGGTGAAGGAAGTACCTGAGTAGGGCACAGTCGGCGACAGCCCGTGCACAGTATGACCAGCCCTTGGCAAAGAGGCAACACAAGGCATATGCACTGACACAGTAGGTACCTACAGATTTCCCCTCTCTGACCCGCACACAGTACAATGGACACCAAACATGACAGTACCTGTGCTCAGCCATGTATGGGAGGTGCACTGTGTGCATCTGACATAGGCAGCACTCCAGCACTGTCCTCAAGTCTGTGACACAACCAGGGTATGTCTATTGACCTAACAAGTGGCAGTAGTATTAGATTGTGTACTTACCCATTGCTCCGGTATGTATGTGAGCATACAAGTGGCTGTGGTGGCCAAATGTTAGGGCAGCAGACAGTACTCATCCATAGTGGCACCATGACCTCTGTAGCACATACGGGGGTCACAATGGTAGCCTGTAGTACACAGGGTGTCCTACCCACTGCAGATTATGGGCTGACCATCATGTGTGTCCGTACAGCCCACAGATGTTCCATGCAGCTGGACAGATGTGGACCAATACAGACAAATGATATACGATGGCCTGTGGATATGCCCAATGACTGACCCCAACCCCCTATGACACACACAGATGACAGCAGGCCAGGCTGTTTGATGTAGGATGTGTAATAAGACGTCCAACACCACTGTGCTGTTAATTATTGCTGGGAACTGATGTACCCTGGTATCCCTCCAACCAGCAATTTAGGTAGGTCCACAGACTGACATGGAGTACCCAGCAGACCAGTACAGTAGCGGCAGATGTGTATAACTGCTGGCTGTGCCCCTGTCACACCTACACATGTGAGAGTCATGTGCACCACCCACGGTGCTGTGTAGGACTGTGGTTGCATGTCCACCCAGGCTATACAGACATATAGCAACTGTCAATGCCACATGACCATTAGCTACCCTGCAGACACAGCATGTCACCTGTCTGTGTAGAACGGAGGGGTCAGCAACGCGGTACTAACTATCTGTACATGTGACACATACAATACAGTTGACCATACTTTGCATGCTCACACACATGACGGTATTGTCAGTCTACAACATGTGTAACAGTCACACTGGGCATGCTCACACAATGAAACACAGGACGGCCAGGCATGCACACACTAATGGTCTGGACATATCTTCCAGTACATTGCTATACTGTTGTATGTCTGCGCTGTATGGTGTTTGCGGTCTATTGTCTGTACATATGCCATGGTTTATTGTTAATTCACATGAGCTATGTGCGCAGGGTACTTCTACTATCATGTGTATAGGGCAGTTCTTTGTTTGCGGACAGGCCGACGCCTTTGGATACAAACCGGGTAAGGCACAGTCCAGCAGGTGGGAGCTGTTGTGCATGGGTTTGCACAGTGTTAAGCACTGCTGACCTCTGGTCACAGCACCTTATACATGTTTACACTCCACATTTCTTTGACAGGGCACTACTGGCATACTGGTAGACAAACACATTTACAGCCACTCGTTCTCCGACATTTCCGCTTACATTTGTCACTCACGCTCGGTGTGTGCGATCCCTTGTGATGCATATTACATCGGACTACATGACTACAGTATCGGGTATGTGTAACCATTTTGCGATGGCAGCCGTTTGACTGTACGGACTTGGCGGCCTGTCCAGTGATGTAATCATATTATATGCGTGTTCCTCATACGATCTGCTCCCATCTGCCAGATAATGGGAACCGATACTCTGCAATGCTGACATGTGACTTGAGTTTGTTAACGCAGCTGTCTGCCGAGTCATGCTACCGCATACCAACTGCACGTTGACCACCTTTCAGATTGCACGACGGGAGACTGTAGGAGTAACACCTTTCCCACTTTCCATGGGACAGTCCCTCATCACACATCACATGTGACAATACCAATTGGGGACACATTTCTGCAGACTCAGGGACAGGTCATGAAAAACAGGGACACTTTTACAAAAGTAGTGCTATTAACTTGACACATTGACAGAATCAGAGCATATGACATAATACACATATTCTGAAGTAACAGTTGTTTATAACTCTTACTTATTGTCATTAGTCAGTAAGTGTAATTCACCACCTTTCCTTCAACAGCCACTACATTTAGGAGGTATTAAGAAGGACACAGTTAGACTTTCATTCAAACTCAGGGACGTACCTGACATTCAGGGACAGTTGAGTGGTATGGACAATACTCTAGCCATTGCAATTGTCCTGATTAGGGGACCTTCTCATGTTGTAGGTGTCTGTACTGGTTGCTTGTTACAGGTCTTGTATACCTGACACATCGATATGTCATGCAACTATACTGCTGCTAGACTACGCGTTGATTTTCTCCGATATGTATATTTCAGTACTATGCATGGCTGTAAGTATGTTCTGCCCTGGTACATCTGACAGTTCTACAGAGCAGGTTCCACTTTGGCCGTTCAGACTGGTGGTGGACCTATAGACCCTATATGTAGAGCTATCACATGTGTTGAGGCAACACATACCCACAGCATACCTCTCAACTGTCCCTGATCTTCAGAGTTGTCCCTGATTTTGAATCAAATTTTAACTCTGTCCCTCTTAATCCCTCTTAAAACTAGTGACGTTTGGTGGAAAGGTGGTGAATTACACTTAATGAATACTGACAATAATTAAGAGTTACAAACTTCTTTTACTTCAGAAAATGTGTATTAATTCATATGCTCTGATTCTGTCAATGTTTCCAGTTAATAGCTTTAATATTTTAAATGTGTCCATGATTGCCCTTGTGTTTTCTTGACTTGTCCATGATTCTGTTGAAATTTGTCCCCAATTGGTTGAGAGGTCTGACCCACAGCCAGTAGTACACAGACGACCTCCACAGTTTGCATATGTTAAGGTTATTCATGTAGCATTATCATTGATAATACTGTTTCCTATTACATGTGGCTGTTACTGATACAACAAATCGATGTCTGACACCACTACACACACTATATAGCCTCCATTCCCGAACTCACAGGCGGCAGACCATGTGCCATAACTGTCATTTTGCAAGACACAACTGCCCAGACAGGTGTGTCCCTCGCAGGCGTACGGGTGTTTAACCTCTTCTATTATGCTATCATCTACCTGAGGTGGTTAGCAACTTATGCACTTTCCGTCAGTAGCAGAACTCACATACCAATGGGTGTGACTGAACACCGTATCAGGAACAATGCATAACACCCTGTGGGACACATTTAGATGATTGGTTCTATTAACCAGACACATTCACAGTCACAGAACATATGTATTCATTCACGTTTGTTGAGGTATATTTATTTATTTTACATTTGTTAACCGGGAGAGTCCGACTGGATACATGTCCATTTTCAGCGGAGGCCCGGGGAGAAAAGCTCCAGGTACATAACAGACATATGAACATTGTTAATGCAAAAAAGGAAGATAGTTGAGTTCTAAATACAATATAAAGATACATCACATCTTGGGAAAAAAATAACAGCAGCATATAAAAAAAAAAACATAGGTCAGTTACAAAGGCGAGGCGCCTTGTTAAAAAGCGGTTAAGGATAGTATGGTAAGAGAACAGTAAATGATAGTGGTTAATCAGGTTTGGAACAGGGACATTGCCAGAGAGTATTGAGATGGGGTTTAAGCTTTTTTTTTGAATTGTAGGAGTGAAGGTTCTGAGGTGAGCATGGTCAGTAGGGAGTTCCACATTTTACCTACAAAGTTTGAGAATAGAGAATCCCCAGCAGAATTATTGGCTTTGGTAGTTTGAGCTAAGATCTTATTGGAGGAGCGTAAAGATTGCAGGTTAATATAGAGGTGAATGATGTTTTTCAGAGCTGGTGTTTTCTCTGGGTGATACAGTATCTGGTGAGCCATTTTGAGTTGGTTGAAATGGAGTTGGCTGGAAAACTCTAACCACCCTAGTTGCTTCAAGTTAGTGCAGTGGTGCGTTCTAAAGGTGGAATTTGTGGAAAATCTAGCTATGTGATTGTAACAAGAAGCAAGTTTGTTAAGGGTTGTCTTGTTTAGGTTTGTAAAGAGGGGAGGCATAGAAAAGAGTTGATAGTAGGTGTGTGCTGGCAATTGTAATTTTAGCGTGAGGAGTGAGAAAGTGTTTTACTTTATAGAGAGAGCCAAGCTTTTTATTGATGGTTTTGATGGTAAGATTGAAATGGGTGTCAAATTTAAGGGAGTTATCAATGGTAACACCTAATAGCTTTGTGTGAGCTTCTGGTGATATAGTGATTCCATTGGAGGATGTAATAGAGAAGGTGGGGGGGGAAGAGTCTTGTTAGTGGGTGAGAGAGTAAGTAGTTTTGTTTTGTTGGGGTTGAGAACTAGTTGACGACTTGAGAACCATTTTTCTATTAGGTTGAAGGTGTCTTGGGTTGAAGCAGTGAGGTCTGCCAGGTTGGAGGCAGTGATGATGATAGTCGAATCATCTGCATATTGAATGTATGTGGCATGGGGGGTGATTGTGGGCAGGTCATTAACAAAGATGGTGAAGAGAAGAGGGCCAAGAATAGATCATTGGGGAACTCCAAGTATAACAGGTAGGCATGTGGAAAATTTGTCCTGCCATAGAACAGCCTGTTGCCTATTGGACAGGTAGGATTGGAACCATTTCAGCGTGGAATTGCTGAGTGATAGTTTTTTTAATGTATGGAGGAGTTGAATGTGGTTCACCATATCAAAGGCCTTGGAGAGGTCTAAGAAAAGAGCAGATGATAGTTTATTATTGTTTCTGAAGTTATTGATGGTATTAGAAAAGGATAGTAGGGCTGATGTGGTACTGTGATTTGGCCTGAAGCCATGTTGGGAGTTGGCTAGAATTTTATTTTTGGTGAGGTGTTCCATCAGTTGTTTGTGGACACACTTTTCCATAATTTTGGCCAGGGTGAGAGTATAGCTATAGGTCTGTAGTTGGTTAGCTCTAGTGAGCTACCACCTTTATGGAGAGGAATAATGTGGGACATTTTCCATATGGAGGATGAAGGCTTCTGACAAGGTACGGTTTATGATTATGGAGACGGATAGGAAATGGCCTCAGCTGCTTTTTGCAGAAACTCAGCTGGGAGAAGGTCAGCTGCTAGCTTAGTGGGTTTTAGTTTTTTAAGAAGAGATGTTATAGAGGATATGGGTACTGGATCGAAGGTAAACAGATGATCTGATGTAGTTGTAGTATTCTGCTGGCATGGGTAGTGGAGTGGGCTGGTTGTTTGTTTGAATTGTGTGGCCAGGGATTGTATAGTTTCTGTGAAGAAACTATTGAATGTGTTAGAAATGTTTACAGGGCACTGTTGTTTTCAAGTTGTTGGAGTGGGGGTGGTTGCCTGGCCTGGGTGCAGGAGCTTGTTTAAGCCTGCCCAGAATTTTGTGGATTATTAAGGTGTTTGTGTTGGAGGTGGAGGAAGAAGTTTTTTATCATTTAAGATCATTCTTTTAGTTTCATTTCTAAGTTGCGGAAGGTTTGGTGGGAGTGTGGGTCTTTAGAGTGCCATGTGACCCACATCTTGTTTCTAGATAGGATTTTGGATTTTGTTTCCTTAGAGAGCCATGGTGCGGTTTTGGTTTTAGTTCTAATGGACCGTATTGGAGCATGGGAATCTAGAATCTTGAGGAAGGTGGTGTTGAAGTAGATAACTGCCTCTTCAAGAGGAAGAGACTTGAGTATTTTCCAGTTGTGGGCTTTAAGTTCAGTTTGAAAAATGGAGGCGTTGAATTTATTATTGTTCCTGATTTTTTTTATGGTTGTAAGAAGGGTTGTGATTTTCTTGAATTTGATAACATAGGTGAGTAAGTGATCACTCATGTCCTCTGGGTGAGTACCTGCTGAGTACTGGTCAGGATCTTTATTAGTAAGGATCCAGTCCAGGATGCTGTCTTTGTTTTGGGGTTTACCTAGTCTGGTAGGAGTGGATATGAGCTGAGAAAAGCCATGTAGATTTATGCTGCTAGATGGGGAGCTAGATGAGAAGGAATTCCAATCGATGTTGAAGTCACCTAACACTATGGATTCCTGGGGGTGAGTTTGAGTTAACCAGTGGAGAAAGTCCTCTAAGGTTTTGTTATTATTGTTGCCTGGGGGGATGTAAATACATGCTATATTTATGCTTTTATGTTTGTTTGGTTGAAGTTTTACAAGTAGAATTTTGGCATTGTTTGTTAGGAGGGGTTGTGGAGAGGCAAGGGAGATTTGTAATGTATTTTTTTAGAGTATGGCTACACCGCTACCTTTATGAGTTATTCGGTCTGCTCTTAGTATATCATACCCTGGTGGGATTATCTGTGTGTCTTTCGTACTTGGTTTAAGCCAGGTTTCTGTGAGACATAGTAGGTCTGGGGAACAAGTAGCTAAAAGGGCATGTAGGTTGTGAATCTTAGTGTTTACACTTCTGATGTTTAGATGACAGGTCAGAAGTGAGTTAAAGGGTCTAGAGTTTAGATTGAGAAGTGGAGGGGAGGATAGGGTGGAATTAGAATTGAGTGGAGGGGAAGGGCCAGGGTTGGGGTGGATATCACCATCTGTGGCTAGTCTGTGATTCAGAGTGGTAATGAATTTGAGGGCTTTGAGTAGAAGTTTGTAGTAATGTTTATCATTTGGCCTAATATTGGTAGGTTTGATAATTACATAGCGTTCGAGTTCTAACAAGGTGGGTGAGTAGGGAGTTGAGTCATGGCCTCTGTTGTTAATTATGTGGGAGGGGTTGGCTTGGTAGCCTGGGTGGTGGAAGCCTATGTAAGACCAGGTTTCATATAGGGTAGCTAGGTAAGGGACAAGTAGGAGGGGAAAAAGAGTTAGTATGATAAGCTTCCTGGGTGGTGTCATATTCCGTTTGATCTTAGAGGGTGGTAGTGAGGTACAGGAAGTTAGTGGACAGTAGGGGGAGTGGTTTGAGGTTATAAAAGTACGATCACTGGGGGCTTGTGAGAATAGGGGGCAGGGCGGGGAGCGGAGCGAGCACGAGCAAAGCGAGTGCTCGCGGAGCGGGGTTTACACTAAGCCACTAGAGCCCAGGTTTCAAGATGTAACTCCTGAATAATTAACTTGCAGGTGAGTAATCTCGTCTAAACAAACATCAGGTTCAATTCCTATATGCTGTTTATGACTCATACATGTTGTCATCTGTCATTACCTGTATTCCGCCACCTGTTCACCTAATATCAGTAGTTCTGGCAGTGTTTATTTGGACTTTGTTACATTCAGATACATAACTATGGACGTCCATGCTAACCGGGTACATGGCACTGGGTAGGTCTCTATGTATTCCCCGATGGTTTACAAACTATCCGGTAGATGTGCTCTTCAGGTTTAGGAGGTGTAGGCAGATGCTATGCCCACATGGGAATATTCATGACTTCTACTGGGCGGGCCTACTACATCTCTGCCAACCAGCACCTGCACACTTAAGCCCATTAATGCATACCCATGGTCCACCTAACTGGCACCCCTCTACAGCAGTCGTGACAAATACTTACTGCAAGTGCAACTGGGGTATGAGCACACCCCTACACATTGCCCACTCTCCCCATCTCGGGACACATGTCGTACATTTTGTCAACCCATGTATTATCACACTTGCACAACCTACTGTTCCATGTACACCTACATCCTGCTCGTATTAGTGTCGGTAGATTCTTTCATACCTGAAGTTTTGGGGTCCCACAAGGGACACTGTTATCCATGTTTAAAGTGTAGACCTTGAAGAACTCTCCCACTGGTCCTTTCCTACCGGAGTTTTGGATGGCGGCAGTGTATTGATCTGTATTGCCTGTCTGTATGTCTGTCCAGCCCAGCTGGGCGATGTGGGGGGTACAACGTTTCTTTATTGGATCTCCCAGTCACAAATGCCCGGGCTGTAAATATGTTACCCCTAATTGCTGTGAAGTAACCTATTTATGTGAATGTGTATATCTGCACTGACATATAGTTTGTTTTGTGTGTATGTGTATATATCACTACCTGTTGTTTGTGTATATATATCTATCTATATATATCCATAGTATATCCTTGTGTGTGTGTGTATATATATATATATATATATATATATATATATATATATATATATATATATATATATATATCCGTATTGTGTATGTAAATTATTATAGCTATGTGTATATATATATATGTTTTTATCTATATATACATCTGTGTGTCCGTTAATCTATACATTTCCCGGACATGGACACTTACACATGCGTATTGGTTTTATCCCTGCTTCAACAGCATACTATTGCCTTAGTCATTCTGACACTGACACTTCACTCCTGTGAACTTGTGCTCAGTATATTGCACGTTATGCAGCGGACAGATGTCGCATGTTTTTCATGTCTGGGGTCATAGGATGTGTGCTTGTGTTACTGTGACTGTACTTCGACAAATTGTTGTCTTCATGTAGTTGTGTCTTTCTGCTTTTCCCGGTTTGGGTCGTCACAGCAGAACTCCGTTCCGCTCATGGGTGGCATACAGGTTTTATGTGCCGGGCTGCCATAAGTGACGCACAACGTCCAACAACGATGCGCCCATTCACACAAGTCTCCACACAAATGGCACTTTATCTGGGAATTGCAACTACGTACTAGCGGACCTCCACGGGCCACTCCATTGCACCCGGCGCAACATACCCTATCACTCTTGTGTCCATACTCGCATATCCATGGTTTCTCCTGCACACCCGTGTTGAGTTTCCCTGCATAACAGACATTATACACCTGATATTGCAGCCATGACACACCTTTACACATTACCCTCTCATGAGCGTTGAGGCCCTACACACATTTTGTACTGCCTCTTGTATTCACAGGCTCACCATCCATTCATATTTGCACATACGTGCCTTTCCTGGTGTTATGGATTATGAACGATATGCGGGTTACAAGTGTAGGTGGTCGCAACATGCCCTATATTCCGTCTGTTTACAATGTTGACGTAGCACTTCAACAATGTTATGGCCACTGGTATAGCCCTGCCTCTGGTGTGGAGAGTGGTGCTCTACCCACACTTGTGCAGCTTTATGTGACATACACTGTGAGCACTTCATAATTCCTAACTTGCTCTGGATTCCCTTCACAACCCTTAGGTTTGCTTTTGTCTTTCAGCGTTCTAATATATATATATATATATATATATATATATATATATATATATATATGTGTGTGTGTGTGTGTGTGTGTGTGTGTGTGTGTATATATATATATATATATATATGTGTGTTTGTGTATATATAGATAGATATGTAGCTATATTATTGCATATTTATGTTATGCCTGTGGATATTTCTCTATACACACATCTATCTAACTATATATATATGAAAGTTACAGCTGTAGAAGACGACATACATTTGCTATGCTAATAGCTGCATACACCCGCGCAGGCCCACTTGCATCTACTTATTCTGAGTTACATATATTTACAGGCACGTCTTTAGGATTACATGTGCCTTATTCCTTATGACAGTACCACTTTGATGGAATCCAGTTAACAGACCCATGCGAACGCGGCCATCTTTACATGTATAAATGTTGGCTTTACAGCACAGAGGCATTCATTACACAATTAATATGTGCTATAGTCGCACTTGCACTGGGAATGCCTTTACGTTGGGTGGATGCTGTAACCACTACACTATTGGTGTTCTGGCTCATTTATATGTATACCCATGGTTCATAGCTACTCTGACATATGCCTCACCGCTTCCCTTACACAGCAGGCATCCATTTTCCTGCTGGGAAAACCGCAGTACTACAATTAGGACATTCCCTGTTTCCTACTGCTCTGGACCCATGCTGCGAGTCTACTCACTCCACGGATATTCATAACTCCTATGCTTATAGTCCTCGCACATACATATGTTTGATTGTCAGGGTTTTCATGTGCTGGTCCGGGTTTAGGCTCGGCTGACTGGTGACTAGTACTGCCCTGGTGCTGTTCAAAGATCAGACATAGCACATGGACAGAGTTAGTCCAGAGTTTCACATTACCTGTATTTACAGACGCAGGTGTTTGGGCACCTCTGACCACACACTCAAAGACTAAAAAGCAGGCAATAAAAGTGCTATATATGAATTGTTAAAAACAATAATCTGCATAAATAATCACAAAAAAAAAACAGGATACTTATATATCTCAGCTAACAGTTGTGGTCAACAACTCTCATCCACTCTGCTCAGTGTGTATAAACTTTTAAAGTTTGTCCTGTTTGTTGCATATACCTGTTGAGGCTACACACTGAAGTGCGCTAGCCTGTGTTACATATCTATTGCATTTTCCTGCTATTTGTTGCAAAAAAGAAAAAAAAACAAAAAAATTATCCTTGTTTCCCGTCTTTCCTGACCTAGAGTAGTCCAAATACAGGCTTTGCTGTATTCTGGACTTTTGGAAAGTTCCTGCGTTGCCCATTTTCTTTCTTGGATAAAGGGAGGCTTCTTTGTTTACCAGTGGCAGTGGGGAGCTTAGAGCAGCCTATCTATCCATGGAGGAGTGTTCCCAGCATAAGAATCTGGTAGTCTATTGGCCGTTTTGGGCCAATTTCTTGCTCTTTCAAGTCCCCCTGTATAAAACCCGCTTTGGCATGGTTTTTGCACTTGTTACTACTCAGTCAAGCTCGTCGTGGTCCTGCAGAGTGGTGCTAGCAGCAGAGAGGCTAAAAGAGCAACTGCTAACCTGATAAAAGTGTTTTTTTTCCTGCTACTACCTGGGTGACTGTTCGATCTAGCTAAACTGCAAGTATTTCTGCTTCTTGAACTGTTTTAAACTGTTTAAAGTTGTTTTTGCACCTGCACTTTTAAAGTTTGTCCTGTTTGTTGCATTTACCTGTTGAGGCTACACACTCAAGTGCACTCGCCTGTGTTACATATTTATTGCATTTTCCTGCTGTTTGTTGCAAAAAAGAAAAAAAAAAAATTATCCTTGTTTCCCATCTTTCCTGACCTAGAGTAGTCCAAAAACAGGCTTTGCTGTATTCTGGACTTTTGGAAAGTTCCTGTGTTGCCCATTTCCTTTCTTGGATAAAGGGAGGCTTCTTTGTTCACCAGTGGCAGTGGGGAGCTTAGAGCAACCTATCTATCCCTGGAGGAGTGTTCCCAGCACAAGAATCTGGTAGTCTATTGGCCGTTTTGGGCCAATTTCTAGCTCTTTCAAGTCCCCCTGTATAAAACCCGCTTTGGCGTGGCTTTGTGCGATTTTGAGCATAGCACAGCATCGGGTAGCTGTGCTTAATTGGGTTTAAGCAATTCTCGGCTCCACAAAGTCTGCTCTTCACTTTTTCCCTTAGAACTGATCTATTTCTCATAATAAACACCCTGTTCCTACTCTAAAGCCTGACACTTGCTCACTAAAGCAATTATATAAGTCAGCACTAAAAAATTAAAAGCACTACACCCTCACAAACTCCCCTTGAGTGCCTTGTTCCACATTGGCCCTTTTTTTCAATTAAAAAGGAATTCCCAATACTATTCTAGCATGTCCAAAGGTCAGTTGTCAATCTCCTCTCTGGTCCAGCTGGTGAATCTGGGAATCTTGAGGCAATGTTACAACTGCCTCATGTACACAGACAACCCTCTCCTCCTCCCAACAAATTCCAACACATGTGAGAGATGCAACCATATAGCCAAACTGGAGGCTAAGCTCTCTCAACTCAGTACTGGCATAACCAGTCAGGAGGAGAAGGAAACCACACTCACTACAATTCCAGTCTCACATAGACCTACCACGACAGCAAACCAAACACATAAACATACAAAAACATACTCGGAGGCTCTAAATAAAAATATGCCTAAGCAGCAGAGACCTCCAAAGCAGACACCCAAGCAACCGCTACCCCAAAACAAAACACGTGCAACACATAGCTCACAAAGCCAGTCACAGCCCTTAATGCTAAACAATGCACCTGATACACTTGTAATAGGTGACTCTATCGTCAGGCACACTGAAGTCCCGCTCACAAGGCTGAACAAGGAGAAGGTCACGTTGAGCTGCCTGTCGGGCGCTAGGATCCGCCACATAACACAAGCACTCAGGTCACTCCAAGGCAAGTACAAATATGACTCAGTCATTGCCCATGCTAGTGTGAATGACCTGAGACATACCTCCCTGGACTACATGAAAAGAGACATAGAGGAGCTCTCTGAGCATGTAGCCCAGGACGGTATGACCATGACCTTGAGTAGCATCTTACCCTCACCAAGAATGATGCCACAATATGAAGACAAGATGATCAATTTCAACAATTGTCTTAAGCATTGGTGTCATTCAAAGGGGATCCAATGCCTGTCAGCCTGGGATGACATGTTCGACAAGCCACAATGCTTCGCTAGGGACGGCTTGCACCTGTCACCCCTGGGATTTCGGATATTGGCAAAGGCTCTTGCCACCCCCATAGTGCCTTTTTTAGGCAAGGCTCAAAAGACAAACCCACCTCCATAGGTATCACAAGGGATAAGAAACTAAGAGTAATGCTACTCAACGCCAGAAGTCTAAACCTCAAGATGCACGCACTCAAAACTCTCCTTAGCATGGAGAACATCGATATCTGTGCAGTAACAGAAACCTGGTTCAAGGCTCCTGAGAGCACCCCAGCACTACCAGGTTATACCTCATACCATGCTTTTCGGCACCACAACTTGGACCGAACCACAAAAGGAGGGGGAGTATCAATATTCGTCAAAGATACCCACACCTCCAGGTTGGTGGCACAGCACAAGGCATCAGAGACTATCCATGTGCAACTAACAGTGGGTAAAACTGCTTTCCAGTTTATAGCCTGCTATAGACCACCCTCCCAAACCCAGGAACCCCACTCGGCCTTCCTGAGAACACTGGAAAATATGAAGGTCTCTCCAAACACCATTATATTGGGTGATTTCAACTACCCAAACATAGACTGGGAGCATTACTCTAGCTCCAACATCCTAGCCCAAAGGTTCCTAGAATTTATAAACTCAAATGCTATGGAACAACTTGTTACCACTCCCACAAGAGGGGAAAACATACTGGACCTGATCATCACCAACATGGGGGCTCTATGCTCCAGACCAGAAGTATATCCCTCACTGGTAAGATCAGACCATAAACTAATCTCACTGGATATTCACATCCCGACCCCACCCCCTGCCCAGAAAACCACAGTGAAAAACTTCTCTAAAGCAAATTTCACACTCCTCAAAACCAAGGTGGAATCCTTCAAAGTCCCTGGGCCTGTGGAAAATATGGCCCAGACCGCAGAATCCTTTATAAACGCATTCTATGAACACCTTCAGGAATGCATGGATCATGCAATCCCATATAAAACCAAGACCCAATCCTCTAAAGGCAGGCATCCTGTCTGGTGGACCCCAGCCATAAACAAACTATACAACAGAAGGAGGAAGCTACTACATGATAGAGCAAAATCCCAAAAAGGGAAGGCATCTCTGATCAGTATTAGCAAAAAACTACAGGCACTCATAAAATCGTCTAAGGCCAGCTTCAAGAGAAAAATTGCACAGGACACTAAGGATAATCACAAGGCTTTCTTTAGTTGTGTTAGAAACCTGGGTGGGAATTCCCAGATATACTCAGAATTAGTCCAAAATGACAAAAAATACACCAAACCCACAGACATTGCCAACATCCTAGCTGACAGGTTCAGCACAAACTTCTCCCCCCTCCCCACAAAAAGGGTAAATATCTATCCCAGCAGAGTGCTGCCCCCCCTGACATCTCAGATGCTCAGGTAAGAGCCGCCCTCTCCAAAGCAAAAAACACAGCATCAATGGGACCAGACGGTGTCCCGGGCTGCATCCTACATAAACTCCAAGAAGAGCTAAACCCAAACATAAAACTACTGTTCAATCTCTGCCTTACTACACGATATGTACCCAAAGAGTGGCGTACAGCAACAATGGTCCCTCTCCACAAAGGTGGTGCCTCAACGGATCCTGGAAACTATTGCCCCATAAGCCTGACTAACTTGGTCTGCAAAGCTATGGAAAGGATCATCATGGACCTCATAACTAAAGATATTGGGGACCTACAGACACTGGATCCCATGCAGTTTGGCTTTGTTAAGGGTAGATCCTGCCTCTTAAACCTGGTCGATTTCTTTGAAACAGTCACCAAGGCCATTGATGAGGGGAAGGTGGTCCACACAGCCTACATGGACCTCACAAAAGCCTTCAATACAATACCCCACTTGGGCATTATAGATAAGCTCACCAGCTTAAATATAAACCCCTATGTCACTAGATGGGTTGCAAACTGGCTCAAGGACAGAACCCACATGGTTAGAATTGCTGGAGCCATGTCAGACTGCAAACCAGTTACAAGTGGCATCCCACAAGGCTCAGTCCTGGGACCTCTCTTGTTCGGTATATATTTCTCGGAGGTACAGGCCAACACGGAAGGACTGTGGCTGACCAAGTTCGCAGATGACTGCAAACTAGGTGCCATAATCGACTCTCCAGCCGACACAAGCATCCTACAAAAGGGCCTCATAGAAACCGACAACTGGTGTCAGAGCCATGGCCTCAAGCTAAATGCCAAAAAGTGCATAGTCATCCCCTTTGGCAAAAACAAAGTGCCCACAAATTACCACATAGGTGGTAATCCATTAAGTATGGAAGAAGTAATTAGGGACCTGGGGACCCAAGTTGATAGCAATCTCTCATTTGAAAACCACGTGGCCAAAGTGGTTAGAAAAACATTTTATATAGCCCACCTAATCATGCACATCTAGATCAGGGGAGGTCATCGTGCCTCTTTACTCATCCCTCATCAGGCCCATAATTGAGTACAATGCTCCTTTTGGGATGTACCTTACCAGACACCTGCAGCAACTGGAAAGACCCCAAAAGTACCTCACCAAGAGGATCAAAGGGCTCAAACAGATGCTATATGCTGCCCGGTTAAAGAAACTCCAGCTCTACTCAGTGGCATACCGCCTGCTCAGAGGCGATCTGTGCCTGATGTATAAAGCCATGTCCAACCCAGAATTAATGGACATGCTGCACCTCAGAAAATCCAAATCCCATCGAGCTACGCACTCGAGAGACTTGAACCTCAGCAGTGAAATAAATAGGACATGCTGGAGGGACAGATTCATAACCCAGAGGCTCCCTTCACTCTGGAATAAAATCCCAGTCCAGGTTAGACAGAGTCCCTCATTGACTCTCTTCAAGAGAAATCTTGATGAGTGGATGGGAGATCGTAGGTTTACCCCAGGTATCACTTCTGTGTCACTGTTAGACAGAGGCACAGTATACTAACCTCAAAAAAGGGCATAGAAAAATTCATTTAAAATGGGTGGCGAAAGCCAAACACACTCTGGCTAGGCTTATAAATGCCCTAGGGCAGATAGCCTAGTATGAACCTATGAACCTATTATTGGGTTGGCGCTACATAATTTAGGGCAGGGAGTGGTTTCACTACATAATGCAGGTTGGGGGGTGGTTTCCCTTCCCATTTGACTATTTCATTCATTTATACATACAATGAATATTATTCTGGACATCTGTTGTGAAATCACTACAGGTATGCAATAGTCTAGTCAACAGCTGGGACAGTTTCTTGGTGTATTTCTGTGTACGGACCTCTCTGATACTCGGGGACTCGTGTCTACAGTGACAGGGACAAGGCTATGACAACTCAGGGACAATCACAGACACTTCTACCATATTAGTACTATTAACTTGGAACATGTTGACAGATCTGTAATACTACTAATTGTCTGCAGTTAAATGCATCTAATACTCTTCATTGTTGTAAGTAGTCATTCTCATTCAACACCTTTCCCCAAAGGGCACTGGCTTTGTGAGTTTTTAAGGGTCTGGCCAGTTATTGTGCGACTACTCTGACCATTGGTATCGTTGACATTGTCATATGTACGGGTTGTGCTCTATTCCAGTGACTAGGATTGGCACCTTTTCACATGGCCAAGATGAGACATTTTTGGAACACACCAGGTTTTACAAGCCAACACATACCCACGGTCAGTACAACGGATAGGACTTTACCTATTTTCCTACATAAAAGCCTATTGTTGTAGCGGTTTATTTGCTTATTCTGTTTCTTGTAACATTTAGGTATTGTAGATACTGCAATAATTATTTTCTGCTACTATTACGTAACATATGGGACATAATTATGTCCTACAATCCCAGGACATTTGCCATTTGAAATGTCTTTTGTCAGGACACAACTGTCCAACGATGGACTATCCCTCGCAAAGCGGGACAGATGACAATCCTACTGCGGACACCAGATTGTTTGGGCCAACACATAGCCACGGTCACTGCAGGTTTAGAACAGTCATTTGTTTCCTAGCTGTAAGCCTTATACCTTTGGCACTTTTGTTGTTTGCCTGTTTCTTGTACAAATTACGTCTATTCTATCCTGACGTGACCGCTTTAGGCAACTGTTACATGCAGTATGGTGCATGGTTATTTCCTACAGTCACAAGACATTTGGTATTGTACCATTGTTGGTCAGGTCACACCTACACACACATTAATTGTTCCTCACACAGTGGATCAGGGGTATCCTGTTTATGTCAGTGCCTTCATCACCCTTATACCATGTGCCACTATGGGAATGTGTGCAATATATTCACCCGCTTATTCGTGTCGGGACACATGAGTCACGGGCAGGTGTTTGATCCTGGGTAGTAGGTTATGCATGACCATTTATGGCTGGCCAGTGTTGTGCACCTCTAATGCACATTCCAACCTGTGTCCAGATATCTACAGAACTGGACTTCGTGTCTTCCATTCTAATGTTTACACAGGTTATGTATCCCATGAGGGATATACAAAAATTGGACCGATCCACAACAAGAGAAATAACGAATATTTTTCTGGCATTACGAAAATGTGCTGGGAGTTTTACATGCAAGGGATACATAGTGTGCAATCCTGCAACTGCCTAGGGTGACACTACCTACTACATATGCGTAGTGGTCACTATGTGTAGCTGTGGCTGCACCAAACCAGTAGGCCAAGAATGGCTGGATTTGGTGGACGTTCAGGTATGGGAGCGGGTTGTGTGATGTAGAGGGGATGCTGAGTAGTCCATTATGCATCCAGGTGTGTTGCTTTTGTTATGGCCAGTTCCATCAGGACCAATCTGTGGGTATGTGCCGGTGACATGTCTATACATTTGTATCGCACATTTCAATATTCATATGTTTGTGGGATTGTGTTCTACAGTATGGCCTGTCTGGTTGTATTGCAGCTGTTTATACATGTGTTTGTGTTTCTTTCAGCTTCACCCGCTGCTCCCTCATACACCTCCGGTTCACCTATTCTGCATATAACACAGTATCGCCTTGAAGGATTGTACCATTAACCATCTCCCCACACAAACAGATTCATCACACCCCATACATCACTGCTTTGGTTGTTGGCCCATGACACAGCCAGAGTAACACATTGAATGCCCTACATGTGTCAGGTACCTGTATGGTTGTGTGGACTACCCTACCATGTTTGCTTTTCACATGCTATACTTCATGCACATAGGTACACACCCATACTTAACTTTCATTACATGGTTGGTATACCCGGGTACTACCCATTCAACTGTGACACATCCTGATAAGTTCGGCTTGTATTGCTGATTTCCGGATTTTGGCAGCCTGTTCTACTCATTGGTCGGATGCCACCTTTTCCTATGTCCAGGATGGGATATATTCCGTACACATATCCGACTGTACTGGACAACACATCCCCACAGTCAACGGTACAGATAATACTGTTCCTTTCTGCCTACATGTTTCCTTATTGTTGTAGCTGTTTATATGCTCCTTCTGTTTTGTTTACATGCTTATTCTATTTCCTATCACATTTGGTATGTGAGATACTGACATACCTTTTGTATGTGACTATTACATGTATTGTGGGATATGATTCGGACATACGGTCGCTAGATATCTACATTTATCGTGTGTTTTGTTATGGACACATCTGCCCAGCTGTGTACCCTCCCTCACATTATGGGTCAGCTGGTGACCCTCACCATTGGGCTGGACGTACCTACTGGCAGCTTGCTAACATATGATGTGTTTCACTTCCACTTGGTATAGCTATCTACACTGCGTTGGATTACGGCCACACGGTCTTCCATGTCATTTGTTCACGGGATAGGGACCCGTTATTCCCTACCGTGCATTTGTGTTTGCTTCTTCACTTTGTGTTCGTAGGAACTTTCTTGCATGCTTTGCATACGTTTCAGTATCCATGGACACTGACAGATGTGATTACTATCTTGCAACATGTTATATGCAAGCATTTTAGGTTGCACGTCGACAGCGGCCATTTCCACACCTCCATGTGGCACTTCGACACGCCCTATGCACTCACGCTCCTTTCCTGTGCATGTGGCTGTGGCGGCAGCGCACCTTCATTAATATGCATTTGGCACTACTGCGCCATCTTCACGCCACACTGTCAGCGCAAGTCTACTGCCGTCCTTGCGCTGAGCTTCATGAATCACGGGGTATGTTTTATTTAGAAGTCCTTTAGGCTGGTACAATACTTTTCTTTGGTTGTATGGTTGCTTGCAGCACTATCACTGCACATTTTTGGATTTATTAGAAGTTTAGCATACTCGGGTATAATCTTGTCAAATGACAGCCATTACAGAGATATTATGGCTATGTAATTAACAAGATAAATACACTCTGTATTATGTTACTAATAATGGTTGCTGCCTTAGGAGACAGAACTATAATATTTTTATTTATTTTATTTATTTATTTTACATTTGTTGACCTGGCTAGTCTAGATGGATATATGTCCATTTTCAGTAGAGACCCGGGGAGAAAAGCTCCAATGGTTATAACAAGTTAAACAGAGATAGGCAATACAATACTAAAATGTGAAGACAGAGCTAGTTAATACACGATATACACAATATAGTTGGAGCAAAAACCAAAAGTATAATAGACAAATGTCTTAAAAAAATGTTTTTTTTTGTTACAATAGTCATACAGTATGTAAGAGATAACATATATCTATATAGATGTTATATAAAGGTAGACCTATCAAGGGTATAGGGAGCAGAGATTGTAAGAATTATGGAAGAAGAAAAGATAGAGAGGAAGAAGCAGAGTTAATCCGGGTTGTTGCAGGACCATAGCCAGTGTTTATTGAGATGAATTTTCAGTTGTCTTTTAAAAAGTGGGAGAGAGGACAAAGATAAGATATCAGAGGGTAGTTTGTTCCACATTTTTCCAACAGAGATGGAAAAGAGACAGTCACCTGCAGAGTTATTGGGTTTGGTTATATTAATCAGTAGTTTGTTGGAAGAGCGTAAATGTTTCAGGTTATTGTAAGGTGTGATGAGGTTTGAGAGTATAGGTATTTTAGTTGGTTTGTATAAGATCTTGCGAGCTATTAAGAACTGTTGAATTATGAGTTGGTTTGGAAGTTCAAGCCAACCTAGTTGTCTAAGGTTCAGGCAGTGGTGAGTTCTAAATGGGGATCCTGTAGCAAATTTAGCAATATTATAGTAAGATGTTGATAGTTTCTTGAGGTTGTTTTTGGAGAGATTTGTGTATATGGGGGAAGCATATAGAAGGGTAGAGATGAGGTGAGATCTGGCTAAGGTGGTCCTTGCTTCAGGTGTAAGGAAGGATTTGATTCTGTAAAGGGATCCAATTTTTTATTCACTCATTTTATTGTGTTGTTGATGTGAGAGTCAAAGCTGAGATTATTGTCAATAGTTATTCCTAAAAGTTTAGTAGTTGAATCTGGAGAAATAAGAGTGCTATCAGTGGAAGTAAGAGTGAAGTTGAGTGGGGCAGATTTATGGGAAGGTGAGAACAATAGCAATTTGGTTTTCCTAGGGTTAAGGAGTAGGCAACGGTCACAGAACCATTGTTCGACAGTGGTAAAAGCTTTTTGTGTGAGTGACTGGAGTTCAGGTTGTGAATTAGCAGTGTAGATTATAGTAGAATCATCTGCATATTGTATGCAGGTAGTGTTTGGGATAGCTGATTGGAGGTCATTAATAAAGATGGAAAATAGAAGGGGGCCTAGCATAGAGCCTTGAGGTACACCTAAAGAAATAGGAAGGAGATTAGATAGTGCATTTTTCCAGAGAACTGCTTGCTGACGGTTTTCTAGGTAAGATGTAAACCAAGTTAAGGAAGGAGGATCAAGTGAGAGAGATTTTAGTATGTGTCGAAGAAGTTTATGGTTAACCATGTCGAAAGCTTTAGATAAGTCAATTAAGACTGAAGATGATAGGTTATTATTGTTGCGGTTATAGCTGATGGAGTTGGTAAAGGAGAGTAATGCTGTGGTAGCACTGTGGGAGGGTCTGAATCCATGCTGACAATTAGCAAGTAGGTTGTTTTGCAGAAGTTGGTTAAGAAGTTGCTTATGGATACATTTTTCCATGATTTTAGCTATAGGTGATAGGAGTGCTATGGGACGAAAGTTAGAGAAGTCATTAGACTTACCCCCTTTGTGTAGTGGGATGATGTGAGATATCTTCCAGATAGAGGGGAACATTCCTTCATTTATGGATCTATTTATCAGAATAGAAATGGGATAGGCAATCACTTTGGCTCCAATTTTCAGGAATTCTGCAGGGAGTTTGTCTGCAGAGGGGGTGGTAGGTCTTAGTTTTTGGAGCAGTGATAAGATGAAGGAGGTAGATACAGGCTGTAAGTGAAAGGAAGGAGGTGGATTTAAAGTAGGTAAGAGTAGCTTAGAGGTGTCGGGAGATAGGTGACTAGCAAGAGTTTGGATAGTATTAGTGAAGAATGAATTAAAGTCATTGGCTATTTGTGTGAGATTTTCTGACTTAGAGTCCTGAGGGTTAGGTGTGATAGACTGATTAATACATTTATTAACTGCCATCAAACCAAAAAGAAATAGAAAAACTAGCCATCCTGTGGTGTAAAACTTGGCTCTAGATGATTATCGCTGTTGAAGTGACACCCCATCCCCACATGTAAAAATGGGAATAAGAGGTTGTGGAGGGATGGATGGATGGATGGATGGATGGATGGATGGATGGATGGATGGATGGATGGATGGATGAATCAAAGTAAAAATACACTCTTTGATGGTGTTTGAAGTTGAAATATGGGGAGGCAAAAGGGTCTGAGGTTTCTTTAAGCCACTGTATAAATTAATTAAGAGCATGATGCACTTGCTTCAGTCATTGCCCAAATGCATTTAAGAAATTAGTTTGGTTTAACAAATGAAAGAGCAGTTATTAACTGATAAAAACTAGACAGCTATATTAAGATAAGTAAAACATCAGAATGTGAAGTCAGTCATGACATATGGTTGAAACAGAGTTGGTGAGCTAAAAATATGATAACCAGCATTTTTTCCATAGACTATAGAAAATTCTTAATATATACTGTCAAAGACATTTGGATAACTATTTGAAAATCAGAATAGAAATGGGATAGGCAATCACTTTGGCTCCTATTTGCAAGAATTCTGCAGGGAGTTTGTCTGCAGAGGGGGTGGTAGGTCTTAGTTTTTGGAGCAGTGCTAAGATGAAGGAGGTAGATACAGGTTGTAAGTGAAAGGAAGGAGGTGGATTTAAAGTAGGTAAGAGTAGCTTAGAGTTGTAAAATTCCACACAATATATGAGAAAACTAATTAACTAATTAAAAACTATTGGTATAGAAAAGCTATATACAGGATCAAACACTCAAGATTCTCTAATTTCTATGCTAGATATTTGAATTATTTAAATAAGGGAAGATATTTGAGTAATATGATTGATAGCACTTTAAAAAGTGCTTGTTTAAGATTGAAATATAAAATATTAGTGGGGGATTTATATAGGTTCATAGGTAGGTACTAGTCTATCTGCCTGAAGGCATTTATAAGCCTAGCCGGAATGTGTTGGCTTTCACCACCCCCTTAGATTAGTTCCCTGTGCCTCTGTCCAGCAGAGCCATTGAAGTTATCCCTGGGGTAAACTTTCTGTTTCCCATCCACTCATCAAGGTTTCTCTTGAAGAGGGTTAGCGAGGAGCTTTGCCTAATGTAGATTGGAATTTTGTTCCAGAGCATGGGAAGTCTCTGGGACAGGACTGTATCCCTCCAGCACATCCTATTTATTGTTGTGGTGAGGTTCAGATCCCTGGAGCGTGTGGCTCGAGGGGATATCGTTTTCTTTAGGTGGAGCATGTCCATCAGTTCTGGTTTGGACATGGCCTTGTATGTCAGGCAGAGATCACCTCTGAGTAGGTGGCATGCAACTGAGTACAGCTGGAATGTCTTCAGTCAAGCTGCATAGGGCATCTGCTTGAGGCCAGTAATCCTCTTGGTGAGGAACTTCTGTGGTCTTTCCAGTTGTTGCAGGTGTCTTGTAAGGTACATCCCAAATGGGGCATTGTACTCTATGATGGGTCTAATGAATGATGCGTAGAGGGGCCCAATGACCTCTTTCGATCTGGATGCAAACCCTTTTGTGATTAGGTGGGCTACATAGAAGGATTTTCTAATGACTTTGGCAATCTGATTATCAAAGGAGAGGTTACTATCTACTTGGGTCCCCAGATCCCTTATTACGTCTTCTGTATTTAGGAGGCTACCACCTATGTGGTAGTTTGTGGGTACTTTGTTTTTTTCCAAAGGGGATGACTATGCACTTTTTGGAATTTAGCTTGAGACCATGGTTTTAACACCAGGTATCTGTCTCAGTGAGAACCTTTTGGAGGCTGTCTGTGTCAGCTGGAGAGTCAATTATAGCCCCTAGTTTGCAGTCATCTGCGAACTTGGTGAGTCATAGTCCTCCTGTGCTTGCCTGTACCTCTGAGAAGTATATGCCAAACAGGAGGGGTCCTAGGACTGAGCCCTGGGGAACGCCACTTGTAACCAGTTTAGAGTCAGACCTAGCTCTTACAACTCTTGCCATGTGGGTTCTGTCGGTGAGCCAGTTGGCAACCCATCTCGTGACATAGGGGTTTATGTTCAGGCTGGTGAGCTTGTCTATAATACCTGAGTGGGGAATGGTGTTGAAGGTCTTTGTGAGGTCTGGGTAGGTTGTGTGTACCACCTTTCCCTCATCTATAGCCTTGGTAACTGTCTCAAAGAAGTCCACCAGGTTTAGGAGGAATGATCTGCCCTTAACAAAGCCGAACTGGGTTGGGTCCAGTGTTTGGAGGTATCCAATGTCTCTATTAATGACATCCATGATGATGTGCTCCATAGCTTTGCACACTAAGCTAGTCAGGCTTATAGGGTGATAGTTCTCGGGGTCCATTGTGGCTCCACCTTTGTGGAGCAGAATAACCATTGCTGTGTGCCACTATGTGGGCACATAGCCTGTGGAGAGGCTGAGTTTAAACAGTGTGTTTAGGTGAGGGGTTAGTTTATCTTTGAGCTTGTGTAGAATGCAGCCTGAGACATCGTCCGGTCCCATTGTTGCTGTGTTTTTGGCTTTGGTGAGGGCTGTTTTAACCTGAGTGTCTGTGATTTCAGGGGCACTACATTCTTCTGGCATAGTTATGGGCCCTTTTGGGGGTGAGAGGGGGGTGAAGTTTGCACTAAACCTGTCTGTCAGGATGTTGGCTATATCGGTTGATTCAGTGTATTTTGTGCCATTCTGCACTAACTCCGAGCAGATCTGAGAATTGCCACTTAGATTCTTGACATAGCTAAAGAATGCCTTGTGGTTATCTTTGGAATCCATGGCAATTTTTCTTTTGAAGCTAGCCTTGGATGATTTTATGAGGGAATGCAGTTTCTTGCTGATACTGATCAGGGATGTCTTCCCTTCTTGGGATTTTACTCTTTTCTGTACTAGTTTCCTCCTTTTATTGTATAGCTTGTTTATGACAGGGGTCCACCAGACTGGTTTCCTTTTCTTTTAAGAGTGAGTCTTGGTTTTGTTTGGGATAGTATGATCCATGCATTCTTGTAGGTGCCCATAGAGTGCATTAGTAAAGGATTTTGCAGCTTGGACAGTGTTATCCTTTAGCATGGGGGCTTTGAAACTTCCCACCTCGGTCTTAAGTAACGTGAAGTTTGCTTTTGAAAAGTTTTTCACAGTGGCTTCTTAGACTGGGAGTGGTGGCAGGCTGTGGATATCCTGAGTGATTAGTTTATGGTCAGATCTAACCAGCAAGGGGTTGACCACCAGTGTGGAACACCAGTCGCCCATGTTGGAGATGACCAGGTCCAATATGTTGTCACCTCTGATGGGGGTGTTAACCAGTTGATCCAGGGTGTTTGAGTTTATAAATTCTAGGAAATGTTGGGCCAGGGAGTTCGCACTTGAGTAGTTCTCCCAGTTAATGTTTGGGTAATTGAAATCACCCAATATCAGGGTGTTTGGTAGGACCTTTATGTTTCCCAGTGTTTCCAGGAATGCGGAGTGGGGGTCCTGGGACATGGTGGGTGATCTGTAGCAAGCTATAATTTGAATAGCAGCTTTGCCCATTGTTAGTTGCATGTGGATGATCTCTGAAGCATCATGCTGTGCCACTAACCTGGAGGTGTGGGTATCCTTGATGAATATGGATACTCTCCCGCCTTTTGTATTTCGGTCCGGGTTTTGTGGCTGAACTGTATGGTATGGGAATTAGCCTGGTAGTGCTGGGGTGCTCTCTGGAGCCTTAAACCAGGTTTCTGTTACTGCACATATATCGATTTTCTCCATACTGAGGAGTGCCTCGAGTGCGTGCATGTTGAGGTTTAAACTTCTGGCAATGAGCAGCATTACCCTCAGTTTTTGTTACATGTGCTATTTACGGCGGTGGGTTTGTCTTTTGAGCATTGCCTAAAAAAGGCACTATGGGGGTGGCAAGAGCCTTGTCCAGTATTCAAAAGCCTAAGGGTGACAGGTGCAAGCCGTCTCTAGCAAAGCAGCGTGGCTTGTCGAGCATGTCATCCCAGGTTGACGGACACTGGATCCCCTTTGAATGACACCAGAAGCTTAGCCAATTGTTGAAATTGAAAATTTTTTCTCTATACCGTGATATAATTCTTGGTGAGGGCAGGATGCTACTCAGCACCAGGGTCATACCAACCTGGGCTACGTGATCAGAGAGCTCCTCCATGTAGTCCAGGGAGGTACGGCTCAGATCATTCACACCAACATGGACAATGACAGAGTCATATTTGTACTTGTTCTGGAGTGACCTGAGTGCTTGTGTTAAGTGGCGGATCCTGGCACCCGACCGGCAACTAACAGCAACCTTCTCCTTGTTCAGCCTAGTGAATGGGACGTCAGTGTGCCTGACTATAGAGTCACCTATTATTAGTATGCTGGGTATGTTATTTTGCCTTAAGGGCTGTGATTGTGTGGCACACTGGTTTTGTGAAGTATGTGTTTCATGGTTTGTGTTGGGAGGTGGAGGTTGCTTGGATGTCTGCTTTGGAGGTCTCTGTTGCTTTTGCAGATTTTTATTTAGAGCCTCTGAGTATGTTTTTGTATATTTATGTGTGCTTTTTGCCAGTGCTGGTTTCATAGGTCTATGTGAGACTGGTGGTGTGATGCAAATAATTCCCTTCTCCTCTTGACTGCCTAGTCCAGTCTTGGGTTAAGAGAGCTTAGCCTCCAGTTTGGCTGTATAATTGCATCTCTCGCATGTATTAGTGTTTGGTGGAAGGAGGAGAGGGTTGTCTGTGTACATGAGGCAATTGTAACATTGTCTCAAAATGCCCAGATTCACCAGTTGGACTGGAGAGTACACCTGAAACTGCCCTTTGGACATGCCTGGATAGATACAGTGAACTGTTTTACTGATTGGCTGGTAAGGTCGAATAGAGAGCCTTGTCCTTCTCTACAGTATGGGGAGGGGGGGGGGGGTCTAGTGCTAAGATTTATTAGTGCTTGCTATGAGTTTTGGGAAAGTGCAGGGATGAGAAGTGAATAACTTGAGTGCTTAAGTTGAAAGTTTGTCTAGTTCCAAGGGAAAATTTGAAGAGTAGACTTTGTGGAGCTGGGAATAGTTATACCCTAGCTAACCGGTGCTGCCCGGCGTGCAAAACTGCTCAAATGCAGGTTTTATAGCAGGGAAATGACAGAGATAGAAATTAGCCCAAAATGGCCAATAAGCTACTAATTACTGAGCTGAAACCACTCCTCAAGGGATAGGTAGGCTGCTCAAAGGTCCCTCTCTCACAGTGAACAGAGAAACTTCCTTCTATCCAAGGAACTGCAGAAAAGTAGGCAGGTTTTAAAATGTCATACTTGTGATTGAAGGAACAAAGATAATTTTCTGCATGATATTATTATATACTTATAATAACACAAAAAATCATGTGTTTAAAAGAATTGTTTTGACAGAATGATGAGTGTGAGTTTCTCTGAATAGAAGGTCATGATAAAATGGCAATGTTATTATTCACCCCTAAGGAACCATGCTGTTATATGCTTGTTGAAATGTCTTTATATGGTACGAAAACCAAGAAAGTTAATTAAGTAGACTAAATTGCATAATTAGGAGATATTTATTCTTTACATAATGTTTTATAATATTGCACATATTGTATTTTGCAGCAACTAAAACAGTTAATAAAACAGCAAAGCTTGATTTGATTTGATTGAACAGACAACTTTGTAATCCCACCTGTTACTGATAACTGCTTGGTGATCCATCTGAACACTACATAAGAGCACTAATGGACAATATCCAATACAAGCAAACTGACATCACTTCCATTTGGCTTACATTAGGAGTTTTCTATGTCCTACCAAATATTGATAAGCAAGGGAATCCAGGAGGACCAACTGTGTCAGGAAAAGAGCTCTGACAGGAGGCAGGGTTATGAAAAATTTTAAAACCACTAATCCATTAAAGGGAGAGAATATATTCAAGACCTGAGACATTTTCTTTGCATTCTGTCAGGTTAAATTGACTTACCACTTAATACGATTTTAGCCACCATGAATGTTTCATCACTCTGCACAACCATCTCAAACAATTTTAAACCACTGGATGGCTAGTTATCTTATGATGTGATCATTTTCAAAGTTCTTATTTTTCTCTCAACTGACTCTTGCTCTATGCCAAAGAAAACAATATTTTCTGTTCTTTTGGTTATATGGTTATTTAAAATTCAACTACTGAGGATTATCTTCCACCACATCTTAATGTCGTGAGGTCAGATATAGCAATATGTTTATCAGTGCTGTTATGAAATTCTTTCACACCATCATTTATTATCATTCTGGGGTGATTTCTTGTTTGATCATGCCTTTTGTTGATGAAGACCTTGTTTACTTTGGGGTAATCACCTGTTGTGAATTCCCTGAAAGTGGAACTATTGCACGCAAGTTTGTCTGGGTTGTGGTAGAAAATACTATCATGCCATGGTCTTATTTTACTAAAGATAGTGTAATGATCTGAGATAAGCAAAATGAGGATACTTTAAGGACAGAGTTTTCACAAGATACTCCAAGCAGTTTGAGTTTATAAATTCAGTAAAGCATCCCATGTATTTGTTAATAAATGTACAGTTGTCCCATTCAGTTGTGAGATACCTGATGCTATCCAGAATAAATGAGATCATTTGCATTGTTACTTTTTTATGTTTGGTAGGATGTCTTTTTTCACTTTGGGGACATAGAAAGAGTCTGGTAATTGTTGAGTATGTGATATTCACAATTATTCATGGTTGTAAGGACTTGTATTATCTCACCCTTTTGTTGTTTGTTAAGTTACCTTGCATTTAAACCTTTGTGAATGAAGATGAAACCACTCAGTCAGTACCAGCACAAGTTCAATGGGCTCTGTGGGAGTGGAAATCATTATACTCAGGAATATTGGAAACACTGTATAGAGCCTTAAAAATGCTTCAATGAAGGTTCAAATCCCAGCTTCCTCCAGTGTGATTGTTTCATAGGTTCATAGGTTTATAGGTGTGTACTAGGCTAATGGCCCTGGAGCTTTTACAATCCTGGCCCAAAAAAAATTTCCCTGACAGCGTGCCACCTGATGATAGTTCACAGTGCCTTTATCCAGTAGGTAGTGAGAGTGATCCCTGGGGTGAACTTTCTGTTACCCATCCACTCATTGAAATTTCTCTTGAAGAGGGGCAGTGAGGTGCTCTGCTTGACATGAATGGGAAGCTTATTCCAGAGTATGGGCAGCCTTTGGGAGATGAACCTGTCCCTCTAGCATGTTCTGTTCATTGTGGTAATGAGGTTGTGGTCTCTGGAGCATGTGACGTGGGGGGAGGGATTTCTTTAGGTGTAGCATTTCAAGTAGGGCTGGGTCAAACATGGCTTTGTAGGTCAAGCAAAGATCACCTCTAAGTAGACGATAAGAGACTGAGAACAGCTGACGTTTCTTGAGTCTGTCCATGTAGGACATGTGTTTAAGGCCTAGGATTCTTTTTTGAGGTACTTTTGTGGCCTCTCCAGCTGTTGTAGGTGTCTGTTCAAGTATATGCCAAACGGGGCATTATATTCAATGATTGGTCTAATGAGGGATGAGTAGAGAGGGATGATGACCTCTTTCTCTCTGGATCTGAATCCTTTGTTTATAAGATGTGCCAAGTAGAAGGACATTCTGACCACAGTGGCAACATGGTGGTCAAAGATGAGGTGACTATCGACCTGATCACTTCAGTGTTTAGTGGGCTCCCATCAACGTGGTAATTCATGGCAGCTGAGTTTTTTCAAAAGGGAATTATTACGCATTTTTTGGCATTAAGCTTAAGGCCATGATTCCGACACCAGTCATTGGTCTCAGAGAGGCCCTTTTGTAGGATGTCTGCATCACTTGGGGAGTTGATAATGACTCCTAGCTTGCAGTCATCACCAAACATGGTCAGCCATTGTCCCTCGGTGTTGGCCTGGACTTCTTAGAAGTAGATGCCAAACAGGAGAGGGCCCAGGACTGACCCTGTGGGACTCCACTTGTGACTGGTCAACAGTCTGACTTGGAGTCCACAACTTTCACTCTGTGGGTCTTCTCTGTGAGCCAATTTGCAACCCAACTAGTGATATAAGGATTGATGCCTAATTTGGTGAGTTTATCAATGATACCAAAGTGGGGAATGGTATCAAAGGCCTTGGCCAGGTCGAGGTAGGCTGTATTCACTGCCTTACCCTCATCCACAGCCTTGGTGACTGCCTCTAAGAAGTCAACCAGGTTCAGCAGGCAGGATCTCCCCTTGACAAAGCCAAACTGTGTGGGGTCAAGAATTTGGAGATTGCCTTTATCTTTGTTGAGCAGGTCCATGATGATACACTCCATTGCTTTGCATACCAGACTCATCAGGCTAATGGGGCAGTAGTTCCCAGGGTCTGTAGCTGCTCCCCCTTTGTGGAGAGGGATGATTGTAGCAGTGCGCCATTCATTAGGGACAAAGCCTGAGGTAAGCCTGTGATTGAACAGGGCACACAGGTGTGGTGCCAGTTCATTTTCTAGTTTATGTAGGATGCAGCCAGGGATATTATCAGGTCCCATGGATGCTGTATTCTTGGCTTTGGACAATGCAGCTTTTACCTGTGTCACAGAAATGGTGGGTACCAGGCTTTCTCCTGGTATTGTGATAGGGCCTTTGGGGGAGAGAGGGGTAAAGTAGGCATTGAATCTGTCAGCCAGTATGCTGGCTATATCTAAGCCACATAATTTCCATCGGCTATCATTTACTGTAGTACAGTACACTCACTCTCACCTGAACCAGTTAGGTAAAACAGACAGAAAGAGAAAAGAATAAGTACAGAAAAAATCATGAAACTGTAATAAACCTAGGTATTTGCCTAGAGAGACATTTTAGTTCACAGTAGCCTTGAGTGCACGGTGGTGCAGCGGTTAGTGTTGCTGCCTCATGCAAGAGGCTCTCCAGTTCGATTTGCGGCTGGGGTGCCTTCTGTGTGGAGTCTGCATGTCCTCCCTGTGGTCGCGTGGGTTTCCTCTGGGTGCTCCGGTTTCCTCCCACATCCCAAAGACATGCAGTAGGTGGATTGGACACTCTAAATTGGCCCTAGGTATGAGTGTGTGCATGTGTGTGCCTTCTGTGGAAGGTTGGGCGCCGGGCTGGCAACTCGACACTGTAAAACTCCACTGCCAATCATGAGCGGACAGGTGATCCGCTGTGGCGACCCCTAACTGGGAAAAGCCAGAAGAAGAAGTGGCCTTGAGTGCAAAGTTTGACAAATCACTACAAATAAGGACTGCAAAGAGGAGAATAATTTATCTTGGATCATCTGATTACTATTTATACAGTATATAGTGAAATAACTAGATTATTTTTAATTTCAGTGATTAAGAACTAGAACGTAGCCTAGACATTCACTTTGTACTTGTTTAGAAGTTATTCGTAAACTGCATGGTAAACATTCTTTTTAATACATACGGATGAAGTTAAGATGTATGTAAAAACAGTCTGAATTGAGTCATCTTTCCTAAATCATACTCCACCTTATACTATAAAAGCACTCACAATGTCTTTCAGCTTATTTTACTTTCTAAAACAGAGCTAAAAATTCAATGTACATTTTTTCTCAGTTCTACTATGAAACTCTGACTTCCTAAAAGTCGATGTTTCAAAAGAACAAAAAAAAAAACAAAATGCTTGAAACCTACAAGCTGAAAAACTCCTTTTTTTTTGCAGGCTACTCACGCTTGAGGGATTTCTCCTGTTTAGGGAAGCCCTTTTTCTTATTTATTTTGTAGATGATAGATGGTATTTTTGAATCACTATCTAAAATTTTCATGCAGTGAAAATAATTTTATTAAAAGATTCTATTGACTGAACTAGATTTGATTCTCACAGCATTTATTTACATACTGTGCTAGTATAGAAACCACTTAATTTTAACAAAAATCCAGACATCCTGAAAATGATACTTTATTTAGATTTTTTTAAATCTGGTTAGCAGAGAATTACAAAATGAGTAACTAAATGAATTAATGGGTATAAATTCAAATGGTAAGCAGAATTACTTTATCAAAATATCCTGTGAATCCAAAGTGAACTCAACACTGTCGAATAAATTAAATTTTTCCTAATGACAGATTATCAAATAAGGCACAGAAGGACCATGAACTTGTTTCTATGAGCAATCTAGGAACATTCTCCTAAGTGAAGGCACTGCTTCTAATGTATATCCTATAGGCGCATGCAGTGGGATCCATGCACTAGCCTCTCTGCTGCATTATATACATGTGTTAGTCTAACTGCTGTGGCATATTGCCAATGTCATTGTTCAAGCTATAGCTCTCAAAGTTGTTGTTTGTGTTTTCAGCTTTTCCCGGTTAGGGGTCGCCACAGCAGAACTCCGGTCCGCTAATGATTGGCAGTCGATTTTTATGGTGCCGAGTTGCCAGCCCGACGCCCAACCTTCAGCAAAGGTACAAACATTCACACATGTCTTTCAGAGGCCACTCAACCGCAGGGAGGACATGCAGACTCCACACAGAAGGCACTCCAGCTGAGAATTGAACAGGAGAACCTCTTGCTGTGAGGTAACAATGCAACCGCTGTACCACCGCGGAATGTTAGGGGAAAAAGCAGAACATAATTAGGGACTGGGTGGCTTAGTATTAGACACTGTATGCCTCTGCCTATTGGCAGCTGAAGATAAAAAGCAGTTTGTGGATCATTTCCTTTTCTGTCATTTATTAGTTATGCTTCTCTGTCATTTCTGTCCTTTCTGATTAATCCTCAGAAACTAATAGTCACCCTGTACTTAACATGGAAAGGAGTTATCATTGATACATTTGTTCATAGTTAAATGCTAGGCAGACTATTACACACCTAGCCAATATGCAGAAAGTGACCAAAACTGAGAACCAATCCCTGCATCTTGTGCATGTGAGAATAACACCTTAATCATTAAGCCAATGCCCAACACCCTGTGTCACTGATGGTTATGGAATGACGTGAGGCTCATTCGAATGTCAGTGCCATTACCATGTTGCATACCTCTCAACTGCCCAGATTTGTGTAGAATATCCAGATTTTTGCCTCATGTTTTGTTATGTTCATCATAAAATGTGCAGTTTTCTGGCAAAGTGAGGCTTGATGTCAATAAATAATGACATACATTTTTGTTTCAGACTTCATCTTTCAGAAAATGCCTGCTAACACATAGCATCTTATTCTAGCAATGTTCTAAGTTTATAAAAGCCATATTTAAATGTGTCCCTACCATTGGGCTTTTGTTACCCCATTAATTTTGACTGTACAATTTTTTGGCTAATAGGTTGAGAGGTATGCCAAGCTGCTCTCTGTTTAAGTCTCATAATTTAAAAATGCCACAATACCAACAAAAAAGTGGTAATTCTCACATTGTTTAAGACAGTCTTAGCTGGTGAGCTGTGCATTTATTCAAGCTGAGATGTCAGGAACATGGTATATTCACTGGCCAGCTATAACAATCACAAAGTCAGGCTGAGAATTTTAAAAATAAGCAAGTACAAGATATAGAGGGATTATGTCTAGGTCTCCAGTCATAACAAGGATGTTATGTGTTTGAGAAAGAAACTGAGACTGAGGGCAAATCATAACATCTGTTTCAAAAACATCACAGTCCTGATTTTTAGCAGAAAGACCTGACCATAATTTTTTGTATTGCATAGAGCTTTACCTGCTGTCATGTACTAAAAAGGTTAGAAAGAAAAAGAAAAAAAATAAAGTCTAATAGTTGTAAGTGAAAGCTGGAACACAGTGACCACTACCAAACAGAGAGAAGTCACCCAAGAATAGCATCGGGAAGCCAGTAAACACTTTATTAGGAAAGCCTGAATGAAATGTGTTGTTTAAGAGCTTCTCCATGCTCTTCTCCTGTGGCCGCTGAGCATTGTTAAGTGTGAGACTAGTACTTAACAGTGCTGAAGAGGTAAGCAACAACTGTTAAGCAGAACTGTGTAAGGAGTATATTTCACCCAACAGTCGTACCATTCACTATTGTCAGCTGTCTTTTCTAATGCCTTCAGTACTAAGTGTGAGTCAACTTGAGCTGAGTATTTCCCTCTCTCTCTCTCTGCCTGTACCATTTCATTATTAAATCCAGATGACAAATAAACACCTGCAAATCTGAAATTTCTCAGTTCTGTGCAATCTTGTCTGCTGTGTATTACAATCTGGAGAGGAATCTTAAGCAGTTATACTATAAAGAAAAAGCTTTGGAGATTTCTACGGACCAATTTGCTACTTTAGTAACCCCACCTGCTTACCTCACCTCACCTCACCTCACCTCCCGAGTGAGGGATCTTTGCATAGAAATGTTTTCATTGAATTATCTGTCTCCAGACTGATTATACACTTCCTGCAAGGTGTTAAAATCTCAGTGATGGTGCTGTCAAGAAACTGAAGTTATAATGACATGGGAACATATAATTTGGAGTTGCAGTCTATTTCAATCATTCTAGTCTTAAAATTTGGGATCAGATAGGGAAGTTTTGCCACCTCAGAGACCTAGATAGGGAGATTTAGGTATATATTGTTTTACTCCCAGTCTTGCTGCAGCCACTATCATTCATATTATGGTTTTAGCTGTGAAGAAATGTATCACAATGCACTGGAGGTTCTCTACCCCCTCCCCCCATAAAAGTGCTGTAGATGTTTGCAAGGTATTTACAGAGCAGAATGTCCCGTTGCTCAGAGGAGAGGTAAAGAGCCTATTTTCTTTTCCAAATGGTCTGCAATCAAACTGTTTTAGAATCTATTGACCATACCTCTCAACTTCTTAGTGCAAAACATCTGGATAAAGCCAAAAATAAGTGGGGGGACCAAAAATAGGGATAGATCTTAAATATTGTACTTGTGAACTTAGAAAGTTGCTAAAATAACAGGTTTTACATATATATGTCTTTTCTGAAGGAAATGTAGTCTGAAACTCAAATGTCTGTCAATTTTTAGTGACTTCAGTCCTCAATGATTTGCCACATATTTTATATGGGACAGACCAAATGTATGAGATTAAAAATCTGAAAATTCTGAGAAAACCTGGACAGTTGAGAGGTATGCTATAGAGTGAACATTTATATCATCTTGTGGTAGTGCATCAGTTGTAATACACCCGAGACATTATTGTACTTATATCTGTTTTAATTCTATAGTCTCTTGTGTATACAGGCTTTAGATTTATGTCTCAGGGTAAACTCTCTTTTATGTTTCTTCTGTTTTCTCCTCTAATTCAGTTTTTTTTCTTCCTTTAGTCTTTTTATTTATATTTTTTCTACATGTTTACATGTTTATTGACATATTTGCTGGATTTGTTGTAGTATAATAATTAACTAGTACTTATATACTCCCCGGGATTCATGAAGCTCGGCACAAGGCTGGCGTTAGGCTTGTGCCGACCGTGCGGCGTGAGGATGGTGCAGTAGCATCAAATGCATAGTAATGAAGGCATGCTGCCGACACAGCCATGTGCACAGGAAAGGAGCGCGAGTGCATAGGGCGTGTTGAAGTGCCGCATGGAGGCGTGGAAATGGCAGCTGTCGTTGTGCAACCTAAAATGCTTGCATATAACAAGTTGCAAGATAGTAACCACGTCAGTGTCCCCGGATACTGAAACGTATGCAAAGCATGCAAGAAAGTACCTGCGAACATAAAGTGATGAAGCAAACAGAAATGCACAGTAGGGAATAACGGGTCCCTATCCCACGAACAAATGACATGGAAGACCATGTGGCCGTAGTCCAATGCAGTGTAGATAGCCATACCAAGTGGAAGTGAAATGCATCATATGTTAGCGATCCGCCAGTAGGTACGTCCAGCCCAATGGTGAGGGTCACCAGCTGACCCAAATGTGAGGGAGGGTACACAGCTGGGTAGATGTGTCCATAACAAAATACACAAGAAATGTAGATATCGAGCGACCGTATGTCCAAATTATATACCACAAGGCATGTAATAGTCACATACAAAAGGTATGTCTGTATTTCACATACCAAATGTGATAGGAAATAGAATAAGTATGTAAACGAAAACAGAAGGAGCATGCAAACAGCCACAACAATAAGGACGCATGTAGGCAGAAAGGAACAGTATTATCTGTACTGTCGACTAGGATTACCACCTGTCCCACTTTGTGAGCGACAGTCCCTCTTTAGGCAGTTGTGTCCTGACAAAAACCTGTAACAATGGCAAATGTCCTGAGATTATAGGACAAAATTATTCCCTATACGTTACGTAATAGTTGCATTAAACAGGTTTTCTGTATCTAAATTACATAAATGTTATAAGAAACAGAATAAGCAACTGACTGCTACAAGAATAAGCTTTTATATTGGCAAGAAGTCTAAGTTCTATCCTGTGTACTGACCGTGGGTATGTGTCGGCCTGTAAAATGTGATGTGTGTACCAAAAATGTCCCCCTTTGGCCAATTGAAAAGGTGGCAACCCTAACGTCGACTGTGGGGAGGTGTTGTCCACTACAGTCGGATATGTGTACGGAATATATCCCATCCTGGACATAGGAAAAGGTGGCATCCTACCAATGAGTACAACAGGCCGCCAAAATCCGGAAGTCAGCGGTACAAGCCGAACTTGTCAGGATGTGTCACAGTCGAACGGGTAGTACCCGGGTATACCAAACATGTAATGAAAGAGAAGTATGGGCGTGTACCTATGTGCATGAGGTATAGCATGTGGAAAGCAAACATGGCAGGGTAGTCCACACAACCATACAGGTACCAGACACATGTAGGGTATTCAATGTGTTACTCTGGCCGTGTCATGGGCCAACAACCAAAGCACAGATGTATGGGGTGTGAGGAATCTGTGTGTGTGGGGTGGATGGGTAATGGTACATTCCTCCAAGGCGATACTGTGTCATATGCAGAATAGGTGAACTGGAGGTTTATGAGGGAGCAGCAAGTGAAGCTGAAAGAAACACAAACACATGTATAAACAGCTGCAATACAACCAGACAGGCCATACTGTAGAACACAATCCCACAAACAGATGAATATTGAAATGTGCGATACAAATGTATAGATATGTCACTGGCACATACCTACAGATTGGTCCTGATGGAACTGGCCATAACAAATGCAACACACCTGGATGGAACTGGCCATAACAAATGCAATACACCTGGATGCATAATGGACTACCCAGCATCCCCTCCACATCACACAACCCGCTCCCGTACCTGAACGTTCACCAAATCCAGCCGTACTTGGCCTACTGGTGTGGTGCAGCCACAGCTACACATAGTGACCACTACGCATATGTAGTAGGTAGTGTCATCCTAGGAGGTTGCAGGATTGCACACAACCTCAGCACATTTTCGTAACTCCAAAACGATGTTCAGTATATCTCTTGTTGTGGATCAGTACAATTTTTGGATATCCCTCATGGGATACGTAACCTGTGTAAACATTAGAACGGAAGACATGAAGTCCAGTCCTGTAGATATCTGGACAGAAGTTGGAATGTGCATTAGAGGTGTACGGCACTGTCCAGCCCTAAGTGGTCATGCATAACCTACTACCCAGGATCAAACACTTGCCCGTGACGCACGTGTCCCGACACGAATAAGCGGAAATATATTGCACACATTCGCATAGTGGCAAATGTTATAAGGGTGATGAAGGCACTGACGTAAACAGGATAACCCTGATCTACTGTGTGAGAGACACTTAATGTGTGTGTAGGTGTGACCGACCATACCTGTCAACCTCTGAGAGCAAGATATCTGGACAAAGCCATGAATAAAAGTATACCTGTCAACCTCTGAGAGCAAGATATCTGGACAAAGCCGTGAATAAAAGTGGGACAAAGGCCCAAAAGTATGGACAATTTGTAAAGAAACTGAGAAAATTGATAGAATAACAGTTTGTACATTGTCATTAATTTCCTGAAGAGTATGAAGTCTGAAACTCAACTGTCTGTCATTATGTTCTGACTTCAGTCTATAATGACTAGCTACTGATTTGCCAGAAAACAACAGTGTATTACAGAGGTCCGTACATATTTACAGTAACAAACCTTCACATTTGTTTACTGTACCACTGCATACTTGTAGTTAATTCATGTCCAAAATAATAATCCTTGTATGAATGCATACAGGAAATAGTCAAATGTGAATGGGAACACCCCTCACCGTGGATTATGTATTGTAACCACCCCCACCCATATTATGTATTGCCAACATAAAAAGCTGCTGACAGGTGACGAAAAACATGTGTCTGTAAACACAGGTAAACCTCTATAAAATGGACAAATTCTGTCCATGTGCTTTGTCTGACATTTGAACTCGGTCATGGCAGTTCCGTTCTCCAGGCGGACAAGCCTAAACCCAGATCACCACAGGAACACCCTGACAATCAAAGACTTGTATGTGCCAGGACTATAAGCCTTGGAGTTCTACATATCCTTGGACTGATTAAATATGCAGCTTGGATCCAGAGCAGTAGGGAATAGGGAATGTGTAATATGTAGTACCGCATTTTTCCCAGCAGGAGAATGGATGCCTGTGTTGTAAGTGAAGTGGTGAGGCGTATGTTAATGTAGCTATGTACTATGGGTATGCATAAGTCAGAACACCAACAGTATAGTGGTTACAGCATCCGGCCAACGTGAATGCAGTCCTGAGTCAACTACAACTACAGCACATATGAGTTAATGAATGCATGTGTGCTGTAAAGACATTTAAATATGTAAAGGTGAACTTGTGCTTCGCATATGTCCGTTAACCGGATTACAGATATTGTACTGGTACCGTCACAATTAAGAAAGCCCACATAAGCACAAAGACTTAGTAAACATATGTAACCCACAATAAGGATATGCAAGTGCGCCTGCGCGTGTGTAATCCGCTCACAGCATAGCAAATTAATGCTGTTTTCTACACGTTTATTTATATATCTATATATGGATATATATATTTGTGTATAGATATATATCCACAGACTTAAACTAAATAAATATATGAAATAAAGAATGTACAGACATATATATATATATATATACACACACACACACACACACACACACACACACACACACACACACACACACACACAATTACATAAATCAATATATACATAACAAACATAGAAACATTTGTCCTTGTAGATATAACACATGTACATAAATAGTTTACGTCATAGCTATTATGGATAGACATACAGACATGCAAGAAAGGTAAATACACTGCTGCTTTCCAAACCATTGCCCAGAAAGTACCAGTGTGCCAAATCTGCAAGTTCTACTCTTTAAACATGGATATAGGTGTCCTTTGCAGGACTCCAAAAAGTGGTTGTCTACAGGCAACGGCCAGTAATTATTGACGCAAAGGAAGTCACATCTGCAGCTGCAATATAGCTGTACATGCAACAGTAGCTTGTGCAAGGGTAATAACACATGGGTTGACAGAATGTATGATATTTCCCGATACGCGGAGAGTGGATAGTGCTTAGAAGTATCTTCATACTTTATTATCACTCACATTAAATATGTCTTATGACTACTGTGGAGGGGTGTCAGGTATGGGAATCATGGGTATGCAATAATGGGCCTAGGTTCACAGGTGTTGGTTGGCACAGATTTATTAGGTCCGGCCCATGGGAGTGATTAATATTCCTATGTGGGTATAGCACACACCTATACCTTCCAAAAATGAAGAACCCATCTACTGGATATTGTGTAAACCATTGGGGGAAGACGTAGGGACTTATATCAGTGTCATGTAAGTGATTATCATGGACGTACATGCGTACGAATAAGATGGTAACCATACTTCTCAACCTTTCAGAATAAGACATCTGGACAAAGGCATATTTAAATAAGTACAAATAGGGACTATGTTAAATATTCCTCTGAGAAAGTTAGAACGTTGATAGAATAATGGATAATTCATTAGTATGAATGTTTTGAGAGTTATTAGTTATAAACTACTAATGTCTGTCATTATTTTCTAACCTCACAGTCCTTAATGACCTGCCACTAATTTACCAGAAAGGCACAATATTAACAAAAAAGGAACAACATTATAAGTCTAAGTTCGGGACATTTACCCAAAATGTGTACAGTTGAGAGGTATGAAGGTAACCCTGTCCTAAATAAATGTACAGAACTAGTGATATCAGGTGGACAGGTGTGAAGAAAGACGGGATGACAAATGACAAAACATGTATAAGTCAAAAGCATGTACCTCGATAAATGTGAATGAATACTTATGCCCTGTGATAGTCAATGTGGAAGGTTAATAGTGTCCCTCAGGGTGTTATGCAGTGTCCCCGATACAGTGTTCAGTCTCCCACACTTGCATGTGAGTTCTGCCACTGACAGAAAGTGCAAATACCGGCGAACACATAAGGTAGATGATAGCATAATATGTTTTGATTAGCACCTGTTGGCTTTTGTGAGGAACACAACACTCTTGGCGGGTGTGTCTTGCAAAAGGAATGTAATGGCATCTGGCCTGTGATTTCGTCCTGTGTGTAGTGGTGTAATAAAATGATATATCTTGTATCAGAAACAGATACATGTTATAGGAAACAGTATTATCGACTATACTGCTACAAGAAAACCCTGGAGGTATGAAAAGTGCTGAAGTAGTCAGTTTAGTATTGACCACAGGTATGTGTTGACATGTCAAATGTCACAGCTGTATATATAGTACCTATAGGGCTGTCACCATTACAAATGATGAAAATGGGAGCTGCTTTGTAGAAATGTCAGACGTAGCAGGTCAAAACATACCTACAGCCAGGCATACTCCACAAATGGACATATTAGCACACAGCAAAGCTTAGGCCAGGGGTCATGGAGCCTTGGCCAGCGTGTACGAGTAGAGGAAGAGAAGAACAAGGCAAGATGTCTGCCGAGCTATTCAGCAATATCCTGTAGGGGCGTGTAAGACAGCCCCTAAACCGAACGTTGCACGGACAATGTTAGGATATGCAAATTACCCCATTTGTAGGTGAAAGCTATGCAAATGATGTAAATCTGCGATACATGAAACAGTAAGCTGTCTGTGCAAGAGTAGAGTTATGTGCAGAAATGTACTCGGATGTTAACCGAGTTACGTTCTGCAAGTGGACTAACCGGAGCAATGTCAGCTGCAAATAAAGGATGAATTCAGTTGAAGAAGCATGCCAATGGCCAAATATAAGGCCAGTGGCATATTTTTCCATTTGAAATTAATAAAACTCTATTTGTCCTCCCCCGATCTCCGGTGTGTAAGCGTAGCACAGCAGCGCGAAAACGCGCTGCGCTTTTAAAACAAGAGAAATATTTAAAATACACATAGAAATTGTAATTATCATTAACAGTTAGGTTGCCATGCAGGTGAATGGCAAGCTGAAGACAAGATGGCTACTGAGTACTGGTTGCTATGTGTGGAAGCACTCTGTCAGAGATGTAACCAAGTATTAGTAGGCAATCCGATGCAATTGAGGCTGAGGATAGTGAATCACAATTTGTCATGCCATATGGGCCAAGCCACTACAGTGGAAGAGTAGGTTAAGGGGACTATCAGAGTAGAAGATAGGTGACATCATGAGCGTGTATGTATAAAACACTGTAATCCTATTGGAGCAATGTGTCACATGTTTGCTGTCAGTTACCCATCAGTGGAAGAGGCGTGTTATGATTTATCCTAGGTATAGTCAGGAAACTGATGGTGTATGCCATGGATATCACTGAAGCTTCTTGCAAGCCTGCTGACAGTGTGTTCGTACCTGTGCACACCTGTAAGCCTGAGTAAGCATGTGTGTGTGTGCGTGTCAGCCCGTGTGCGTGCATTGAAGAACGAGTAAGCTAGTGTAAGCATGATGAAGGCCGTGTAATGTCATGTAAGTCAGTGTACGCATTTGTAAGCATGTATAAATCTGTACTGCACAAATCACACACGTACTGCACACTCTGAAACACATGCTGCCAATACTACACACGTCAGTCAAATGGCACATAGATGGATAATAAATCTTCAGAATCAACAGTGCTGTAAACTATACTACATTGATGGTCATAGCTGCAATACATCATGCCTGCTTACATACACCTAGAAGGATATCACACTTTGTGTTAACAACATTTTAACATTAATACAGTGCTATAAAGCCACCCTGAGCATCAGCACCATGTTAGTCTATTCCTGCATCTATGTTACACATTACAGGTAGTGGCACAGGTGTCATCATATGCACAGGGTATGGTGTTTCTTTTCCAGTGCCTGTCATTGAGCCATCCAATCAACATGTAAGTATGTGTGTGTGTGAGGGACAACACTGTTTGCATGGTCCAATGGTGATGCAATGTGTGTGTGTATGTGTTAGCCCTAGCTGTTTGTTTCATGTGTGTGTGTGTCTGCATGTACACAGTTTCAGCATGTGTCATGCATATACAGGAGGTTGTGTGACAGTCACAGACCATACCTGCCAGGCTGTACAGATCGCCATTACTGGCCATGGACACCCCTGCATGTATTCAACAATATTCCAGTCCTGCACCTGTCAATGTATACACATACATTCTTGGGATCTGTAACACAACCTATGGATAAACGGGAGTCAGTAATGTTAACCTGATTTGCATAGTAGTGTCAGGTAATACATAGTTATATGAGCCATACTCATCCTCCAAAGTAATAACCACTGCTGACTGTTGCTGAGATGTTCAAACGACTGTTTAAAGGTGCTGTACTATCATTGTTTGTCAATGTCCCTTGTAATACCCAGCAACAGAATAACTGGTCACTACACAACTATAACCCAGGATCACTACAGCACACAGTATGTGCATTATCACAGAGCCATAGCAGATTTACATACATCAAAGGTGTTCACGTACAGATAATGCAGCACATTCAATAGTGCTAATATCCACATACATATCAATATCTATCTACATTACATATATATAAATAGATATACAGACACACACTTGGCAGGGTTGGGATCAGAACACAGACCTAACTACCTTATCACACTACAGCATTATGCATGTACAGAATGTGCTACCGTGATTACTAGATCACAACATTCACACAGGCATATGTCTAGCTTGCTGGCATCAGCATCAAAGGCAAAGATGCCGTACGGATTCTACAGAGAGTGAATAGTGTAAAAGCAATGTACTGTTGTCATGCAGCAGGAAACTCTCACACACAGATGGCAGGATTGGGATTAGAACACAGACCTAACTACGTTATTACACTACATCAATACGCATTTACAGAACATGCTACTGAGATTACTGAACACAGCACTCCCAGAGGCATACTTCTAGGTGGGTGACATCATCCACAAAGGCAAAGACGACGATAGGGAATGTATGTGGTGTGAGGCATCTAAAAGCATTACCGTGTCCCTAGGCAGCTGGAAACACACACTTGGGAGGGCTGGGAGTCGAACATACACCTACCTACCATATCACACTACAGCAACACACATTTATAGAAGGCGCTACCGAGATTACTGAACACAGCACTCCCAGAGACATACTTCTAGGTGGGTGACATCATCCGCAAAGGCAAAGACGCAGATAGGGAATGTATGTGGTGTGAGGCATCTAAAAGCATTACCGTGTCTCCAGGCAGCTCGAAACACACACACACACTTGGCAGGGCTGGGAGTCAAACATACACCTAACTGCCTTATCACACTGCAGCAATACACATTTATAGAATGCGCTACCGAGATTACTGAACACAGCACTCCCAGAGGCATACTTCTAGGTGGGTGACATCATCCTTAAAGGCAAAGACGCCGATAGGGAATGTATGTGGTGTGAGGCATCTAAAAGCATTACCGTGTCCCCAGGCAGCTGGTAACACACACTTGGCAGAGCTGGGAGTCGAACATACACCCAACTACCTTATTACACTACAGCAATACACATTTACAGAACACGCTACCAAGATTACTGAACACAGCACTCCCAGAGGCATACTTCTAGGTGGGTGACATCATCCTTAAAGACAAAGACGCCGCTAGGGAATGTATATGGTGTGAGGTGTCTAAAAGCATTACCGTGTCCCCAGGCAGCTGGTGACACACACACGCGCACACACACACACACACACACACACACACACACACACACACACACACTTGGCAGAACTGGGAGTCGAACATACACCTAACTATCTTATCACACTACAGCAATACGCATTTACAGAATGCGCTACCGAGATTACTGTGCACAGCACTCCCAGAGGCATACTTCTAGGTGAGTGACATCATCCTTAAAGGCAAAGACGCCGATAGGGAATGTATGTGGTGTGAGGCATCTAAAAGCATTACCGTGTCCCCAGGCAGCTGGTAACACACACACGCACTTAGCAGAACTGGGAGTCGAACATACACCTAACTACCTTATCACACTACACAATATGCATTTACAGAACACGCTACCGAGATTACTGAACACAGCACTCCCAGAGGCATACTTCTAGGTGGGTGACATCATCCTTAAAGGCAAAGATGCCGATAGGGAAAGTATGTGGTGTGAGGCGTCTAAAAGCATTACCGTGTCCCCAGGTAGCTGGTAACACACACACACACACACACACACACACACACACACACACACACACACACACACACACACACACACTTGGCAGAGCTGGGAGTCGAACATACACCTAACTTCCTTATCACACTACAGCAATACGCATTTGCAGAACACGCTACCGAGATTACTGAACACAGGACTCCCAGAGGCATACTTCTAGGTGGGTGACATCTTCCACAAAGGCAAGGACGCTGATAGGGAATGTATAGAGAGTGAGCAGTCTAAAAGCATATTACTGTCACAAGGTAGATGTCGACAAACACACAGCAGTGGTGTGATCGGGGCAACTAAATATCTACGAAGCACCACAACAACACTACATAGATACGGGACGCGCCACAGACAGTACACCCTGCAAGACAGTCAGCCAGTGTGTTCAATGTAGGCATCCATCCTGACGTTGTAAATGGACATCTGCTGCCTGGATGTCCACCATCGCTATACAGGATGTCAATGGCCATGCCCATACATAGCGGCACAAGGTGTCCCTGGCCATGCCCACACGCTTAGTATCACACGTCCATTTGGAATGTACTGCGTGTCCATCTACACAATGGCGTACTGGGCATGCTCACACACTTAGCAGTTGCAAAAGGGCCATCTTGCATGCACACAGATTCTAAACATGTAAGGGCGCAGTTTGGAATGTACTGTGTGTCCAACTACACAACAGTGTACTGGGCATGCTCACACACTTAGCAGTTGCAAAGGGCCATCTTGCATGCACACGGATTCTAAACACATAAGGGCGCAGTTTGGAATGTACTGTGTGTCCAACTACACAACGGCGTACTGGGCATGCTCACAACACTTAGCAGTTGCAAAGGGCCGTCTTGCATGCACACGGATACTAAACATGGAAGGGCACAGTATGGTATTACTATCCCCACGTACATGACGGCCACTCACATATATTGACCAGTACACACTCAGGAGCCATCACAGATGTCTCAGGTGCAGATCACAGAGGTACACACCGCAGTCTACAGTGTAGCCCTCAGACACCGCCATGTTATTGGACCAGCAATACATCAACACAACACCGTGTAACGCATGACCAGTGGACTGTACATAGGTACAGCAACCGTGCAGACTACACATGTACCGACAGGGTTCCATCATGTGTTATGCATTGCAATGATACCACTGTACATAACCAGGTCGGCTCTACACATAACAGGGGCCCTGGGTCTTACACAGCTGTGACAGATGACTGTCGCTGTACACCAACAAACACACATGTTCAGATATGTCATACATGTAATTGCAGTGGATATGTGCATGGACCACACACATAACACATATGTACATAGCATAGCTTTTGATGTCCTCCGTGCAGGCAAGTGGCTACAGCAATCATGCACACACAAATGGGAGGTGGGTCCATGGCTGTTGAATGCCAACAGTACATGAGGTAGCAATGTTGACTGAGTACACATTCCCTCTGTACTAGTTACCCATGACACCCATCATATCATACAACAGTCCATGTGTTATGTATGTCAACACACATGTCCACCGATTGCAATGCATACAAACATGGCTACATGACAGGCATGTAGGACCAACATGCATGTATAAACTGTAGTGTGCATGCAGCTAACATGCATGTGCAGTAGCTAATGTAAGTAACTCATCTGTGCTGAACTACAACATGCAGTTGCAATGCAGCCCCATCATTGACACCTGTATAAGGTGACATACTGACAGTACGGTAAGATGCACATTGGGTATGGATGGATGTGTGTACGTAAAGTGGTGATCCACCTGTGTAGATGGATGTTCGCTGGGTACAGCGCACAGGTGTGTCACATGCCATCATACCATTACATGTGCAAACAGTACGCTATGTTACTGTTACCTGATGGTGAAGACATAATACCTACACAGCGGTCAGGTGTTACCGACTGTACGTCACTTGACACCTGTAACACTTACATCCTCCTGTGTGCATATAGCAGCACAATTGCCAGATATAGCGTTGGTTCACATAATGCAGCCAATACTGCTGCATGTCTGTCAGACGTATCATCACATAGCAGGTGTATCATTCACAGTGCTGCCATGTGTGTTTGCATGTGTGACCATATATGCCACATATGGTGGGGAATACATCCCAATTGTGACACACCCCTGTACACTGTTGTAGACATCTGTACATACTGTAGTGTGGAAAGCATGACGTAGGCAGGTGTGGTGTGTGTATCACACACATTAGTTATCCATACGTGTATGACAGTTGTGGTCTCCACAGTGTGTGTGTGTGTGTGTGTGTGTGTGTGTGTGTGTGTGTGTGTGTGTGTGTGTGTGTGTGTGTGTGTGTATGTATGGCTGTCTGGAGCATGGAGTGTGGGTGTATGCTACTATACGGAACACACAGGATCCCAACTCCTCATGGTGATGCAGTCAACTACCCTGTTGATGCCATCAGTCTCAGCCATACTGGCTACCTGTACATGTCCCTTCTCTATGTCGCGTCGTGTGGGTGCACAGTACTGTGAGGGGATGACCACATAAGCAAGTGTCCTCACCTCAACACTATGGGGTGTGCTTATAATGTTGTTGACCCCGTGAGTGTGGGCATGTTCCTGTATTGTGACAGGGTATTACTGCTACACAGTGAGGCCTCATGCTATCAAGTGGCCTCTAACATTATCATTGTCCAGACCGCTGCGTACAATCCCTGCACCATGTCAACATACCTGTGATGTGACCTGGTATGGTTGTCATGTCTCTAGCCACTGTAGCCTATTACACTGCACACAGGCTGCTGGATCAGTATTTGTGTGGACATCTGTGGTATGTTAGACTTTAAAGCTGTCCGGTTGAGGCTACGTATAGCATGCTGAGATTGCCATACATGCCTGTGAGTACTCCACAGTTACACATGGGAGACTGCAAACACTGCTACCTGTAGACACATGCAAGTAGACCATAAGGAGGGAACCTGGGCATCATTACCAACATGCTGTTACTGTTGTTACCGAGACACATTCTGTGAACATATAACAATGCATGCTACACCTGTACTACATGGTTGTGCACATATAACAATGCATGCTACACCTGTACTTCATGGTATGTCTGGTGCATGTCAACAGTATACAACCAATGTAAAATACACATCTCTCACCATTCTTACACAACTAACGTAATATACACTTCCCTCACTAGTCATACACAACTAATGTAATATACACATCTCACTATTCTGTTCACCCTGTGCATCAGACCATTTGAGCATGTCCCTGCACTGATGGTGTGGATGACAGGGATGCGGCACAGGCTTCATCATATGCACAGGGTGATATTGTTTGCCAGGGGTGTAGGCTGCACCAATGGGTGACATCATGTGTGTGGGTAAGGGCCGGTGATATGAATGGACATGTCTGTTCAATATGCATGTGGGTGTTGTGGTGCCCTACAGATGTGTTTGTTGTGTGCGTGTATGTGTGCACACAGTTCTGCCTTTTGTGAGGCCTACACAGGGGTATTATTGACAGCTCCAGGTTGTACAGCTCACTGCGTCCGGCCATGGCCACATGACCTGAGCCTGCCAGAGGTTGCACGGGCACTACCAGGTGGAGGTACAGATTGGCTACTGTCTGAGGACACATGTCCACTGGAACCATGTCCCCGCTGGGAACATCCAGGGCCACATCCACGTGGCCTGCTGTGTCCTGCATTGCTACTGCTACCGGCACTATGGGAGCAGGCATGTGAGGTGGCACACTCATGTCGACCTGCACTAGATGGTGTAGCTGGCCTACGTCCAGGTGGCCTATGCCTCACTCCTACCAGATGTTCCAGCACAGACAGCTCACGCTCGCGGATTGCCATGCCACGGTCTAGGATTCTGACCATGTCACCCAATCGCCTGTCCAGAACATCAGCAATCTGCTGTTGAGCATTTGCCAATGCCTGGATGTTGTCATTTAGGGTATGGATAGCAGCCCTCTGCAGCCTCTGCTCTTCTCTGTTCTGCCATTCAGCACATGCCTGTGCTGCCATTACAGTCTGGAACATGCGTCTGGTGATACCAGCTGCTGCACTCTGTCCTGCAGGTGCATGTCTGCCAGAGGTCCTCCTACGAGCAGCACTGGCCACATGCCTGTGTGGCACATCTACAGACATTACACTGACATCATGGTGTGGAGACACACCTTCTGTAGCCACCACACATTCCCGTTCCATGCTAACAGACGCTGACTGTCCTTCATCTATGGCCACTGATGATGCGGTATGTGTTGGCAGCAGAACTGTGTGCGGGGAAGAGGGGGACATTGCTGGGATGGCAACCATTGGCACAGATTCAGCCCCTGACAACCCTGCCTGTACCTCATGCATATGTTCATCACTGCTAGTATCTGTGGGGACACTAACATCAGATGGACCGCAGGAGGGTAACGCACCTACATCACCTGTGAATGCAAAGAAAGACTCTAAATTACAATAGACACACACACACACACACACACACACACACACACACACACACACACACACACACACACACACACACACACACACACACAGACACACACACAGACACACACACACAGACACAGACAGACACACAAAGACACACACAGACACACACAGACACACAGACACAGACACACACGCACAGACACACACACAGACACACACACACAGACACACACAGACACACACCATGCATGTGATTTGACAGACGGCATGCAGCATGCCTGTGATACAGCAGATGGCATGCATCTCAGACATTAATAGTGTTAGTTAGCATACCTCCCTGGGGTGCACATTACAGCAAGCAGGTGTCATATCAGTAGCCATGCAGTTCACACAATCATGGTAGTATGCATGCATCCCCATGATACACCATGTGGACCAGAACAGGATAACAGTACACATGGCTGATGTGACCTTGACATGTAATCTGCTGATGTGTGCATTAACATGCATACATGTCTGACACAATGGTGTCCTGACATGTACAGTGTCGTAATGGCCATCACATTGCAGTGTTGTCTGTATGCCCTACAGATAGAATGCATGTTTAGCAAATGTGCATGTGCATGGAAGGGTAGTGTGAGCTGTCTACATTGCTCTACAGTGTGAAGTACAGACACTGTGCCATTGCATGGCATCATGAGGTGTCTATATTGCTATACAGTGCATAATATGTACACATTGCATAGCCATAACTGCATGCATACCCATGACATAACTGTGGGTTGTGACCCACGATGCTGAGGTGTGTACACACCAAACCATGCTGTGTCATATGACAGGTCACTGGAGGACCTACAGATGACACCCCTGCACAACAACTACAGAGTTTTAGCTGCCTGGCAACCATGTCCACACATAGCGGACTTGTCAATTCACCATGTCCAACATGACATTGCTGTACCACACACATAAGGTGCACAGCCAATGGTGATGTCCTACAGCAGCAAGGGAAATGTACAGCATCTGTGGCCTGATGTGGTGTCAATGTCTGTGGAAGCTGTAGAGGTGACTACTGTCATGCTATGACACAGGCGTGATGTTCAACACATCTTATATGGCAGACGTCAGTGACACCTCCACTGGCTGTGCACATGCTGTTAGGATGTCCAGTGTACCACATCAACTGTATAATCGGTCATCTAAGGCTATAATTGGACCATGTGTGGACAATGTGAAACAGGGTGTATACACATCACATCTACTGTGTGGCTACATATCTCTGGCCATCCCCCATGGCCATGTGAGCACGTGTTGGACAAATGTGTGTGATGGCCATCTATCACACATGTCTGTGTTGTCCCATATGACATACACCCATAGATGTCAGATATGTCATCATCCACAGGGCTATGAAGACAACAGGTTGTATGTGGGGTATGGGTTATGGGATAGTGTGACATTATTGCAGCCAATACACTATGTGTCTAGGACATGTCAGATGGCACATCACAATGTGTGCACCCATTGCAGGGGCATATAACACAATGGTGACTGCTGTGGGCTGCCCATATCACAGCTCACTGTGTGGTACTGTTTGCGTACTACACGTGTTGTTCCAATGTATAGTACATATGCCTCCATTGTAGAACACCTCCACTGTTGTATGCACAGCTGACCACACATGTAGCGATGAAAAATACTCTGGTTTCATGTCGGTGTATCATTTCGTTTGTATATATTGCACATGGGTGGCCTGTGTGAATGATGGGTGATGCGACCTGTATATCGTGAATGGAATGAACATCAAGTGTACAAGTGTTAACTGGCCACATGGCGAATAGATCTATGCTTTTACATGCGTGATACTGATGACAGTCTCACCTGCAACGGACTCATGTCTGTGCGGCATGCCAGAGGTACCTGTATAGGGGTGACACAGCAGTATGAACATTATCCATGACTGTATGACAGCCACAGGGTGCACTGTGCATGTTAACACATACACCTGTACAATAGCATATAGTATGCACATGTGTGCATACACAGGGTAGCATACTGTAGTATGCAGCATGTGTGTCCACATACCATGCATATGTTGTTACATTACATAATGTACGGTGACACTTGCACGTAAATGGGATATAGTAGCCATATGTGCAGTACTGACTTACCAGGAAACTCCAGGCTCATTGGTTGGGAGACACCCACCTCCACGATGGCAGATAGTGTTTGTGGATGCTGTTCTGAGGGTGTCCCCAGACTGGCCAGTAACTCCTCAGTGTGTGTGAGTGGGGGCTGGGTTGGTGGCCCACCACCTGTTCCACCTTGCTCCCTGGCGATTTCAGTGGCACGCTGTTTTGCATGCCGTATCAGGTCCGTGCAGTGTCTGCGCACCTGCTGGTAGGTGCGGTTATGGCCACCGACATCATTCACCCTCCTGCGCAGATCCTGCCACAGGTCGTCCCGCTGCTGGGCATGCTGTGGCACATGGCTGAACAACACCTCGTAGTTCTCATGGAAGTACGGGATGAGGACATCATCCTCCTGGCGGCTGTATGCTGGAAGGTGTGTACGAGGCATTATCTATAAGACATAATGATTGTGACAGGTAACAGTTTCAGAGATGTACAGAGATACAGCTGCACATACATTTCTATGACATCTAGTACATCTGCACAGTTATCTTTGCAAATCACCATGACACTGACACGACTGACGTGTTTGTGTCACACACATGTAACACCCGTTATGCATTGGATATCATCATCATATATGTGTGTTACCTCATTACAGTGTTCATATTCCATGTGAATGCTGTCTTGATGTGGGCATGTCTGTTTGCCTGCACTGGTGTTTTTACCTATCTGCACATGCCTGGATGTGTCCACGGTATTGCTGTTGACCTTGATGCTGTGTATATGTCACATATCAACACAGACACAGCCTTAATGGACTTGAGCAGTGACAATGCACACATACGCATTGAAACCTGTACATGCATGTGTTTTGCCATATACATCTACACAGCACTGTACAGCTGTTCAACATCCTGCCACGGATCGCCTGTGTTGCACATGTGATAGACATGGGACAATGGCTAGTTGGACGTCATTCGCAGGGATGGTTATCAACCATAGCATGTACAGGCAAGGTTTCCTAGCTGTAACCAACAGCAATTATGCCACTGCGAGGTGCATCAGTGCCACATTACTGATACAGACAGTTGATACTGCATCTACCATGCGGCCATCACACCATGTATGACTGGGATGACATGTGCAGCTTTGATGGACAGGGTTGCATGGTATAGCGGGATTATGTCACATGTATGGCACAGGGATCTGTTCAGCATGTGGAAATCCTAGTATTAGTATGGTGGCTGTCCATGTCGTATGTCTTTCAGATCAGGTTATGGACATGTAGCATGTCCATCATCATGGTGCAGCAAATGTCTTTATGCAAGGTAGACAGCATGCTGCATAGTGGAGGTGAGGATTGTGAAGGCTGGTATCACCCATCCACGCATGGCCATTACCCCTTACAGGTGATATGTGATCCAATATTGGTCACCCTGGTGCTGTATATGCCTGTCCAATGATCTCCTTTTTCATGGATGGCACCCTGTCATGACATGGGTACCTCGTATGACTACCTACGGGGCCTGGAGACATCACCAGGTCAGGGAGGTGTACTGCACAGCACCATCCCTTACACAGTGTCCATAATGTTGACCACAGCCTAGGTGGTAGTTAATGGGTACAGGGATGTCCACCTAGTGGTGACAATGCTGATATCATCCATCAGACTGTGCACATATGTCACACACCTCACCCACACAGCCCATTCTGTATGTTGTTCACAACACTGACACAGCTATTGCTCATAGGTCATGGCCATTCACATCCTTACATACACAGAAGCCTAACATTTGTCTGTGTGGTATGGGCTACAATGAGGGTGGAGTACAACACATTAACCCTGTTCTACTGTAGCTGGCACTGGTGTGATATGCACATGTCACTCTGGCACCTTTTGTAGTTGTGAGTCTGTCAACAGGCCAGTGGTGGAACACTCCTGTGACATACAAAGGTATTTGTAATCACACATCCGTACTGTCTTGTACATCTGTACTGCTAACATCTACAGTGATAATGGTTCATGGACATGCACACCATACTCAGCAGGGTTATAGTGCGGTGCCACCCATTATGACTGTCGTCACCACTTGTGGGTTGATATTATCCAACACTCTATCTGTATTGTATGTTCATGCTAGGCACTTGTTCAGAACTTGTGAGCATGTCATGAGCTACTGATTTCTATAGCATCCATTCCACACCCTTTCCCACAGGTACACTGGCTGTCCTAAAATTTCCAGCTTGCTTACGGTACAACAGCTGTTGCACACACGTAGCTCACATATCCTGTGAGACATGGTTGTATATACAGGCATGTCCAACTGTCACGTACCAGTGCTATTGCCTGTCTATATGATGGATATGTCGTACATGTGGCAATAGAGCAATTGTCTCATGTACACATTAAATGCTCGCCTCCCAACATATGACACTACAGCCTGTGGGGGATGCACGTATGCAGCCATGCTGGGGGTAATGCTGTCACCAACCCTGACTGCACCTGACAGTCATGTTGGGATATGTAACATTCACAACACACCCCACACATCACATAGTCTCACATGATCTGCACCACAGGCCACACATATGGGGACAACTCGTGCAGTACCTCTCCATACTCTGTGTAGGCACCAGAGGCAGCCCCCATCACGGAACACAACATCACCAACTTATAGCCCACAGACTCGTGTGCCCATCACATACAGCCAATAGGGTGTTATAACATACACAACACACCAGTCATAGGTGACTCTGTAGGCAGTCACACTGCAGTTCCACACAGCAGGCTACACAAGGCGATAGTTGCTTACATCTTGCTGTTGGGTAACTGGTTCTGCAACATAATCTATGCACCCATGCCACACCTCACCAGGTACGATGTGACTGTCATTCTCCACATTAGTGTGACTGCCCTGAGATGCCACTTCACAGACTACATGTGCAGGTACATGCAATAGCTCACCAGTCTTGTAGCCCTGAAGGTGGGGGCCAAGCCCTGGGGAGCATTATGCATTCATCCGGACCCGATAACACTGTACAATGACTGACTGTGTCACTTCAACAGTTGCGTATGCTTCTGCTGCCATTCCACAGGCATCTGGTATCTGTCCGCTTTGACTGACCTGGTCAAACACAATGCTTTGGCACAGATGACCTGCACCTGTCAGCCCTCGGAGTACAGATCACATGTGAGGCTCTTGCTGCTTCTATACTGCCTGTCTTGCACAGTTTCCAATAACAGTCACCGGCGGAACGGGAACTGGCAAGCAAGACATGGGGTCATGTGACACAATGCTTGCATCTTCCTGTGTGACGCACGCAGGCAAGGCACACCTTATAATGCACCACTCCAATATCTCTGCAGTGACTGGGACCTGCCTCTAGGCTCTGCAGAGCACACCTGCAATGACAGGTTATAGACAGACCATACCTTTCAGGCACATACCTGTACTGGCACACCCACAGCTGAGGTGTTCCCCATATCCCAGTATGTTGTACACACATCTTGGCTAGTTACTTAGCACAATGCATCAGAAGTGCTCCACGTGCAACTAACTGTGTCCGGAACCGCTATACATACTGTAACCAGCTACAGATTCAACAACACAACCCACGGTTACCAGACCTCATTTGTTGGTGCACTGGACATTAGGGCTCAGAAAGCTACTACTGATGTGTGACTGACACTACTCCACACTTAACTGGGATAGCCACTCATGTACCGACACATCCGTGAGTCATAACCTCCACTCAGCTGGATCAACCCATACACACCACCTCCAAGACCAACATTATCCTTGACATGAACACTACCAACATGTGACTGGTGTTCCACACCTGGGGTTATCCCCTCATTGGTGGATTCCGAACATATGCTAATCACCTTTGTTAGCCACATCCCGGCACCACACCCTTCACGGCATACACAGTACATGAGTACTACAACACCTACTACAGACGTCTTATGACAGCGGTTGTTGACGTCATGACACCCGTGCACATGGACAATGCACATACAAACGCTGAAACATACCGCAGTGCACCTCATTAGCATGTACACGACTGCATGGATCATGCTATTTCACACAGAGCCATGATGGTACACACCAGATAACAGACGCCACTCTGGTGGTCATGTTCCATGGACATAATGTACAACAACAGGTGGAGGCTGTTGCACAGTGGTGTACAATCCCATGGGTGGGGTAGCTCACTGGTCAGCCTCGGTAGGGCCACGGGATCCCTCATCACATACTCCATGACTAGCTGCATAAACATTACTGTGACACATTTCAGGGTGTTCCACAAGGCATTATGGTGGTATGTCAGTAGTCAATGGCAATACCCACATCTGCTCTCACATACAACAGTCACTCAGGAACATTACAGACCCAGGTGATGTAGGCAACATGCTGGCGGATGGATTCAATGCTAACATTACACCCTCACACTCACTACAGGGCCACAATCCATGCAGGAACATTGCGGTGTCAATGTGGTCACACCAACACAGTACTAACCTGCACTCTACATGTCCTGAGACACTGGCCCCATGTCACCTTCCAAAGTCCCAGGCTGTGATGTCCACAAACCTCTGAACGACATGTCTCCCCACTAGGCCACCATATTCAGTAATAGCCTTGTATCAAACACTGTGGCCCCTGAATGGCACACAGCAACAGTTATCACACTCCACACAGGTGGCGCCACAATGCATATATGGGACTATAGTCCTACACACCTGACTGGACTGTTCTGCACGGCTATGGGGCACATCATCATGGACGTCATTCACAGAGATATTGTTGGGCTCTGGTCCTGTGATGCCACCTGGGTTGGACTTGTTAGGGCCAGAGCATGGCCCCTACACCTGGCGGACTCCTTTCATACAGTTACCAGGGTAGTTGATGACAGTACAGGGGTCCACACATCCTACATTGTCTTCTCATTGCCTTACAGCACCGTTCTCCAGTCTGGTATTGACAACATATACATCCACCTGCACATTGTACCCTATGTCTCAGGATGTTATGCAATGTGGCTCATGGACAGGACACACACAATGAGGGTAGCATACCATAGTACCTACTGCATTTCAGTTACACTTGGCATACCACTGTCCTCAGTCATAGGGCCCCTCATGTTCAGTATATGCTTCTCTGAGGTACAGGCTAGCACAGAGGGACTTTCCCTGTCTAGCTTTACAAACCCCTGTATACAAAGCACCATGATTGATCCACCAGCTGATACTGACTCTATCCATATGGGTGTCACTGTGACAGATACCTGATATGAATATCATGGCCTCAAGCTGCATGAACATCACCTTTGCATTACACCATTCACCCACTGACTATCACATAGGTGGTAGTCCCCTACATACATGTCACATTGTACATGTTCATAGTACACATGTATGTCGCACCCACTCCTGTGGTTACCATATTGCCACTGTGGCGTGGATATCCTTCTATGTGGCCACACTTATCTGTACTGGGTGTGTAGCTGGTACATAGGCACCCATTGTACCTCTGAACCTAAGACTTCTACACACATTCAAGTGTACACCACCCCATTTAGGGTGTACCTTACACAACAGCTACAGCTTTACATACCACAACCTTAACACGCCTTATCGTTTATTGAGCTCTGACAGTTGAAGTATGCGGCTAAACTACGGACACCACATCTTTACACATTTGTATACTACATACTCAGGGGTGACCTCTGCTGAACAGACAGGGCCCATGTCCACAACAGTATTAATGGATATACTCCACATATGCGACATAAGCAAAAGCCACTGTGAGCAACATGCCCATGGATATGCGCACACATGCAATGATGAGTGGGATGTGCTTGAGGGTTACATTCCTAAACTGGACACTCACCATGCTTTGGAACATGAGTCCTATGTACATCATGCAGGGACACTCAGTAGCACTGTTCATGTGATACCTCCCTTGGTGGTTGGGGGACACATGTACGCCAGGTATCACTGCAGTGGCTGTACTGTGCAGAGGTGCAGGTAACACATGGTTCTGCTGTGCACAGGACACTACCCTAGAGAGGTGCCACTGGTGTGAATACTGTAGTTGTGCTTACACATACACGTGCCAGACTACATAGTACCTCACTATGAACCTGTGAAGCTATTACATGTCCTTTGTGCATGGTTACTTGGTAGCCCTTCCATTTAGATTAGCTATCATGCTATTACAATGTCCTGTGCCTACAAGCCATATGTATCCTGTTATTGTACATGCCAATAGACGATACCTTTGGTATGTATGATATGCCTGTTATGCTGTGTAGAATAGCTGACATATCTACCTACAATACTATACATTACACATATTTTACATAGTATCCCGTAATGCAAAGCATACTTGTACAGTGGGACCACCTTACACATGTCATTGTCGTTATATGTCCATACACATGCCTACTGTGACAGTATATCAACATATACTATCCCCTGCTATGGCACATACTTGTTGGACATACCCTACCACTGACAGCGGGTTGTATGGAATTGTTCTGTTTAAAGCACTCATGTAGCACCCCTTGTGGTGTCTGTGATGTGTACCTTGTGGCCCACTGCTGGACGCACAGTTTCTACAAGCGTAAGTATGCTCAGCAAGACATTACTACATAAATACCCTTTCCCACTTTATGCACTGCAAACACTTTTAATTAATGCAAACCAGGCTATACATACAGTAAATAATTAATACAAAACATGCTATACATAAACCTACATACCGAGTGTTCTACATACCTTGTTATCATTCCGGACTTTCATCTCCATCTCTCTCCCACTGCTTATCTCTCTCACACTGCTTAAACAGGTATATGGTATGAGCATATGGTTTGAATGTCTGGCAAGTCATCCTGATATACGTCGATACCTGTAACATGTGGTTTCCTGCCGCCAATTGGTGTTTCTGTGAGACTAATTACTTGCATATCAGCTGTGCAGCTACTCCATTTGCCAATTACGTGGCAACAGTGGGGTATAATTGAATGCTCCACTTGGGCATTGCTCATTTGCCCTACCTTCGGGGAGACGGCCTGTATTGTGTTTTGTTGTGTGTAATTGCAACTGCTATGTGTAGAGACAAGTATACTTTGGATTCATATCCCCCATGGATTGTGTGTGACAGCTAGAGTATGTGGTTCAACATGTGGGTGTACCTGTCATCCCAACCGTCTGATAACGGACTATTGCAAACAAAATCTGTAACATCGCCGTTTGTCACATTATACAATGGCTACAATTATGCATGGTGCCTTTAACTGTGTCTCTCACAAGGTATGTTGATGGTTCTGCAGATGTAATTGACTGACTGGATGTTTGTGCTGTTATTACGGTCTGTATTGCTATAGTTTCTAGTGTGGGGGATGTCGGTGGGTGTAGTATATACAGGTTTGTGGGGCTTGCATTTCTACATATTCCATATATATGTGTGTGGGCTCCATCCCTAATTAAAGAGCTATCAGTTAGTAGACTTATGTTATGGGATTTTACATTGGGCCGTTGTTAATTGGTTTCTATATAGTATGCAGGTGAGGTTGATACTTCCATACCTCCGGAATTGCAGTGATATGTAAAGGGATATGTCTAAATGACAGCTATCCCGTGTATTTCTGTCCCAGATATTTGCAGTCATTGCGGTTGTGTTAGTAACAGAACCTCTTTGCCATGGGTTGCCACCTTTTCATATGGCCATTGTTGGACACTTGCGGGACACACAGCGGTGTTTACAGGCCGACACATAGCCATGCTCAGTACACAGGATGGCACATACTTTTATCCTCAATACATACCTATTGTTGTGGGACTTTGGCTACTTATCATATTGCATGTAACATTTACGTTTCTTACATACAGGCATAACTATTTAATGCAACTATTACATAATATACGGGACATATTAATGTCCTACAGTCTTGGACATTTGCCCTTTGTTATGTTTTATGTCAGGGCACACCTGCCCAGGGAGGGGCTGTCCCTCCTAATGTGGGATATGTGGTAACCGTATGCCTACGGCTAGCTATACCCACACCTACCGTAATGATCTACCTCCGAGTTGGCACTAACAGACACACGATGCAGACACAGACACATGCAATACAGTCACACAGAGATGCACACGGCACCCTCAACACACACATACACAGACTACGGCACTCACAAACACAGTTGAACACAGTACCTACGTGGACCGCAACACCGGCAGCGGTAACTACATGTCCCTTCATATTGTCATACTATTACTCGCGGTTGTACTGTTCCGGTACTGTGTTCTTTCGGTCTTTCAGCCTCGTGGTTATGTGTGTCGGTATGTTACACATTCCATAGTTGGCAGTATCCTATTTATTTGTACCTCCAAGGTGTTATGAATGTCGTTGACCTATCTATATATATTTGCAGATATTGTTGAATCCGTATATATCAACATATATCACTCTATCGCCCTTTCTATCTGTATTATATATATGTATATATGTGTATATATATATATATATATATATATATATATATATATATATATATATATATATATCTGACAGGGAAAGTGACAGGCAAGCTACACCTTTCATTGTGTACTTGTCAATGTATACTTTTTCCTGGACTCCACACATTTGTGTCTGTACCTGTCACATTACACACCTGCCGTAGGTTAGGGTTACCAGCTGTCCCACTTTGCGAGGGACAGTCCCTCTTTGGGCAGTTGTGTCCTGCAAAATATTTGTAAACATGGCAAATGTGCTGAGATTGTAGGACATACTTATTTCCTATAGTTTATGTAATAGTTGCATAAAACAGTTATTCTGTATCTGAACCACCTATATGTTATAGACACAGAATAAGTAAGTAAACATTACAAGAATAAGCATTTATCTAGGCAAAACAGTGAAGTTTTGATTTTCATACTGGCCGGGTGTATGTGTCGGCCTGCAGACATCTGACGTATGTCCCACATTGGTCATTTGCAGAGGTGGCAACCCTACCATAGGTACATCTTGGCTAGCAATAGTGTTAGGTGATTCTATACATGATTGTGTGTTCTACTTCTGGCAGTGGTCGTTTTACCCTTCAGAGCAGGTGCTATTAGTACAGGGGTGGATAATGCTGGTTTCACCTGTTCTGGACATCATTGACCGTGATCTGCATGATATTCGGAGAAGCTTATCCCTGTTTCGCGCATATCCGTCTAGTCATATTTAAACATCGCTTACCAGCAGTGGGCAACACATATTCCCGCTAACGTGTGCTAAACATGATCTGATGACCTGCATCTGACATGCATTACTTGTGCCTTCAGGATTACGTTACATCCATTGCAGGACGTGGGACCAGGAACATGCACGACGGTCACTGCATTTAACACATGGATATCTGGGATATGTACACGTGTTATGTCGTTTTGTACATGGAGTATACTATGGCTGTTACTCCATACTGCACTCACATGGGTAACACAGTTAGTTTACATATTGATGAGTCCAGTTAATGGTGTGTCCATGTGATGTTTACTGGATGTGCTCTGGCATTGGGTATGTATATCACAGTGAGCCACACATGATACTGTGCTACACCTTCAAACGACCGTAGGTGGGGCATGCTGGGGTGACAAATACATGTCATGGGTACAATCCATGCCTTGACACAACATCCATGAATTTATTGTGTGGAGCCCCTCATTAACACAGCAGGGACTCCGTGATGACTGTGTGCAGAACAGTGCCTACACACATGTGCTCCCGCGATTGCCTCTGCTCCACTAAGCGACAGTTGGTTACTCGATGTTGTGGTGACAGCGGACACTGTTTGCCCTGTTTGGTGTATGGCCTCTGACAATCGGCCATGTACCTACCGATGTACCTGGGAACCTATACACACAGCACCACCATATGCTGATAGGCGCATGTACTGTTCAGGTGTTGACATTCCGTGTTCCGTCAGCTGTTGTGTGTACAATGTTTGAGGGCTGCCTATGTAGGATTCACACAGTGGGCCACCTATACATTACAATTTACAGGTGGTCGTGTTTGTGTGCCATCCATTTTACTGTGTGTGCAGGTGGAGAGGTGTCTCAGTCCGTAGGGGCCTACACTGTCAGAGTATGTGCTATACGTTCCCTCTTTGCCAAGGCATAGGCATATTGGGCATGCCTCCATCTGCCTACTGGGGCTGGCACAGTGTGTTCGTGGTGTGAATCCCTCTGTGCCTGTGATGGTCTTGGCAATTGTGGTGGGCTATGAGGGCCTTCACCATTTTGTCCCTGCTGCAGCTGTTTCCGCAGGATCATATTATGCAGCATGGCACATACTATGACGATGTGGGCACACATGCCTGGAGAGTACTGCAAGGCTCCACCAGATGTGTCCAAGCACCAAACTGTGATTTTAGCATCCCAAACACACACTCTATACAATGGCTACAATTATGCATGGTGCCTTTAACTGTGTCTCTCACAAGGTATGTTGATGGTTCTGCAGATGTAATTGACTGACTGGATGTTTGTGCTGTTATTACGGTCTGTATTGCTATAGTTTCTAGTGTGGGGGATGTCGGTGGGTGTACGTAGCATATACAGGTTTGTGGGGCTTGCATTTCTACATATTACATATATATGTGTGTGGGCTCCGTCCCTAATTAAAGAGCTATCAGTTAGTAGACTTATGTTATGGGATTTTACATTGGGCCGTTGTTAATTGGTTTCTATATAGTATGCAGGTGAGGTTGATACTTCCATACCTCCGGAATTGCAGTGATATGTAAAGGGATATGTCTAAATGACAGCTATCCCGTGTATTTCTGTCCCAGATATTTGCAGTCATTGCGGTTGTGTTAGTAACAGAACCTCTTTGCCATGGGTTGCCACCTTTTCATATGGCCATTGTTGGACACTTGCGGGACACACAGCGGTGTTTACAGGCCGACACATAGCCACGTTCAGTACACAGGATGGCACATACTTTTATCCTCAATACATACCTATTGTTGTGGGACTTTGGCTACTTATCATATTGCATGTAACATTTACGTTTCTTACATACAGGCATAACTATTTAATGCAACTATTACATAATATACGGGACATATTAATGTCCTACAGTCTTGGACATTTGCCCTTTGTTATGTTTTATGTCAGGGCACACCTGCCCAGGGAGGGGCTGTCCCTCCTAATGTGGGATATGTGGTAACCGTATGCCTACGGCTAGCTATACCCACACCTACCGTAATGATCTACCTCCGAGTTGGCACTAACAGACACACGATGCAGACACAGACACATGCAATACAGTCACACGGAGATGCACACGGCACCCTCAATACACACATACACTGACTACGGCACTCACAAACACAGTTGAACACAGTACCTACGTGGACCGCAACACCGGCAGCGGTAACTACATGTCCCTTCATATTGTCATACTATTACTCGCGGTTGTACTGTTCCGGTACTGTGTTCTTTCGGTCTTTCAGCCTCGTGGTTATGTGTGTCGGTATGTTACACATTCCATAGTTGGCAGTATCCTATTTATTTGTACCTCCAAGGTGTTATGAATGTCGTTGACCTATCTATATATATTTGCAGATATTGTTGAATCCGTATATATCAACATATATCACTCTATCGCCCTTTCTATCTGTATTATATATATGTATATATGTGTGTATGTATATATATATATATATATATATATATATATATATATATATATATATATATATATCTGACAGGGAAAGTGACAGGCAAGCTACATCTTTCATTGTGTACTTGTCAATGTATACTTTTTCCTGGACTCCACACATTTGTGTCTGTACCTGTCACATTACACACCTGCCGTAGGTTAGGGTTACCAGCTGTCCCACTTTGCGAGGGACAGTCCCTCTTTGGGCAGTTGTGTCCTGCAAAATATTTGTAAACATGGCAAATGTGCTGAGATTGTAGGACATACTTATTTCCTATAGTTTATGTAATAGTTGCATAAAACAGTTATTCTGTATCTGAACCACCTATATGTTATAGACACAGAATAAGTAAGTAAACATTACAAGAATAAGCATTTATCTAGGCAAAACAGTGAAGTTTTGATTTTCATACTGGCGGGTGTATGTGGCCTGCAGACATCTGACGTATGTCCCACATTGGTCATTTGCAGAGGTGGCAACCCTACCATAGGTACATCTTGGCTAGCAATAGTGTTAGGTGATTCTATACATGATTGTGTGTTCTACTTCTGGCAGTGGTCGTTTTACCCTTCAGAGCAGGTGCTATTAGTACAGGGGTGGATAATGCTGGTTTCACCTGTTCTGGACATCATTGACCGTGATCTGCATGATATTCGGAGAAGCTTATCCCTGTTTCGCGCATATCCGTCTAGTCATATTTAAACATCGCTTACCAGCAGTGGGCAACGCATATTCCCGCTAACGTGTGCTAAACATGATCTGATGACCTGCATCTGACATGCATTACTTGTGCCTTCAGGATTACGTTACATCCATTGCAGGACGTGGGACCAGGAACATGCACGACGGTCACTGCATTTAACACATGGATATCTGGGATATGTACACGTGTTATGTCGTTTTGTACATGGAGTATACTATGGCTGTTACTCCATACTGCACTCACATGGGTAACACAGTTAGTTTACATATTGATGAGTCCAGTTAATGGTGTGTCCATGTGATGTTTACTGGATGTGCTCTGGCATTGGGTATGTATATCACAGTGAGCCACACATGATACTGTGCTACACCTTCAAGCGACCGTGGGTGGGGCTTGCTGGCGTGACAAATTACTGTCATGGGTACAATTCATGCCTTGACACAACATCCATGAATTTATTGTGTGAGCCCCTCATTAACACAGCAGGACTCCGTGATGACTGTGTGCAGAACAGTGCCTACACACATGTGCTCCCGCGATTGCCTCTGCTCCACTAAGCGACAGTTGGTTACTCGATGTTGTGGTGACAGCGGACACTGTTTGCCCTGTTTGGTGTATGGCCTCTGACAATCGGCCATGTACCTACCGATGTACCTGGGAACCTATACACACAGCACCACCATATGCTGATAGGCGCATGTACTGTTCAGGTGTTGACATTCCGTGTTCCGTCAGCTGTTGTGTGTACAATGTTTGAGGGCTGCCTATGTAGGATTCACACAGTGGGCCACCTATACATTACAATTTACAGGTGGTCGTGTTTGTGTGCCATCCATTTTACTGTGTGTGCAGGTGGAGAGGTGTCTCAGTCCGTAGGGGCCTACACTGTCAGAGTATGTGCTATACGTTCCCTCTTTGCCAAGGCATAGGCATATTGGGCATGCCTCCATCTGCCTACTGGGGCTGGCACAGTGTGTTCGTGGTGTGAATCCCTCTGTGCCTGTGATGGTCTTGGCAATTGTGGTGGGCTATGAGGGCCTTCACCATTTTGTCCCTGCTGCAGCTGTTTCCGCAGGATCATATTATGCAGCATGGCACATACTATGACGATGTGGGCACACATGCCTGGAGAGTACTGCAAGGCTCCACCAGATGTGTCCAAGCACCGAAACTGTGATTTTAGCATCCCGAACACACACTCTATGATGATTCTGGTTTGTGTGTGTGCCTCATTATGGCGTTCTTGCATGGGTGTGTGTGCATTTCTGATGGGAGTCATCATCCACGGCTCCAGTGCATAGCCAGCATCCCCCACAAGGTGGCCATGTGGGACGTCCACCCTGACAAATACCTGATACAGCTGTGAGGCATGCCAGATATGGAAGTCATGGTAGCTTCCAGGGCTGCCAGCACACACATCCATGATAATGCCCTGGGCATTGCACATGACCTGGCAGTTGATGGAGTAGAATCCCTTGCGGTTTATGTAGTGCCTACCATGCTCACCGGGTGGTGACTTGTGTGTGCATGCAGTCTATCGCACCCAGTACCTCCGGGTAGTGTGCCACATGGTGGAAGTGACGCATTTTGCTGGCCAACTCCTCCTGAGTTCGGAGGAAGTATATATGCTCATTGGCATGTGGTAACATGGCATCCAGGAACTGGTGTAGTACCCTGGATGCTGATGCCTGTGAGATCCCCATTATATCTCCAGTTGGCCTTTGAAATGTACCTGTGGCTAGTATTCACAAGCTTACACATACCTTCGTGTCCACTGGGATGGGTTCCCCTCTGTTGTTTCTGGTTCTCAGGCGTGGCCGGCACAGCTCCAGTATTTGCTGTAAGATGTCCCTGTATACCCTGTAACGCTCTACTATCTCCAGATCATGTAGCCCCTGGTAGGTTACCCTTGGTCTGAACACTCTTCTCCTCCTCCGGGGCCTGCGCTGGTTGTCGGCATCATCCTCCACAACACCGTCAGTCTCTAACACATGCTGTTGAATCACAGCTATGGCAGCTCCCAACATGTACATTTTAAAAGTTCCCCGTGTGTTTACACCTATGGTGCAGTGTTTGGGAATACGCAGGTGTGTGTAGGGTGCTCTCACACTTTATACTATTGTGCTGTGAACACCAGTGATGTCATAGGGTGTGTATGTACGATCGTAGCTACAGGGTATCTTATGTGTTTTCCTACCGGAACTACTATTGTGGTGCCTTTGGTGTTGAATTACATTTAGCTGTCGTGGATTACCTCTTGACCTTCCCTTTACATTTCTGCATGTTCCACCTACCATTTTCTGGCATGCATCCAGCAGCCTGCTTTCATTTGTACTTTCCTAGACCAGGCTTATCTTGCGTAATGTGTGCTATTGCTGGTCTACTGTTGGTTTGCTTTGCTCTGCTATGACAGATCTCCTATCTTTGCAATCCAATGCTTCCCCTCCTTTCTTTGCATTCCAATGCCTCCCCTATCCTGTTTTGCAGGTTTCTGCGAGCAGACTTGTCAGCTGCCATTGATTGGCCGCAGTGAGGTGATTGGTGTTAATTGCTCATTACTACTCCAATTACCCTACTTCGGCATTTCCTTCTTTTCTTCCCCTGACCTTCCTGTTTGTGCTATTGTTCATGGCGCGTGCATCCTCTTACCGGGTTTCGGGCACGTTTTCATCCCCTTACACATGCGCTTTCGGCCACCATGTGTGCTCTCAGCTAAACAATTCTACACCTTCCTCCCCACCCCTGTCCTGCAGCTTTGATTAGCAACGGCCAGGCCAGATTTGCATTGCTCCAATGTGCTTACTGCTACGGTGGTACACCCCTCTGCTGATGTCATGTATCTCCTCTGAGCCACTCCTCGGTGTTATAGTGGTACACCGTATGGTACAACCTTCATCCGGCGGGACGTTTGTGATTCAGTATTACCTGCCTCATTTGCATGGCATTGACTACTAATTCATACTTACCGCGCCGAACATTGTCGCAGGCCCTTAGCAACCCTTGCACCTTGGTTGTGGTGTTCCATGCCTACCATTGCGTATTATGGTGTAAACCTGATTTGTATTACATTGCAATTTTATGACATTTTTATATAATTTCTTTATGTTCCTGTTTGCGCACATATGTCCTGCGGTTGTACTGTGCGTTACTGTGGACATACATCAAATGTTGTTTTTAGGTGTTGTGCATCTTTTCTTATGCCATTGGCTGTGTATTTAGCCATTGGCATATGTTAACTTTGTAATACATGAGTCTGGTCCGCTTCCATACTCCAATGTTCTGTTTGGGAAAATGTAAACCTTGTTTTTTGGTTTACATTTCCGTGGGCTTACGCTATGCCTGCACCACTTCATGAATAGCTATCTGACTTCATTTGCATGGTGCGACACTGCGCATGGGGTGATTAGCATACCTATGCCGTGGGCTGCGCAGTTCTGGCGTACGGCGGTAGTGCATGTGGAATTGGATCTTATCTGAATCGCTCGACGGCCATATTTGGCGTTATTCCGCCTACGCTACACCTGTGCCTGGCGCAAGCTTCATGCATCCCGGGGATTATTTTCCTTAGCTTAGTTAATGTATTTGTCAGGACACTATTATTACTCTAATGATATCAGATTATAGCAGTTTAATGGTTGACTAGGATAGGTCCTGTTACATATTGTCTTTCTTTTTCAGTGATGTAAGCTTTTCTAAAAATAATGAGCCTCAATGTGTATGTTGATTTATGTATTCTATTTTGTATAGATTGGAAATGTATATCAATATTTGTATGCAATCATGTGGCTTTTTCTTTTAATATAAAATGTTAATAAACAAATTTACACAAAAAGTAGTTATTTAATATTTTGTTTTTTATATTATAATTTGGTTGGATTTTTTTTTTCATTTTTAAGTAGTTAGCCAGAATAACATCAATTCTATGAATATAATGCTATGAAACTATTACCTTGCACTGGCAAACTTTGAATATTTGGACAACTGGGTAATGGAGTCACATTATTCAATAAATTATTACCAAACCTCTTTAAGAGCTCCTCTTTGATAAATGTACATTTGTGTGTATATATACATATATATATATACATATATATATATATATATATATATATATATATATATATATATATATATATATATATATATATATATGTACACACACATATATATATATATATATATATATATATATATAGATTCACTTCATAACACTGAAAACTCAAAACACTAGAACTCAAAACACTGAAAACACATATCATACATATACTGAGTTTAAACAACATAAATCATAGCACTTTCCACCAATAAATATATATATATAGATATCCCCCCTTCCCTGCTTGCTGATCATTAGCTTCCCTCTTATTAATCTTGAACTCTTTCATTCCCCAAACAGCAGTGGTCATATGCTGCTGGGTGATTCAGGATGACCAGAGGGAGTCACTCTTCAGGCAGGCAAGAATGTTGCTTGTGACCCTGCTACTTCATCTTACTTCAAGAACATGGAACAACCTTGCCCCAGCAGCCAAAGAGTCTGGTTTCACCCCTCCCCCAGACTAGGGCTGGCTGTGTTTAAATGTCAGAGCATAATTATCACCAAGATGGAGAACATTTACACGACATTAACCACATCATTCTTGAAGTGAAGCTCAGACATGTTTCTAGGTGGGCTAACCATTACACTTATTGGATAACATGTCCACCTGTATCACCATGGAAGCCCATGGTAGTCCCTATGACTGATAACTGTTTGTGCGCTTGCACAGTGGAGTCTACCATCAGCAAAGTGCATGACCTCACTCTTACACTCTCTACCAGACTTCTCCACATGTTCCTTGCATTGCCAGCATCATTTATACAGCACAAGCTGATTGCTTAACCACACTTGGATCGTACAAAGTCAGGCTCTTTACTGACATTAAGAATGTACAGCAGCATTTCCTGACAGCCATTCATTGCTGACATTGTGTTACTCAGACTAACCCCCCCCCCAAAAATAAAGGGAAACTACCTACTCTGCCTTGTCAGCTCTTCAAGTCAGCTGACTATTCAAGCTCACATTGCCCAAGGTGCAGTAAGGGCTTTAACCTTCTGCACCAAGGAGCTGGCTATGTATGCATAAATCATTCACTGCTGCTGACTCTCGAACACTTACACTGCAATAGGGTTTAGCAATCAGATCTTATCATAGCATGAGTTCCCTAACACGGATATTGAAGGGTTATTTGTAATTTATTAATCTGTAATCAAGACGCAGTCTAGTTAGTTAAATGACTGCTAAATAATATCTTAGCAAACAAAAAGAATGACAGACAACATACACAAATACTGAGCTTATTGAGCTTTGTGCACATGCTAACGTGTATGCATAATTACAATAAAATAATGCTTTAATACTGGATTATGTAATACTAACAAAATGAAGCTGAAATTATACAATATATAAAAGTAAATAAAAAACAAAACCACTGTGCTAGGAACAAAAAGCACATTTAATTAGTGTTTTTATCCACAATAACACAGAATTCAGTGGATGTCATTTGATGAAGTCTGTATTGTTGGGGATGAAAGAGCTAATTAAACATCATTATTTGTGTTCCTTGTGCAGCTGAGTTTTTTTGTGATTGTTTTCCCATTTTTTACTATTTCCTCCTATAAAAGCAAACAAAATAAGAAGAGACAGTGAGCAGTAGAGCAGCATTATATTAATGGCATAGCTTACAGTAGTGGTGTGATAAGTGACAAGTATACCGGTCCAAAAATGTTAATAGGTGTATGTTGGATTTTAGGGACACGGGTTATTCTGTCAAAATGTGAGGATGGGCATATTTTTATACTAGTACTTAAGATGATTTTATCATCTTGAGGTCTCCTCCATGTAATCAGAACTGCCATAGTATTAAGCCTTCTATGGACAAAAAGAGTTATCTTGGTTACTTAGGTATAACGTTAAATGAAAATTCAAGGCACCTCATTGTGCCATTTTCTCCTTTCTGGCAGCATCAAGTGCACTATGCCTTTCAAAGCTGTCAGACATTTCTGATGCTGTTCTATAATGTCTGCTATGTCTGAAGCAGCAAGCAAGTCTATCATAACGAGCTTGGAATGTGCATAAAAAGATTATTTTTTACACATTTCCAGCTTGCTTCAGGTATTACATATACATTTTGCACTTTCATGTCAGATACATATTAATATATATCTTATATATACCACACTTTCATGCCAGATATATATTAATATATACCTCATATATACTTTCTTAATGTAAACATTTCTGCCACACTAAGAGCTGTAATAGAGTAAATATAGGTAAGTTTGTATGTTCCTACAATGTATTAAAAAAGACTAAAATGGGAGTAAAATGATAATCTAGAAGATGCACAAACTTAAAATGAATCAATAAAAATTACATGTATAGGTTTCCTGTGAAAAATCTTTGAGTTTCTTTCTGAAAGAGGAATACTCAGTAATGTTGTAAGAAGACAGCAACTCACAAATCCCTTTTATTGCCAGCCTCATTTATATAGCAGAAGCTGATTGCTTAACCACACATTGGTCAGATATTGTCAGGCTCTTTATTGACATTAAGAATGCAAAGCAGCATTTCCTGACAACCATTCATTGCAGGCAGGCAAACAACCAAACAGTATGTTTAAGCCCTTGTGGTTTGGAACTCTGGAGCTCATGTCTAATTCTAGAGTAGAATACATATGATCGGTTGTGCAGCACTAACACAATGGCTTTTAAGCAAGTAATAATGCCCAACATAGTGAGTGTTACTGTGGAAATAATGCATGCCCAGTAATATTCTGAGGCCCAAGACTGCAGGCAGAGGGCCTCTACACCCCTGGAAGAGCACTATTTGCACAAGGCCACACACCCTGGAGGGCATTATTGCACTTAGAGAATGGGCTGTGTGTTAATTTGTTTGTATTTATTTTTTATTTATATAAATATATATAGATATAGATAGCTATATCAATATCTATATATAGATAGATATATTTGTGTAAAATATAGTTTTCTCACCTATTGTTCCAAACTAGATGTAGTATATTTAATTGTTGTTGAAGGAAGTATTTTACATCCAAAATACAAATAATAGAAGCATGAAATATTTACATACAGACATACGCATGCACACATACACACACACACACACACACACACACACACACACACACACACACACACACACACACACACACACAAAACACACTCAGAAGCACAGAATGACAGACATACCCACAGACATATGAATATAAACACACACACTTTCATTAACACAGATGGACAGATTCACTCACACATATACAGAGAAACACACAAGTGTGCGCGCGCACACACACACACACACACACACACACACACACACACACACACACACACACACACACACACACACACGGTGGTGCAGCGGTTGGCATTACTGCCTCACAGCAAGAGGTTCTCCGATTCATCCTCAGCTGGGGTGCCTTCTGTGCAGAGTCTGCATGTCCTCCATATGGTCACGTGGTTTCCTCCTGGTGCTCCGGTTTCCTCCCACATCCCAGAGACATGCTGTAGGTGGATTGGACACTCTAAATTGGCCCTAGGTGAGAGTGTGTGTGCACATGTATGTGTGTGTGCCTTCTGTGGAAGGTTGGGCGCCGGGCTGGCACCTCAACACCGTAAAACTTCACTGCCAGTCATGAGTGGACAGGTGATCTGCTGTGGCGACCCCTAACAGCGAAAAGCCGAAAGAAGAAGAGGATGGATTTTGAGCAAATGAAAAAAAAAATGAATGCAAGCCATAACAACTCTCTCCACCTGCCCCACCCCCCTTTACTGTCCTTGATTTTTCTGCATAGTTATCACTTGGTTAAAGTCAAACAACAATGCCAGATATTGAGTTTCATGACTGTTATTTTCCAACCTATATATGCTAATGCACTGCGTGTTGCAGTCAGCACTGTCTCTGTCAAATGCATGCAAGCTCATATGCACATGTATGTGCACACACACACACACACACACACACACACACACACACACACACACACACACACACACACACACACACACACACACACACACACACACACACACACACACACACACACACACACACACACACACACACACTTTCATTTTTTTCATGTGAATAAATTAATGAAAAAAATGCAGGCTTTGCAACTCCTCACCTCTCTCCTTTTTACCGTCCCTCATTTTGCTGCTCCATTTATACATATTTTAAGTCAACTCTTCATGCCCCCCTCCACCCTATGGTTTTGCTGCTTCTTGATGTCAACATTGTTTACTGTAGAACATTCAGAGTTCCATAACTCTTAATGTTTAAAGAATCAATGACAATCTCATTCACTCTTCTTACACTCTCACACACGCACGCAAGCACACATGCACACACAAACATAACACACACTTTATTTTATTTAGTTGTTATTTTACGTTTATGCTCAACAAATAGCAAAGTACTACTTAGTGAGCATAAAAAATATCATCTGTTTGCTTTTTAAATGGCTGAGCTTCACAGCAGCCCAATATGTTGCTATGAAATGGCAGAGCACATTCATTTTACTGCAGGCAGAGATCCGTTCTCCAATCAGGGTTTAACGTACTGTTTTCCCATTCTCTAATACTGATGAGTGCATCAGCCTAGGCCTACAATTGCCATAGCAACATTACTGCTCATGTTTATACTTAAAGTAAACATTTGTCATTGTGCATTACAAGTCATGATTCTTAGAGGTTATAACAGGATGTGCAGTGTGAGCAGAGGTTCATAGGTACACAGATACTTACAGGGCATGCAGTCCAAGAGATCCCTGAGGAGCGCAGTCCAATTTCCCACTTGCCGTAGTGTACTGTCAGGTTAACTGATTTGCTCAGATTTATACAGAAGGCTATTGGAGGCTGAGATAATCAAATCTTGGACAGCAGTAACTTGTTAACAGCTTATAGCCTTAATCATCTGTGCTAACTGCCAGAAAGAAGAGTATGAGACCTGCATGTTGCAGGTGTCAAACCACTAGATGTCAATGTTGGAGGTCCAGTGCAAAACCATACCACCAGAGCTGTATCATATTCAGGCTACTTACAAGGCAGATCTCATTCTTGTGGAGTATAAGTCAGAGCAATGTCTACTAGCAGTCCTTAACCTGCTGTTAGCTTTTTCATAATCAGAACCATAGGAAGGGTCCAGTGGAGGGGCAGCTACCCTGGGTGCCAATTTGCAGTAGTGCAAATTGTTTGACAGCTCACAAGACATCAAACTGATTTTCTCTTTCAGAGGTAAATAAAAGTATAACCGTTTTCAAGCTGTGACTAAGTGACCACAATTGTTGTCATTTACTGACTGTGGGGAATAACAATAACAAATGGGTGTGCTATCCAGGGCATCAAACTGCTTTACTACATCTCTACCCACAGTCATTTAGATACACTTGGAATAACACTGAAAAACTTACTAAATTAAATGTTTTAGCTTTTGTATGTAATGCATCACCTCCATTAGTGGTAAGCTCAAATATGTCCCTGGAGCCATACTAGCAGCTGTAGGTGCACCGGTAAGTGAGACACAAGAACATAATATCTTTGTTATTCATCGCATGGCATTAGGTGAAAACATGGAAGCCTTCCCTGTCCTACCCAAGGAAAATATCTCTACTTGATAAAAAATAAATTTATATAAAGGCATTATGGCAATCCCTAAAGGCAAACAATTCAAACAGTCATGCTGATTTATTTTGATGTACTATGTTTTTGATATTGCAGAGTACAGTTTATGTTAGATACAAAGGAATATTTCTGCATATAAATGTGTTAAGAAAGAAAAGGAAAGGTACATAGTTGATTTGAAGATGAAGTGCAGTTGGTGTAATGTGTATAAACAAGAAATAGTTTAATAAAATTAGTTTCTGTTTTCCATTTAAAGGTCTGTAAGCTTTTGCACAGATAGTAACTAAAGTAATTCTTTAAAAAGCTTTGGCATCCCCTGCAGCAGAGACAAACTGTAGAATTTCTTAAGCGTTGTAGTATAAATGAATAAGGCTATAAGCTGTAAGGCCACTCTGCTGGTATAGACAGATAAAGCCCTAACTGTGGCCCAGCTGATGTGAGTTCAGTTAACAGGTCATGTGGGTGATGGAGTGGCAGGGAAGGAATGGGCATGCTCATCCAAGGTGGGAAGGTGCTCAATGATTCCCTCCCTAAGGAAAGGCATGTTCCAAAGAGGGGATTTGCTCTCAGGCATAATCAATGAGCATGCGGGGGCAAGGAAGGGAGTGAGTAATACATAAAAAAATCTGCCCAGAAAGAAGCACGGAAAAGCCAAGCCCCCAGGACATCCTCAGGATCCATGACTGGACCCACCAAAATGGAGTAATTCCAGGGAGTTGGAGAGTAGCTGGTAGACCTGGAGTGGGCATTGTGCACTGGGGGCTGGGGAAAAATAAAGACTATGAGCTGTTAGGCTAGCATTTGCTTACAAACTGTGTGACTCAGAAAATGTCATCTTAACAGGGTGATCCTTAGTCATCTCTGTGGAAGGGCACATATTCCTTGTAGGCTTACCCAATTAAAAAATGAAGGAGAAGTATTGTAGTTCAAGTTCACTCCAGAACATTTCTCCAAAGTATATATTTCCTTTATTTTCCTTGTATTTTATTGACTGTTTTTTAGCTAGAATCATCCTTTATTTCTTCACTTGTGTGGGTTATGAATACTATTAAGACCCATTCTGTTTATTTACAAGTTTGTTCAAATGGTGTATTTCTTAAGTTGCTAGACTATGCCATTATAACTAACAGTAGCTGACCCAAGAAAGTGATCCAGAATGTATTGTATTTCATTATAACATCAGTGTTGCTTACTAATTTGCCAGCTGCAAAAATCACACAGTAATAGTTTTATCTCTGAACAATGCCCCATAGCTCATTACATTGCCAAAGATTCTTTTTAAAGATATTAATCATCCTTGTTGTATGAAGGCTTAATGAGATTTGTGGACAGGTACTGCATACATGACAGTAAAGGAAAACTGTTTTTTTTAATATAATTATGTTTTCTTTATGAAAGAAAGCTTCTCATGACTTTTTTGAGTTTGATGTATGACTGCATTGGTTTCACACTGAACTATATGCACTGCAGATTTATTCTGAGTTTTAATAAAAATGAACAGAATGATTCCCATAACTCCATTCACAAGTTGTGTTTAAACATTAGCATCACAACACAGCATTGTCCTTGCTTCAAAAGAAACGTGAAGTACAAAGACAGTTGCAAACTGTCCTTTACAAAAGCATCATGTGAGATATGCAAATTTCCTCAGAAAAATAATGTTTCACCAGAGTGGCTCCCAGCCTCCAGATTTGCCCTTGAAACATCTGATTTACATTCTCACCTTCACTGCTGTTTTTTTTTTTTTTTTTTCTTACTGGCCTTCCTTATGTTACTTCACAAACACTGTCAAAGGCAGGTAATGAAACACCAGGATGGCATTCATACCAAAGCATGATTATTATAATTCTACTGTACAATGCTTGGTACTAAGCTGATAGTATTTTTCTTATTGCTGTAAATGTCATATAATGTGTAGAAGGAACACCCTATGTCACTGAAAGTGGCAGTTTTTAGCATGTGCATAGTATATAGTGATATAAAAGGAAGTCATGAAATGTTACTGGTCATCTGATGAAGTCAACTTAATTTGACGAAAACGCTGTGTGCTCAACTGTTTTTGGAAAAGGCGTTAATGGTGTTTTTTATTTTATGTTTAAACATCTGTGGTTTGAATAAACTTTTTTTTCCGAGGAGCTGAGTCCTGCGATCTTGCTTTTGGTGCTTGCTGAGTTACTGTGGTTTTCGTGGTGTTTCCAGTGGAGGTGATTTACTTTTGGCATGTGCATAGTAACACTTTTTCGTTTCATGAGGAAGTATTAATTTGCCATATATTAACATCAAATGCATGATACATGAACAACTATTACTGATTGATGGCACATACACAGACAAATCTTTTTGTGTGTGCTTATATAGAAACTACAGTTTACACATCTCTGATATTTAAAGGTAGAAACTATAATTATCTTCCAAACTGTTGCAAGCATTTGCCTGCAAAGGATGCTTCACTGTGTTCTCTTAGTATCTCTCCAAGTCTTAGATGGACAGAACACCATTATAATATTTGAAGTTAGGTTGCTGACACCTGAGACAATTGTTTGTGTCTGTATAATGTTTTCAAAGACCCTTCAGAGTTTTTGATATTCTATCCCCTTCCTCTGGAACAAATAACATAGGGAACATACATAAGGTTCCTTTGTGAAACAGGTAACACACGGAACCTTTGTATTGCTCCTTTGTGCAACACGCAGCACAGCATACATAATGTTCCTTAGTGAAACATATAGCAGAGTATGTATAATGCTCCTTTGTGAATCAGGATACAATACAGAGCACTTATAATGTTCTTTTGCGGAACACATAGAGAGTGCATAATGTTCTTATGTGAATCAGGGAGCATAGGGAGCATGTCTAATGTTCCTTAGTGGAACACATAGCAAAGAATGTATAACGTTCCTTTGTGGAACACAGCATCCATAATGTTCCTTTATGGAACAGGTAGCATAGGGAGCATGTATAATGAGCCTTAGTGGAACACGTACCAGAGAGTGCATAGTGTTCTTCTCTGACTCAGGTAGCATAGGGAGCATGTATAATAAGAAGTTATGTACCTACCATAACGTTCCATGTTAGTTGTCTTCTCTCGCCTTCTTTCTTGCTGGATGGGTTCGGAGCCGATCCTCAGCTCCGACTCGGCACTTGCTAAGCTCGAGAGCTAATTTTACCAGCTCGAGGCAACCCTATATCCCATGATGCAAGGCGGAGACTACCCAGATCTCGTTTGGTAGCTAAGGAAAATATGGAATACATTCTTCCAACTGTAGAGGAGGAAGAAAAAGTAACAATACTAAAAATGACAATCATAATCATCATAATCCTCGGAAAGGGATCCACCTAATCTAGTGACACTAGAAGCTGATTAGCTAGAAAAAGGATAAAACCTCTTAAGAGAAGATGCATAATCTTCTCGGTCTGACCAGGCTAGGGGGATGGAGGGCGGGACGCAAGAAAGAAGGCGAGAGAAGACAACTAACATGGAACGTTATGGTAGGTACATAACTTCTTAAGTTGTCAATCTCGCCTTCATTCTTGCTGGATGGGACCGCGTCCCTAGCACCTCTATCCTGGGTGGCTCAATGGAACAGACTCTTGAGAACGGTGGAACCAAAATTCGCTCTGTCTCTGGAGGCCAAGTCTAATTTGTAATGTGAAACAAAGGTATGAGGAGAGGCCCATGTGGCTGCTGCACAAATAGTGTCTATTGGAAGTCTAGCCTGAAAAGCTGTAGATGTAGCTAGAGCTCTGGTAGAATGGGCTTTTGGCCTAGAAATCAACTCTTTACCTCTGAGCTGATAAATGTAAGTAATCACAGAAGACAGCCATCTAGATAAAGTCACCTTGGAAACTGGAAGGCCTTTCCTGTTCTCTGCATAGGATAGAAACAGTTGATCAGATTTCCTAAAATGTTTGGTTTTGTCTAGATAATATCTGAGTTGGCGGTGAACATCAAGACAATGCAATTTTTGTTCCGCTTTATCAGAATAATTTGGGAAAAAAACTGGAAGATCTATGGATGGATTTAAGTTCGTCTGCGATGCCACTTTGGGTAAGAAAGACGGATTAGTCCTTAGAGATACCCTGTCTTTGTGGAAGATTAAGTAGGGAGGATGAATGCAGAGAGCATGAAACTCAGATACTCTCCTGGCAGAAGTAATGGCGACTAGAAAGAGTGTCTTCCAAGAAAGAAATTTCAATGAACAGGCAGCCGCAGGTTCGAAAGGGGGGAGAATCAAGGATGTTAAAATTAAATTTAGATCCCACTGTGGTGGGGGGTCTTTAATCGGAGGTTTAAGTAAAAAGATACCTCGAAGGAATGCCTTGCAAAGTTTATGTGACATAATGTTGTGGTCCAAAAGGCCTACATGAAAATTCGAAATGGCTGCCAACTGAACTTTTACTGTGGAGGAAGAGGATCCTGAATGAAAAATCTCAGCTAGGAAGTCCAAGACCGAATGAATTGGAGCAGTATAGGGGTCTATATTCCTAGCTTTTGCCCAGAAGGAGAAACGTTGCCATTTACTAGTGTAAATCCTTCTGGTAGAAGATTTAAGGGAAGCTACTATGATATCCCGGACGGGATTAGAAATCATAGGAAGCCTGGCTAAGGATGGAAGTGGAGCAACCAAGCAGTGAGGTTGAGAGAAGGTATGGATTGGTGCAGCTGACCCGACTGGTGGGTCAGAAGATCTGGAACCGGGTCCAGATGCCATGGCTGTACCAAGAGATAACGATGTAGGAACGGAAACCATATCTGTCGAGGCCAATAAGGGGCAATGAGAATCAACTTGGCTCTCAAGGCGGTTGCTTTCTGAATTACTTGAGGTATCAGAGGAAAGGAAGGAAAGGCATAAAGAAGTCCCCGGGGCCAATCTTGGGTTAGAGCGTCTCTGGGGGGAATGGCCTGGAAGGGGGAAGAGAGAGAAGAAGTCTGGGCATTTGCTGTTTTGAGGTGTAGCAAAAAGGTCGCAGCACTGATTGTTTGAGAGACCACTCGTGAGGCATGAGAATAGCTGTGCTCAACCTGTCCTCTATGATGTTGGATTTCCCGGGGATATGCGTTGCTATCAGAAACCGCTGAGAAGAGATTGCCCACTGCCAAAGTCTGAGAGCCTCTCGACACAGTGGATAGGACTTGGTTCCGCCCTGTTTGTTGATATACCACACTACGGACATATTGTCCGTTTGGACTGCAATAGTTCCCAGGGGAAGAGAGTCTTTGAGGGCTTGCAACGTTAAAAGCACTGCTCTCATCTCTAGGACATTTATGTGCAGGTGGTATTCGAAAGGTTGCCAAGTGCCATGGACCATCCTGCCCTGATAATGCCCCCCCCACCCGATCAGGGAGGCGTCCAATGTAACCGTGGCCACCGGGGCAGGAGGAACAAAGGGTCTGCCCTGATGGACTTGAGGGGACGATATCCACCAGGTCAGATGCCTTTTGCAAGTTGGAGTTATTGTAATCCTGTGACGCATGGGAAGTTGTTGAAAGGACCATTGGGCGAATAGCATCCATTGTAGAAGATGCATGTAAAAGCGGGCAAAGGGAAGAAGTGTTATGGCAGCCGCCATAAGACCCAATACTTTCAGAGCAAATCTGGCCTGAATTTTGTTGCTGAGAAGAATCACCTGGACGTGACTTTGAATGTCCAAGATCCTTTGGTCTGTTAACTTTGCTGAAAGTTGTACAGTGTCCAAATTTGCACCTATAAAAGTAATAGATTGACAAGGCGACAAGGCAGACTTTTCGAAATTTATAGAAATCCCTATCCCTCTGCAAATGTGAATGGTATAATCTCTGGCTTGGAGAAGTTGATGCCTGGTGGTGGCAGTGAGGAGCCAGTCATCTATCTATGGAAACACCTGGAATCCTTGACGTCTCACTTGAGCCGTAACCGCTGCCATACATTTGGTGAACACTCTGGGGGCTGTAGTGAGTCCAAAGGGCAGGGCCCTGAATTGGAAGTGACTGGTCCCCAGCCGAAAGCGGAGAAATCTTCTGGAGCGCTTGTGAATTTTTATGTGATAGTACGCATCCTGAAGATCTACCGAGCACATCCAATTGTCCTTGCCCAGAAAGGGTAGAATGGACTGAAGTGTGACCATCCGGAATCTTGTTTTCTTTACAAACTTGTTTAGTTTGCTCAGATCTAATATTGGTCTCCAGTCCCCTGTCTTTTTTGGTACTAAAAAGAACCTTGAGTAGATTCCGGATCCTATTTGGTCTGCTGGGACTGGCAGGATGGCTCTTTTTGCTAGCAGTTTTGATATCTCTGATACTGCTAGTTCCCTTAGACCAGGTGGAATGTCTGGAAGGGTTCCCTTTTGCTGAATTGGGGTTTGAATAAAGGGAATTTTGTAAACCTCAGATATAATCGACTGTACCCATTTGTCTTGAGAAAGGGAAAGCCAGGCTGTTGGGTACAGCGATAATCTTCCCCCGACTGCCTCCAAAGGTGGACAATCTGGCAACATCTCAGGGATGCTGGAAGGGTTTATCAGAAAGAGGCTCTCTGCTACCCTGATTCTGCGGACCCCCTCTGCCCCTAGGGTGGCTTCTGTTATTGTTACCCCCTCTGCCTCTGGGGGTAAACTGACCTCATGCGTCAGGCGTGACTCCTTGAGATTTGCGGAACCACATTTTCCCTCCCTTCTGACCTTTTGGGTAAGGTCTTGAAGGGGTGGAGAAACGGACTCCTACGGCAGAAAGAGTCTTGCCATCTTGTTCGCATCTAGTCAAAGTGTCTTTCACTTGAGGTCCGAACAAGGTCGAACCGTCAAAAGGGGAGTTTGTGAAGGACGCCTTGAAGGGGTCTGCAAAATTACAAAGCCGCATCCAGGACTGACGCCTTAAAGCCACTCCTGTGCCTCGGCCCTACTTGCTCCATCGGCTGCATAAGAAATGAGCCGCATGGAGGAGTTAACAATGGAGTTTAGGATTCCTAGCTGTGAGCTAATCTTATCCTGAGACCCAGCAGCTGACGGATCCTGTAAAACTTCTCCCAACTCTTTAAGAACATCTCTTTGAAGGCGGGTGAAGTGACACAAGTAGTTCAGCGATCGCATGGCAAAGGTCGCTGAAGAAAAAATCCGCTTGCCGTACCTGTCCATAGTCCTAGAATCCTTGTTAGGAGGATGGACAGGTACTGAAGGATCAGCTAGTTCCTTCTTGGTGGCTGCAGCCACCACCATGGCATCAACCGGGACACCTTTTGTCAAATATTGCCTATCAGGTGGGGCCGTAATGAATTTAGAAGGCCTCCTAGGAATAGGTTCCACCGAATCCGGGGCCATCCATGCCTTCCGAGCCACCACGTCCATAAGAGGGTCAAAAGGTGGAGACACCCAGGAGGTGGAGGGTCGAGATCCGAATGCCTCCAGGTATACTGACTCGCCCTCGGAAGGATTAAGGGAGGGCCAGTTCCCCCTCTGCTTAAGGAGTTCAAGGATGTCTGAGAAAGAGACATCCTCAGAGGAGGACCTTGGGGATCCCTCCGACTCATCCAAGTCAGTATCAGATGTAATAGACTCAGGGGAGTCTAGATGTTTCCTCTTACATGTCCTCTTACGTGGAGGTTCACCTGACGGATCAGGAGAAGCCGAGGAAGATATTCCCAATGGGGAAACCTGAGGCGTTGGATCTCTGGGTCCGGGAGCAAGAGAGTGGGAAGAGATGTCAGCAGGCACTGTAGTGGGAGGAGCTGATGGAACTGACCGTTGACTATGCCCAGGGGCTAGTACACTCCTCATCACCTCGAAGGCTCCCCCATCAGAGAGACCAGAAGGTTCCCGCTCTGAAGAGATAGGAACTCCAGGCCTTACCGAGAGGGAAGGCTCCGAGGCAGATGTCGGGGCTGAGCTCACCAACGCCGAAGCCCCGAGAGGGAGAACGGGGTCGGACAAGGGTCCTATGCCACTCGCCCCCTCAGAGCCAACGAGAGAGACCAGACACCCGGATCCCTCCAATGAAGGCCTCAAGGAGGAAATTGGAGTGGAGGATGATGGAGCCAAAGGAGGAGGTATCGGCTCCGATGCCACAACGGTCACTGCTCTGAGGAGCTCCAGCTCTGAGCTCTGTAAAAGAGTTGAAGGAGGAATGTTAGTTGGATGTGAAATAGCTACCGTCTATTGAGATGGTCTATGGAGCATTTGGGCCAATGCCTGAGACTTTAATAGTCTACTCACCACTCTCTCGAGGTCATGATCAGACAGCCTGGACGACCGAGAAGAACGGCTCCGATGGCTCCACTCCGAGAGCAGGGGTGATCTCGGAGCAGAACGTATCGATTCCAATGAGGGGGATCGAGATCTCTTTTTAGAGGTAAGTGGAGCTGAAGGAGCCAAGGATAGGTCGGCTCCAGCCGGAGCCGACACTGAGTATCCAGATTTGGCAGTATCGGCACTGGATGGAGCCGATACTGTGACTTCTATGGAAGGATCGGCTCCGGCCGGAGCCGATCTCGACACTGCAGAAACCGAACCAGTAGCCGATGGCTTGGGACTTGCAGCCGAAGGCTTGACAGGTTTCGAGGGCTTCCCCGGAGCCGACTTAGTCGGGGAGCTCACAGGCTTTAGTAAGCCCCTCAATATTAACTTATTTCTGCACTCCTGCAGGACTCTTGGGCTGAAGGCATGACAGATAGCACAAGAGTCCTGCAGGTGCAGAGGTCCCAGGCAGTAAACACAAGAAGTGTGACCGTCTGTCAGAGACATCTTCTGACAGCACGAGTCACACTTCTTGAAGCCTGAGACCTTTGTGTCCTTTGACATAGCTGTGTCGAGGAAACACAAAAACAGACACACACACACAAATAACACCCAATCCAATAAACTAAAACTAACCAGGGATACAACACACTCCAACACACACAAAATCCCTGACAAGAAAAATTAGGAAAGGGGAAGGCCTAAGGCCTAACCTAGGGAAGGGGATAAATAACCCAAAAAAAAGGGAACACTAACGGGAATAGGGTTAAAATAAACTTTAAGGTTCACAAAACTACTAAGGCTATGAAATTTAAAAGGGTTGAGACTAAAAGTCTTAAAATGAAGAAAACTTACCTAGAGCTGGTAAAAGAGGCACCTCGTAAGCGAAGCGGCAAACGAGATCTGGGTAGTCTCCGCCTTGCATCATGGGATATAGGGTTGCCTCGAGCTGGTAAAATTAGCTCTCGAGCTTAGCAAGTGCCATGTCAGAGCCGAGGATCGGCTCCGAACCCATCCAGCAAGAATGAAGGCGAGATTGACAACTTAACATTCTTCCTTAGTGGAACACATAGCAAAGCCTGCAAGAAATCCCTTGTGAACACATAGTATGGTGGGTATAAAACTTCTTTTGTGAAACACATCACATATGATGTACAATGCTCTTTTGTGAAACACATCACATATGATGTACAATGCTCTTTTGTGAAACACATCACCTATGATGTACAATGCTCTTTTGCGGAACACATAGCATATGATGTTGAATGTTCTTTTGTGGAAAAAGTAGACTAGGGACCATGTATAGTGTTCCATTCTGGAACATGTAGCACAAGGAGTCTGTTTGATGTAAGAGTCAAATATTATGCAGCTATTGATGTACCATCCTCTGCAAGATTTCATGCTGTGACTTTTCCCAGTGGCAGATGAACTACTAACAAATTTTAGAATGAATAGACTGTTGTACTTACTTGCTTGTTTTTATGAGCTTCACTATGTTTCAGAACTTAAGCAATATCACATATTAAAGGTTAGCCCGTGTCACTTTTATGATATTAAGTCAGTTATGAAAGTATTTACTTAGATTTATTTATTATTTATTCTTATTTATTGATTGGGTTAATCCCACTGACCTGAAAGTCTAAAGTGCAGTCACAGAAAGAAAAGTTCCAGTATATAGGCAAAATATAAAAAAGTACATAATTCAGATGCAAAAGCAATTCACAGAATACATAAAATGTTATGCATTGTAATCAAACATAATTATGTCAGTGATTATATAAATCTCTCTATATAAAATCAGCAAAGTCAAATGCATTGTATGTTAATTATACATAAAGTTATGCATATAAGGTCTTCTTGCAAATATCACATGTCTTGGGAATTTCAGCAAGTAATTACATATGTATGGCAAAAGTAAACACAGGCTGTGTATGTGTAAAAGTACAGGCATACCAAGGACAAATACAATTCCAATAAATGTCTCCAGCCACAGTCAGGTGATACTAATACTTAATATACAGTGAAAAGTCATGAATCTTAGGCCAAGTCACATTAGAGGACATTACTGACCACTTCCATATAAGCTATAAAACATGAAATGTATAGCTTCATATATAGCTGCCTATCATGTGTTCCACATTCTCTTCAGAAGGCAGCCTGAAGAAACAAAACCCTGAGGCTAGAAATATATCTACAGTGTCCAAAACTATATCTAAAGAAGTCAAGAAACATTTGAGGAAGTGAAAAAAATATATATTTTTATTTCCAAGGATTTAAGTGCTTAGACATGCAGAAATGTAATTTGCATTTAGAAAAATACTCCAACTGCAACCACTAGGAATTCCCTCACTGCAAGACAATTTAGCAGAAAACTAGATGCTCTGGATTCAGAAATTTTATTTCCTACTGTGAACCCTCTTCTTGACTCTGGTTAACTCCACTGAATATGTTTACCCATCTCTCCTCTCCATCTCTCCCTCAAGATAAACCTGAAACTGGCTCACCTTCAGCTCTCACACAAGACCAAGCCTTAAAAGTGCTATCAAAAGCTAAACATGCTGCATCGATGGATCCTGACAATATTCCTGGATGCACCTTAAATAACATGAAGCATGATTTAGCCACACCTCTAACAACAATGTTTAGTCTCAGCCTCCATTGGAGAACAGCCAACCTCATAAGTCTGACTAACCTTTAGCAAAGCCATGAGAAGACTTATCATGGACTTAATCAATCAGGAAATAGGGAGCCCCAAACACTTGACCCATCTCAGTTTGGACTTTTCAAGGACAGGTCATGCTTTTCAACCTTTTTGAAAAGGTCATCAAAGCAGTGGATGAAGGTAAAATGGTATACACAACATACCTCGACCTGGCCAAAGCCTTTGACACAATTCCCTACTCAGGCATAGTACAAAAGCTAAATAAACTGGGTATAAAACCCTATGTCACCCACTGGATTGCCAAATGTCTTAAAGATAGGATGCATATAATCAAAATAGGGGAAGTTACCTCCACAAAGAGACCAGTCACCAGTGGAGTCCCCTTGAGTTCTGTGCTGGGGCTCCTCTTGTTTGGCATCTACTTTTCTGAAGTAAAAGCCAATACCAAAGGGCTCTGGCTGACTAAGTTTGCATATGACTGCAAGCTAGGAGCAGTCATAAAATCCCCAGATTACTTAGCTATTTTGTAGGAAGGTTTGTCTCAAATAAAAAAAAAATTACAGATGTGAAAATCATGGTCTGAAACTAAATGCCAAAAAAATGCATTATTGTATCTTTTGGAAATCCATATACCCACAGGAACTACCACATTGAGAATACACTCCTAAGAGCTGACCCAGTTGAAAAGAATTTGGGAACAACTCTTGTGGACAGTCTTAACATTTGACCAACATGTGTCTATTGTTGTGACAAAGTCCTTCTAAATTGTACAGATTATAAACAAAGAGAATGTGACTAGATCTAGGGATGTAACTGTCCCCCTTTACTCAGCCCTCATTAATGCCCCCTTTAACATGTATCTGCCCAGACACATGCAACAACTGGAAAGCTCACAGAGACACCTTACTAAAAGGATATAGGGCCTAAACAACATGTCCTACATGGACTGACTCAAAGCACTGTCACTATACTCGGTATCCTACAGACTGCTAAGACATGACCTGTGTCTGGCATACAAGGCATCCTCTGACCCATTACTGATAGATTTACTGCACATCAGCAAGTCAAATGGCCTCAGAAACACTCTGTCTAGGGATCTAAACCTTTTCTGCAACATCAACAGAATGGTTTTGACACAGGTATATTTCACAGGGGTACTGCTGCTGTGGAATGGACTCCCCATCCACATAAAGCAAGGTTCATCCCTGTCCATTTTCAAGACCAACTTAGATCAATGGATGAGAAACAGAACATTTTCCCCAGGACTGCCCCATGTACTACTAATGGACAGAGGCTGATGCTAAATGCTTTATCCCATCCATGTGCCCCCTCAAATTATGTATGGTATGGTCCCAGTTATTCTCATTAGGAGTTATATATAATTATTGACTAAAAGGGAAATTGGATAGGCTTAAAATGTTCTGCAAGAGCAGCAAGCCTAGTACTTATCTATGAACCTATGAACTTATGAATCCGGAGGGATGAGGAATACCTGTATGTTAGTTTATATGTCAGTTTGGTTTCCCACAGAGGTACTTAAGCAGACATGATGTTATGTGCTTTTTTGTCATCTCATATTAATGCTAATTGTTGACCCTGCTTTAGAATGCCCTGGGCACTCATATGACTCTCACCACCTGCATTTGCATGTTGTGCAACCATCAACCAAAGATGGTGACACTGGTCTCTGCCACAGATCTTCCAACCTAGCAAAGCTAGGCCAGACTCTTTAAGGTATGTATCAGACCCTTATCCTTCTAAGCAGTATAACTACAATAGTATCCCCTGTTACACTGCTTTCATCAAGATAACTACAAAATCCAAACAGTACGTACATCATTGTACACATTTTTACATTGAATTTATTTAATTGTTAACCAGATAAGTTTAATGGTCTTTCATGGACCCTTTATATTCATGAATCATGACACACAGGCAATAGTAAATAGAGCATACATACATACATACATACATACATACATGGATAATTTAGTGTTGTTAGTCTACCCTCAATATTTTCTAGAGATGGAAAAAAATCACATTACCTGGAAAAATATATAGAGATGGAGAGAACATGCAAAGTTCCACACAGACTATGCTTGAGGTCAGAAATGAGTTACAGAAGCATGAGCAATGAGACCGGGATCTTAGTATTAAACCACTATATTGCCTATACAGTGCTCCAAAACAGCAAAATGTAGAACTTTGTCCAGCATGCGTGACACAGAGCTGCTAGCTCTATGTTCTCTCTGCAGTAAATGGGATATATTGGCAGTAATGTGTATCAGATTGTGGAAAATTACCTTAAGGCTTAAATATTCAGAGATGCACTGCTGTATTATACATGTGGAGGCATGCCCATAGAGAGGTTTATAATATGTGAAAACTGGTCTGTGAAACTGATAAGGGGAGTTTTGTGCAGAAGATCACTGGTTACATCATATAGTCTCAAAAGTTGTGGCATTTACAAGCCTAGCCCATAGTTTTAGGGTTTACGCCCCCCCTTTAGTATGGGGAACTATACCCATTATTTTGCTGTGCCTCTGTCGAAAAGCAACACTGACACTATCCTGGGGGGGGGTATATCTATCTCCATAAGGTCACCTCTGAGAGCAAAGCGTGCACTGAATAGGGTCAGATACATTCCAGATGGGGCATTGTACTCAATCATTGGTCTGATGGCACCAGTTATCCATTTCTGTGAGACCCTTCTGAAGGATATCTGTGTCAGACAGGCTTTGAGTCTGACATGGCGCCAGCAACCTTGACCCTGTGGGTTCCTCACACCAGCCAGTTTGCCCATCTTGTGAAGACTTTGATTAAACAGTTGTCCTAGCTGTGGGTTTAATTCCACATTGAGTTCATGCATGGAGCACAGCACCATCAGGTCCCATGGATGCTGTGTTTTTGCTTATGTTTGGGGGCTGCACTCGCTTGGTATATATCTCTCCTTTTGGGGAGGGGGGGAAGTTTGCACTGAACCTGTCAGCCAGTATGTTGGCTTTGAACTAGTTCTGAGCATATCTTTTGAGTCTTTAGCTATTTTTCTCTCAAAATTGCTTTGGATGATAGTTTTTACTTATAGTGATTTGTTGTAGAGTTTGTTTATGGCTGGGGTCCACCAGACTGGATGCTTGCCTTTGGTACAAGAGTCTTTGTTTTGCTTGGGATTGCAGGTGCTGGTAGAAGGCATTTGTATGTGATTCAGCGGCAGCCATATTTTTCCGCGTTGAGACCACACTGGTCTTTAGTGTGAAGAAGTCTTTTTTTGAAGTTCTTTACTGTGGTCTTTTTATTTCAGGTGGGGTGGGATGAGGACTCTGATCTCACCAGTGAGGGTATACTTCGGTGTTGAACATTGTGCTCCCATCGTGATGATGAGATCAAGTATGTTATCTCCTCTTGTGGGGATGGTGACTAGTTGTTCCATGGCATTTGAGTTTATGAATTCCAGGAACTTTTGGGCTAGGATGTTTGGGCTTGAGTAGTGTTCCCAGTCTATATTAGGGTAATGAAGTCACCTAGTATGATGGTGTTTGGTGATACATTTATCCCTCTAGTGTTTTCAGGAAGGCCATGTGAGGTTCCTGAGTTTGTGAGGTGGCCTGTAACATGCTGAGCAGTCTTGCCTATGGTTAATTGCACCTGGATGGTCTCCGATGCATGGCCACCGCCCACCAGTCTTGAGGTGTGGGTGTCCTTGATGAATATGGATACCCCCCTCCTTTCTTAGTATTGTCTGGATTTTGGGGCCGGGCATGATATGAGGTAAAACCTGATAGCGCCAGTGCTCTCAGGAGCCTTGAACCAGGTTTCTGTCATGTTCTCCATACTGAGAAGGGCCTCAGTGCGTTTGAGATTTAGACTTCTGGCATTGAGCAGCATTACCTTTGGTTTAGAATTTGAGCCTTGCCTAAAAAGGCACTATGGGGGTGGCAAGAGCCTTTGGGGTGACAGGTGCAAAGCCGCCCCTCAAGTAGCAAGTGGCTTGTCCAGCATGTCATCACCAGTGTTTAAGCTGATCATCTTATCTCTGTATTTGGTGAAGGTAGGATACTGCTCAAGGTCACTGTTGAGAGACCTGAGTGCTTCGTTATGTGGTGGATTCTAGCCCGACAGGCAGCTTCATGACCTTCTCCTTACTCAGTCTGGTGGCGGGGCGCGCAAGTGTGTGACTATGGAGTCACCAATGATTAGTGTGTCTGGCATTGTGTTTGGCCTTAAGGGCTGTGACTGTTTGACACTCTGACTGTGAGGTCTATGTGTTCTGGGTGTTGTGTTCTGAGGTGGTTGTTTGGGTGTCTGCTTTGGTGGCCTCTGCTGTTTTGGTAGAATGTCTTTGTGTGTTTATGTGTATGATTTGAGGTTGTAATGGTACTATGTGAGACTGGGTCTATAGAGTGTGTGGTAACCTTCTCCTCCTGACTGGTCTTGCCAGTCCTATGAGAGCTCAGCCTCCAGTTTGGACGATAGTTGCATCTCTCGCATGTATTTGTGTTTTGTGGAGGGAGGAGAGTTGTGAGGACACTAGCAACTGATCCTCGGTGACCGAGAACTGGATGAAGTTTAATATTACATTCAATGAAAGCGCTAACCATTATTTGGCTTTATTTTTTGCATTTTTTCAACATAGTGAGTTATATATCTTGCTTGAGTTTCACTTTTTTCACCCTTGAGTGCAGTATTGTGCTGTGTTTGGATTTGGCCAGTGTACACTTTCATTCATTCTTCATTTGGCTTGCGTTTGGATTTTATTTGTTCATGGCTTCTGGCAATTCACTGGATCTCTCCCCAGCACCTCCTTCAAAGGGACAGAACGAACCTGACAACAGTATCGGACTTTTAACAGCTTTTGTTCTACAGCTAACCCAACGCATAGATCATCTGTACCAACGAGTTGGGTTAAGCGAACAGCCTAGCCTGCAATCAGCTCCAAATCCACCAGACGGAGCCACAGGACAAGACAAAGATTTTGAATCCACGCCTGCGTGTTTGGCTAACAGAACGAGTGAACATTCACAACCTACACATGGAAGCAACTGTTTTTACTCACATCCATCTCTTTCTTTTTCTGGTAATCCTATGGCTACAAACAAAACAACAGCAAACAACCAATGCAGCAAAAGAGAAATTCCTCAACTGAGAGAATGGCTTGGAGCAGATTTCTCATTTTCAGCGACGGTAAACTCCAGTAAGACATCTTTGGAGGGTAAGCTCTCTGAGTTTGAGACTAGACTCTTAAGATGTAAAAAACTGCATTTGGAAAACACATATTTAAAAGAATATATAAAACGTAATGTAGCCCCCAGAGGACTACGATTATGGAAATATCCAACAGGACTAGTAGTTAATTCACCTTGCGTCTATATTATCCTATCATAGTTTCAGAATATCGAATCTGATATGGTCGACACCATATCATCAAATTCTGAAACATCGAAAGATAAAAAAAAATGCCTAAAAACAAAAATAAATAAAAACTTATCTTTGCAAGCAGGGGGGCAAGCCCCCCTGCACTCCACACTCACCCTACTTAAATATACCAACTCCGAGACCGCACTACATTGAACTAAATGGAAATCTCCCCTTACAGAGATTTCCATTTAAAGGTTTGATGGGTTTTGCTTTCGCAAATCTGGTGCTGACAATATCGGCTGTGATAATGTCAGCCTTCGACAACGTGAAGTAGACCCTTCACCTTTACACATGGACCTGTTGCACTTGTTCGACAGGTTCAGTATTCAGCTACTAGAATTATTGATTAAGTACAACAGTAAAGAAACAGAGAATGTAACTAAGGAATTAAATGCCTTAGAAACAAATATAAGAAACAACTTGGCATATGAACAATTTAAATATAAACATTTAAGGATATACAACAGTATTGACCAACTAGTGGAAAAATTACAAATGAAAAAAATGAGTAAGATTCACAGAGACAATAATGAATATGTCAATGGAATACCATATCCTAGACCACCAGGAAGTCAATTTAAACAGAAAAATAATTCCAACAATCACAATAGGACCCCCCCCCCCCCATCATGGAGAGTTCATATCATTGCATAGATGAAGAAGAAGACAGAGATGTGTATGGTACTGACTTTGATCATGAAGATGAATACCCCCCATTAGAAGATCTGAGAGAATAAGATATAGAGACAACTCCCATACAGGAGGCCCACCACAGGCAAACCAAGAAGCAGCAGGGTTTTATGAGGCCAGACCCAAACAGAAGTGATGGAAAAAGTAGTTGTTGATCTCAAAATTATACAGGACTTACCTTACACAAGTGCTCAGAGTGGTGTTCAAGAGAATATGACTGAAGTGACAAATATAAGGTGTACAACAAACTGAATATGTACAACAATCAAAATGATTTTAATGTATACAATTTTTCTGAGCATGATATTAGTACTGATATTGCTAATTTGATAGCGAAAGGAATGACGTTCATTCCTACTAGAACATTTAATTACACAGATACTGTGATAGACTTGAAATTATATTTAAGGAAACTTAATTTTTCAGTACTACACCAAAGTAATATTTACAGCAATAGAACTGACAATATTTCAGTATTAGTTCCACTTTTAACCCACCCCTTCATCCCAAATTGGCCATGTATGAAACAATATGTGAATTAGATTTAAGAATGCTCAACACACAACAACAAAGAGACAAAATCAGAAATAATACATCCACTTTGAGCAAAAAGGAGTTATCACTACTAAAGGAATTACAGAGTGCAGACATCAGAATCATGAAACCTGATAAAGGAGGGGTAGTGGTTATGAGTAGCAAGCAGTATATAGAAACGGAAGAAGTGGTAAACACTGAGATTTACAAAGAAGTAGGTTTAAACCAACTCAATCAAGCATACAGAAAGATTTATGGTCATTTCAGTGACATATTTTTAGAAAGAAGGATTGATATGCAGTTATACAACTACTTAAATGTAATGACACCAAGAATACCAGTTTTGTTTGGAATTCCAAAAATCCATAAGAACACCATGAACCCTCCAATGAGGCCTCTGGTGGATGGGACAGGATCTATCACCTCCACTTCAGCACAGTACTTAGATTAACAGATTAAAAAAGCCCTAGTGAACGAAATCCAAATCTGCAAGGATTCATGGACCTTTTTAGCCCATATAAATAATGTCCAATATGATCAAAATGACATTTTAGTCACCAATGATGTCACTGATCTTTATACTGTCATCCCCAAAGACATCGGGTTAGAGTGGGCCAATTAAGTATTTATAGATCACGGGATCAGTTAAGACACTACTACTATTATTTTGGAATTATTAGAGATGGTTCTTAGCAATAATTTCATTCGCTTTGACAACAAGTATTACATACAAAAACAAGGACTACCAATGGGCTCTCCCTGTGGAGGTGCTTATGCCAACGTAGCTATGGCATACTGGGAGAAAACATTTGTGCTTAGAACTGAGTATAAGAATTTTATTAAAATGTACTACAGGTTCCAGGATGACATCTGTATAGTACGGAAAGGGTCACATATATCTTTATTAGACTTTTTAGAATACATAAACACAACAACATTTTTGAAAGTCACATAGAAAGTTAGTTTGGACCACATTGATTATTTAGACGTTCACTTATTCAAAGACAAATTAAATGAAAGATATAACACCACCATCCATAGAAAGGAGACTTACTCTAATTCCTTTCTTCACTATAGTAGTTTATATCGGGTCTGTATTATATTGTCGAAAGCCAACAATATCGAATCTGATATTGTTGACACGACAATAGTGAACTTTCAGAATATCGAACGTGTAAACGGAAATCTCTGTAAGGGGAGATTTCCATTTACTTCAATGTAGTGTAGTCTTGGAGTTGGTATATTTAAGTAGTGGGGGGTGAGGGGGGCTTGCCCCCCTGCCTACACCCTTTAGTTTTTATTTATTTATTTTTTTAAATTATTTTTTAGGAACATTCAATGTTTTAATAGTTCGATCATTAAAGGTCAACCTTTAGTGATTCGATCTATTAAACATTCTATGTTCTAATATAGACCCATTTACATCCCTACTACCAAAAGAGGTCAGTAGTTAAAGGTCAGCTCATAAGATCTACTCGGATGGTGTCAAGAATGGAAGATTTTATTCAAGAGTGTAACAAGCTAAGAGCTATGTTTCTTTATCGAGCATACCCAGCGACATTACTAGATAATCTAATCTTAGAAGCTATCTGTAAAAGAAACAATAGGCATTTTAAACCCATTGTAGGGGGACAGAACCAACAACTAGAGCAAGAACCCCCAACATTCATGGAATTAGCAATGGTTTCTGCTACTAATGAGGGTAGTCTCCAAACTGAGCACCCACCTGAATATTCCAAAGCTTTTATAACAACTTTTCGCAAAGATTTTCGGAACTTAAAATTTATTTTTGAAAAGAACTGGTCTATTTTAACTGATGACCCCACAATTAAAGAGCAGGTAGGTGATAAACCAATTATGGTGTACAGAAAGGGAAAGAACTTAAAGGACCTATTAAAAGAAAGGCAGAGCAGCTCACTTAAAGGTAAATGTGGAATGTTCAGGTGTGGAACATGTACTTGGTGCCATAAGGTAAAAGAATCAGATTACTTTGCAGTAAGAAATTACAAGTAACAAATGGGAAGAAAATATAATTGCAGGTCAAAAGGTGTAATTTATTTAGTGCAGTGCACATCCTGCCCTGTCTACTATATTGGAAAAACTGACAGACACTTTAATAAAAGGGTTTACGAACATGAATATGCCATAAAAAAGTAAACTTGAATAATGGCTTAGCCAAACACATTAGTGAGAATCCTGAACATTCATTCACATATTGTATAATAGATCAAACCACAACAGATGGTTAAAAAAAACATGGGCAGCATTATTGGAATTAAAAGAACTAAGGTGGCAGATCCGTCTTCAAGCTAATAGCTGGCCAGACATCAGTGAGTGTACATCAATAGCACCAGTGGTCAAGTTAAAAGCTTTAGAAAGAAAGAAAATGTAAAATAAATTATGAAATAACAGTATTTAAGTACCTTTTTTTACTTATGGAAGGGGTACTAAAGGGAATGGTTCAATCATTTAAAATTCATTGGGTGAAACATAACAAATGTTTTGTCAAGTACATTGTTTTTAAAGGGAAGCATGAGTTGTTTGTTTACAAAGTATAGGAATTAAGGTTTTTATGCAGGAGTGGATCATTCTTTATGTTTTTAACCAATAAGAACGAATGAGGGATTACAAAAGGAAGTGATGTAAACTCAAAAGTTGTCTGATGAAGTTTAATAAACAAAACTGCTAACCATTATTTGGCTTTATTTTTTCTATTTTTTCAACATAGTGATTTATATATCTTGCTTGAGTTTCGCTTATTTCACCCTTGAGTGCAGTATCGTGCTGTGTTTGGATTTGGCCAGTGTACACTTTCATTCATACATCATATAGTCTCATATTTACACATCCTTGTTCACCATGTTGAAAACAGGGTGCCATTTTCTCACAGTCTATTCCTGCACAAAGGCACAATGTTAGTGAATTCTATACTTAGTGAAATTGCAATATTGTTTTATCATGTCTTGCAAAAGTGATCAAAAGGAGAGTTTTGTCAGCATATCTGCCTGAAGGTGCACAGTCTATCAGACAAGATGGAGATGAGGCACTTGTCTTGGAGAAGTAGGAGACTCTCCTAATGATATACAACCTAAGGAGGCAGGAAAACCATCTGTTTAATAGCTGCATGCATAGCTTGCAAGGCTAAAGTATGGAATGAGTTGGCAATAGGTTTGCAGAGCAGGAGAAGCATCCACCACACTGGTGAAGAGGTCATATATATGTACAATGGCCTGCATCAGAGCCATGCAGAACAGCTGGAGGAGTGGTATGTCAAAGTATGATACCATCTCTATCTTCATTCATTATGTGCATCCTAATTTCTCGCTCTCTCACTCTCATTGCGATGTGCAGTGCATGCACTATCAACTGATGACACTAAAGCTTATAATGTATGTACTGAGGAGATGTTCCTTGCTGGTTTAGTTTATACATGCAGCCTGTCAGCATAAGTACAGTGCGACTCTATATGATTGCTGATGTGCCAAATTAAATGCTGTGAGTTCTGGCTGCCTAGCAAGCTTCCTAGAATATTTCCTTTTCTTCAAGGTATAGTGATCTTGGAGTTAGTATATATAAGTCTGGGGGTTGTGGGGTGCTTGCAAAAATAAGTTTAAAAGGGAAGAGTGATGTTCGAGATTCACTGTTCTATGTTAGCACTCAGCATTACAAGTGCTGACATTTCAGTAGGAAACAGGCATAATACCATGGTATACTACACACCTTTCCTTCTGGATCACTGCCACCCATCCACAATGTATATCTTATTTCCAAGATATGGTATGTGACCTACAAGTAATAGCCATTTTGTGCCCTTTATACTATATTGTACATATCATGTGCCATGGCTAATTATTGCTGCTGTGTTTCAGGTTGATTACACAACTAGGAACAGGTAGGCAGTGCAGACATTGATGCAGATTTGCTCATTGTATGGGGTTTACGCATTGTTTCCTAGCTCATGAAGTGCAAACTATTTCTATTGATATAGGCCTAATAACTGTTTAAGGACAATCTCTCCTGTTACTTGCTTAATAATGCAATATGTTTGCATTTTGGACTATGCTGTCTTGTTACCAAGACAATCACATGAATTTCCTATACCATAGATTTTAATGCCAATCTTCTCATGTTATGGGTGGACACCTAATGCAGGCCTGATGCTCAATGTGATATGATTTCCATCATGATGTTTGCTACCTGAGGTGACCAAGGCCCAGTGGATGTCTGTTTCTCCAGCATGTTGTTCAGGAAATCACAACTTAACATTCTATGGACATACATCCCAAGCCACCATATATGGAATATAGCATGATGATTCTGTACTAGTATGACCTGTCATACTATGATTGAGGTGGTGCACTGTAGTGGCAGCACTAGTTGTGCTGGAACATGGTATCCTACATAGGCAGTTGCCATATATGCCATGATGCCCTCAATTTTGTTCCAGCCAACAGGTCACATCTCACCATACAGTACTTCACAATAGTTATACACCTGCTTATAGTATTGTTCCAGCTTGTAACAAACAAGCCAGTAAATATCACTGTACAAAACAGAATCATAAATGTCTCCTCAAGGGAGTATGCAAAAAAGGTCTCCATTGGTGCTTCATACGTTCTGCTGAGGTACAGATGCTCACATCTCTGGGAATGAAATATAATCAGTTTGGTCTTCTGTTCATGTCTTCTACATTAATTTTCCATATGTGTCTGTGGCACACTCTGTTAATATAGTTGCTGGTCCATAGGAAGCATCTGTGTACCGAGATGCTTTCCATACAGTGTTTTGACTATTGATACCTTTGCTGGCATACACGGGCATACATGGGCAGGTTGAGATGAGCTAAACTTCACTTGCCTTTTGTATTCAGTCCAGTTGTTCAAAGACAAAATAAATAAGATTTAAAATATAGAAAGAAAACATACCAATGAACACAAAATATAAAAGATTATGTTACAATAAAACAGAATACATTGTATGGTAAAATATGGTAGACAGCAGGATTAAAATACAGGATGCAGATCAACTATATAAGTTGTCCTGGAGTATTTAAAAGTGCTCACCATGTGAGACACCCACCTACACCTAGGTAGCATGTTCCAGAGGTGTGACCTTGATAAGAAAAAGAACTAATGCCAGAAGACTTGAGTCATACTTCTGGAGGTGCCAGCTGCCTCAAGGTTGCTGAGAACAAGGACAGAGTGGCTGATACCAATCAAGAATATATCACAGATAGGAGGCTTCCAGTCATGCATGAGCAGCTAAGCTAATCAAAGATGTAGCTAGCTCATCTTGTGTTCAGTGCTGATCCACAATCTGGCACTCCTAAAAAAAGGTCCAATCTTTCCTGGGCAGCAGCAAAAGCCAGGTCCATTCTTTCTCGATCTGTGCCTCTCAAAGCAAAGTTCAAGAGACAACAAAGAAAAGTGTTCTACGTTTAAAATCTGTGAAGAGCTGCTTTGATACAACTTATACCACAAATGAATTGCTGAAGCAAGCTCTTCAGTCCTCATCACAAATGCAGTATCAAAATTCATTTCCATACCTGCATTCAGATGTGCCCATATGGAAATAAATGCCAGTACTGTACTTCTAAATGACCAGCATGTGACAGTACTGCCCACTAACACCTTGCACACGGAGTGGTTGTCCCCTTCACCTCAACCTAGCTACAATTCTAAAGCCAAGACTAAAACTTGAAATATAATCTACTCAAAAACTGTCAGTCAGTATAGTTCATGCTAATGTGATACTCCTGCAAGTATACCTCTCAACCTCTTAGAGTAATAAATACTGAGAAAAAAGCACCTGGAGAACAAAAATCAATCCACAAATTTGCAACAGCAAACCAGTCCACGCTTTACTGTAAAAGTAGATAATCCACCAAGTTGTTGACTGGGTTTCGTCCCAACAACATGACTTCATCAGAACAGTTAAAACTCACATACATTCCTTTTTATGTGTATCCATTTTTAGTAAGTTTTCAGAGAATGTGGTCATATTGCTTTACGTAATTTGAAGGGAAATTAATTGGTGTACTGGGTGGATACACATAAAAAGGAAATGCATGTAAAATATTTCTACTTATATACTACCTGTCAAATCCTCGCCAACTCTAACTAGACAGGCTGTACTTATTTAACTCTGCATGCTGTCCTTGTACCGATCTTAAGTTAAATGACAAATTAGCTCTGTAAATAATTTTTATGCTTTTACTGTACTAACTTAAAAATTTTAATGTTTGTATAAAATGCTACTTTTCACTTATAATTTTATTGTAATTTTGTGGAGCTTTTCTCCCCCAAAAATTAGCTCTGTAAATAATTGTTATGCTTTTACTGTACCAACTTAAAAATGTTAATGTTTGTATATAATACTATTTTTCACATATAATTTTACTGTAATTTTGTGGAATTTTTCTCCCTGGCATCTGCTGAAAAGGGGTTATCATCTAAGCCAGAAAAGTTTGGTCAACAAATGTAAAATAAATAATTATAATAATAGTAAATAGGTGCCAAGATTTGCCTCATTACCCAAGCACTCAAATCCTTGCACCAAAAGTACACATATAACACATTGCATATCAGGGTATAAATAAATTGAAACATACCTCACTGAAGTACATGAAGAGAGACATGATGGAGCTCTGGGAACATGTGCCTAAGACAGGTATGAACCTAGCCTTGAGCAATATTCTACCATCACCAAGAATGATGCCACAATGAGATCAAAAGATAATCGACTTCGACATGTGGCTTAGCTTCTGATGTCATTTAACAATATTTGGCTTAGCTTCTGATGTCATTTAACATGGGTCCAAAATATGTATCAGCCTGGGAAGCAATGGTAGGCAGTCCAAACCACTTTGTCAGGAATAGCTTGCACCTCCCTCCTAAGGCTTCCCTATATTGGCTAAAAACATGTCCACTCCCATAGTGCATTTTTAGGTAATGTCTGTCTTCTAAAGCTTCCAAAAATGGAATCTGGACAACATTAAAGTTTTGATGATCAGTGCTAGGAGCCTCAGGAAAAATTTCACACCCTACAAGCACTGCTTATCCTGGAAAACTTTGATATATGCATCATCACAGAGACCTGGTTCAAGACCAGTAAAAGCACTCCATCAATGCAGGGTTTCAATGCCTGTCACTCATACAGGTCGACCACATTAGAGAACACACTAAAGTTGGAGCTCCCTCTATATTCTTAAAAAGTCTTACCTCCAAACTCATTAGACAAGATAATGACCTGGAACTCCTCCACATCCAGCTTACTATAAACAAAACCCCTTATCACATTAGAGCTAACTACAGGATCCCCTCTATGCCTCATTCAGACATATGTAACCCGTATGGAGACCTTATGCATAAAGCCAAACACCACTCTGCTATGCGACTTCAACAATTCCTACATAAACTGGAAGATTTATATGTTCTTAAACAGGTATGCCCATAGATTTCTAGACTTCCCCAATAGAAATTAGTTAATCGGCATAGACACATCTTACCCCCCCAAAAAAAATAAATAAATGCCAAATTCAAAAATAATCCCCTATGGTACCCTAATATGAACAGGATCTATAATAAAAGAAATAAAAACTCATTGCATGCAAAAATAAATGTGACTGTCAGGTAGCCTAAGTGATCTTACTAAACCAAACAAGGAACTCTAGATTCTGACTGAATCAAACAAAGCCAGATATGAGGTAATTCAGCCACCCAGGCAAAAGATAATCGCAAAGCCTTTTTTAACTATCTTAGAAATCTCACAAAGAATGCACATCACTACACATAATTTATAGTAAATTATAATGCATACTTGGAGTAGAGGGCATAGCCAATCTAACTAGCAGACAAATTCAGCTCTAAACTCACCCACTCTTCCCTCCAATATTCTCATAACAAAAACCTGCATCTACATCCCTCCCTCAAATCTCCGAAGAATAAGTTCTGAAGGTATTTATCTAGGGCAAAAAACACTAAATCTATGGAGATGGATAACTTACCAGTCTCCATACTGATTAGCCTAAAGCATGACGTGTCACACCTTCTATAGAGGCTAATCAGTATTAAACAATGGTGGAAATTGAAAAGACCCGAGTAATTATAGACCTAGAAGTCTGACCAGTTGAACACCATCTCTGCCACTGCCTAGAGTTTGCAGGGAGGGGGTCATCAGCCATGGCTCTAAGGAATATGTAGCCTTATCTGCAACCCACAACTGTGGTCTGCTAACTGTGTTCATGGGACTTGACTGTCATGCCCACTAGGGATAATAATGTGCATACCAACTAGATGACCCTATAGAAGATCCCCTACACAAAATGTTGATATAGGTCACACACATACTAGACATGGAATCATGGGAACTGCCTGGATAGCATACAGACATGTTGTCTATAATACCCAGTGCACTGCACACCAGCTGACTATTAGAAGAGTGAAAGCCCTCCATTTGATTTATCAGATGCCATGTGGAGAAGATAGAACCTTGATCCAGTGCTGGTTCTATCCACAGCCCCAGGATCCTCAAGGAAAAATTGTATAATGCCTGGACAGTGCTGATATTCTCCTCTGTTATCTGTGAAAACAAAATGTGCTCTGACACATCCATCAGTATCATATCTAGGAACTGTTGTAGTATTTGAGTGGCTGAAGCCTGCAAAACTTTTAGGGTATTCCCCAACTGGATGCTAAAAGGTCCTCATAGCAAAACTGGTTAATGCTTCACAAACCATAATAAGCATTCCATGCATCCCTGTCAATCCTGTGTGAAGGCAGCACAAGTCTGCTAGCTCCCGTAAGATAGCTCTGTCCACATGGTGTCAGTCGACTATATCTCAGTTGAAGAGGTGATGGTATGTCAGTCATTGACAGAGTGTTCTGTGATGCAGACAGCAGCAATAAGCAACATCATGGACACTGACGTACAATGCAGCCACTAAGTTATGCTACCCAGCTAATGTACACGATACTCCTAGCTTCTTAGTGTGAATGGTACGCCTGTTCACTAAGAAATGATGGTGTATGGATGAGCTGGTCATTGTGGCTCAGATCACAAATTTTATACATTTCCAGATCATGCTGCAATGTTTGATTTCATTATTTGCATTTGTGGTGAGTCTCATTAACATGTCATCATGCGGTGGCTTGCATGTAATGTATTTTTCCCATTAGCACAACTGCACTACATGTATGTGTCTCTGACTCATTCCCTCCTTCACATCTCCCCTTACTGTTAATGCAGTATGTTGTTTGTTTCTGAATATCCCCAGAGATTATATCCTTTGTGTATGGGTATGTAAGTTTTTCCAATGTCTCAGTATTTCCAACTCACATCATCTGATGTGCTTTCTTTCTTTCTCTTTTGTTCTGGATTCACATAAGCAAGTCAAAATTCCCTTGAAAATGTTTGTCAGATATATTATGACAGTGTGATGTTAAGTATAAAGTGGCATATGGAGCAGAGCTGACACATGAAAGCTGTGCTCTAAACTTAACTGGAATTAAAGTTTTGCTACCCTCCCTGGATTACAGCACATTTTGAAAGGGACTGATTGGTTTTAAAATGCATTCCACATTAGCCTAAAATCTTGGCATTCCTTTAAAGTACATTTTGTAAAGCTTTTTTCACTGGTATGGCTGAAATAAGTTTCACTTACAGACAGTGCTTGCATATATATAAAGATATAACTTTGCATTATTTTGCTTATCAGGAATAATGTTTTATATATTTAAAATATATTAACATATAGTTTGATAGTCTTCTGCATTATATCATTTTATTCTTTTAATGTGTCTTGTCTCATTGTGTTTTTTGGATATGACTACATGACATGACAGTCACCTATTCTTCCTTCAAACTTTTTTTGCATATCTACAAAGCACAAAATGCCTTCATTTTACAAAGAATTGGTTAAGGATTTAGACATGAAGTGTCTTTCATTTGTTTGCTGCAGTCATTACATTTCAAAGGTGATTAATTTTTTTTAGGTTTCTTAGCAACCCGTAGCAGATGACAGAATCCCATGTGTATTATGTAATTTAATGTACAAAAATAAAGTTCACATGGGCATTATCTGATGCTTACAGAAATTACTTCTTCAGATTAATCAACACAACCTTGGTGTCATTTTCAGTGTTTCTTCATTTATTTGTTAGTCAGTGGATGAGCTAGTCTAAAGATTACTTTTCAGCCATGACTTAGGCCAAGGAAGCTGTTATAAAACAATCAGAGGTACACAGATATATGAAATTCCAATAGCTACTTCATTCATATTACAGTATATTTTTCAATAGATTATCAAGCATTACAGAGTTATGTAAATGAGAAACTAATTGCTGATAATAGGGTTCTGACTGATGTGTTTTTCTTTTTAATATTGTAGTCACTGTTTTAGATAATAGATATGATTTTATTTATATTGTTTTTGATTTAAAGGTCGAGTGTCCAAAATTATTTAATAATGATGGGAAGTCTTTGAAAAAATAAACTCAATCAGCAGGTCTGAATGAATTAAATGATTATTATTATTTTTAAATTCATTATTAATAGTATACTCCCTGGTCTTCATGATGTTTTTCAGGAATAATTGGAGCTGAGGTGTGTTCCAGGATTTTGGAAGAAAGCGTTGGCTGTACCTGTTCCTAAAGATAGTGATTTAACCATGATTGAGAACTATAGACCAATTAGTCTGACAAGTGTCCTTAGCAAGAATTTTCAGAGGGTAATATCAGAATATTTAATTGAATCATTGAGTAATAAAACAGATTATTCCAAACATGGCTTTGTTCAGGGGTAATCTTGTTTAACAATTCTTTTACTTTATTTTTACCAATCACTTATGGAGTGTTTGGATATGGGTAGGCAAGTTGATCTGGTTTATCTTGATATGGCAAGGGCCTTTTTTCCTATACCACATTGTAGACTTATTATGATGTTAATGGAGAATAGTGTTATAGCAATAACCCACGCCTGGGTGTGGGTAATGCGGGATTTAACCACGGTTGGCGTGGTTTGGTCCCGGGGAAGCCGAGGGACCAAACAAAGACAACCGTGGTTAAATGCATTACCCACACCCAGAAGTGGTTATTATTATTAATGACATTATTTAAGAAAAGAAATAATTACTTTTCTTAAATAATGGCATTGTATAATGCCTCTTTGCTGCCCTTCCGCAGCTGTCTGGTATTCCGTGGCAGTTCTGATGTACTGCGCATGCCTACGCAGTACATCAGAGCTGTGGGCAAAAGCAACGGAGAATGCAAGATCTCCATTGCTTTTTACTGTTTCGCTATGTTAAATGGGTTTAACATAGCGAGACAGCTTTAAAATAAGCAACGGAGATCTCCGTTACTTATTTTAAAGCTGTCTTGCTATGTTAAACCCATTTAATATAGCGAGACAGGTTTTAAAGCAACGGAGATCGCAAGATCTCCGTTGCTTTTTACACACTGTGTCGCTATGTTAAAGGAGTTTAACATAGCGAGACAGCTTTAAAAAAAGCAACGGAGATCTGCGTTGCTTTTTTAAAACCTGTATCGCTATGTTAAACTCTTTTAACATAGCGAGACAGTGTTTTATACTAACGGAAAAAGTCTGGGCGACCGGACCTTTTTCCATTAGTATATTGAGGGATTTACAACGGGCACGCTGGTTGGGCTGGCCAATCAGTGTGCATGTTTTAGAGGAGGAATTGTATAATAATCATTATATAATGAGCTAGATTAAAAACTGGTTAACTTATGGATCTTGTAGAATAAAAATTGGTAAAATGTTATCTGAAGTAAAAATGCTTAATGCTGGTGTCCCTCATGGTTCAGTATTGGGGCCAGTCATTTTTGGAATTTTTAAGGCAAGTTGTCTGGGTTCTGATAAAGTATGGTTATGTAAATATGTACACAATTTAAAGGTTATATAAATGGTAGAGTATATAAATTACTATTATAAATTACAAGGACACGGACAAATTATCATTATTGTCTAAACTGAATTACATGGAATTTAATATAAAAAAAAACATATGTAATGCATTCTGCATATGGTAGTAACTGTTATCCATACACTATAGATAATTGTCGAGTAGGGGTGGTTGATATTGCACATGATTTGTGCATAAAGACTGATAAAAATTAAAATTTTGAAGGGCATCATTTGGATATTAATAAAAGATGTTATTCTGAGTTATAGAATATACTTAAAACCATTGTTTAGAGAGAAGAAAGTACTGCTGTCTATTTATAAGACAATAAGACGTTATTGAATATGGTGCTCCAATTTGTATGCAGAATTACAGACAGCTTGAAAGACTGGAAAGGATTCAGAAATATTTTAGGAGACACATTGAAGGATTAAGATGTATGACATCTAACAGAAGGTTAAAGGAAGTATCTCTCTCCTCTGTTAAGAATAGGTTGGTGAGGGATGAAATAATTATTCATAAAGGTTTACATGGTAAACATAATGATGTGAGTTTTTGGGATAAATAGGGCTAGCCACTGGCAGATACTAGGAACAGCAATCTTTTTGTTAAGTTACCAGATGTTAGAACAAAAGTTTTACAAAACCCTTTTTATTTTATGGCATTTAGATTAGGGAATATGACCCCTCTTAAAATTAGGAGACTTGAACAAGTGTAATCGTTTAAGAAAAAATTATATATGAAGGTAGATAAAGGGTGTATATCACTGGGTATACTGGTAGCAAACTCTTTCAAGGTCTTTCTAGGTTTTGAGTTTGCATACCTATTTCAACCAACACTATTACATTTCAAGGCTGAAAGTTTTATAAAAAAGAAATAATTAAGAGAGAAAATTTAAATAATAGTGACTAATAGATGTATGGAGTTTTATTTTAGGTGTCCAATTTTTGTTGCTGAGTAGTATGGTCTTTATTTCTTTAGAAGTAGCTGAAGATGTCTGTCTGGTAAAGTCAGTCAGTTATTTAAAATACCTACCAATTATACCTTACTTACATCATTCTCATTTTCTGAGAGGCTCATGACCTTTTTTAACCATCCTAGCTTTTCACAATCTTATTGCATTTTGCAATACTATATTCTTTCACAAATCATCTGTATTTAAGGATCTACTCCTGTCTTTTGGAAACAGAGTTACTTCCAGCTGCAATTTATGACGCCTTCTCTTTCTTTTTTGTTTTCACTTCCTAAGATAATGGTGAAGGAAATACTTCTTTAAGTGGGTGATCATGTATGTCTGTCTCTTATGTGTGTCATCTGCTGTGTGTCCTAATTATACTTCTTTATGAAATAAAATTTATTTTCATGGGGCAATACAATATTTCACTTGTTTTCTTCTCTATTTCCTTGCAAACCGTACATTCACCTACTACTCCCATGTAATTTCATTTAACAAGCTGTTTTTATACATCCTACCTACAGACCCAAGATGGAGAACTAGAAGAAAAGACAGAAATGGCTGCATGTTTGTCTCACAGGTGACACAATCCATCTAGGTCTGTAGGATTGTCATACAGTAATTTGCCATCAAGGTCAGGTGTCACAACAAATCTGGCGATGTTATATTTACTGTAAAATGGTATGCCCAATGTCATCAGAAGTAATCGAAAGAAAATCCCACTCTTTACACTTCCTAAACCTTGACTCTTCTAAGTAGAAGTATCCCTGCAATATCATCCAAGGTCTACTCACCTCCCTGCTTCCCTCTGATCCTAATCTCTCTCTCACCTACACCCAGGTCCCAGATATCAGTGTACCACGTATTCCCCCATTTACCCTACTGATATGCTCCTTCTACTTATTTAATCTCACAGGGCTAAACTTTATGTCCTCACATATGTCTTGTATGACCTTTCTTCTCCAGACGTATTAGTGTGTTTTTTAACTATTCATCAAGTATGCTAGTGTACTGTTATTATCACTGTTAAACCAAGTATATCAGCTCCTAACTACTTGTATTTCATGTCCTACAAGTTATGCTTCCATGTCACATATTACAACTGTGTATAATTGTTCTGCTGAAACCTTCATATTGCCTGCTTTGCATGACGATTTGCTAATGGAGCACTTTTCCCTGGGCTTCCTCCACTGTAAAAGTGCCTGACTAAGAAGGACAGCATAATTATTTTAATTATTTAACTAATAAACTAACTAAATTTACCGATACTCCTCTACTGGGTGTACTCATGCCATATCTACCCTGCATTTCCTCATATCCCCTTTCCTCCACCACTGCATCATCACTTTATGTTGGAGGTTAGTATAATGGTAAATGTGTTTACCTCACAAACACTAGATACAGGTTTTGAGTCTTACCTTTTAAGGGAAAATTGGTTAGGCTTAAAATGGCTGAGAAGGGCAGCTAGGCTAAAACTTACTTAAGTATGTTTGGGGGGTGGGGTTGGCGTAATGGTTAAGGTCTTTACCTCACAGATACAAAGTACTATATTTAATTCTGACTTCTGGTTATTGGCTAAGCATATAATAGTCTGCAAACTGATAGTCTAGTATGAACCTATGATAAACCTACAGTATTCAATTTAAGTACATAAAAATATAACAAGAAAAATAAAGAAATATATATAGCTTCCAAATAGGCTAGAATTTCACATCATACCTGTTTCATTCCAAAAGTCACCTGTTATATTTTCCTGTCTCTGTTTTTACAAAATGGGGTGAATGGTTATGTGAAGCACAGCAGTTTAAACTGAAGGTAAATATGGAAACTAATGAGTATTGTTTTAAAGCCCAGAAGGATTTGTAGAGTATTCAGAGTGTGAGTTGTGATCCAGTGCTCCACCATAGTTTGCAGGGTACTGTGCGCTATGATCCAGGGCTGCACCGTAGTTTGCAAGGTACTGTGTAGTATGACCCAGTGCTGCACCATAGCTTGCAAGGTACTGTGCAGTATGATGCAGTACTGCATTAAAGTTTGCAGAGTGCTGTGAAGTGTGATCCAGTGCTGCACCTTAGTTTGCAGGGTAATATGAGGTAAGATCCAGTACTGCACCATAGTTTTCAGGGTAATGTGAGGCGTAATCCAATGCTGCACCATAGTTTCCAGGGTAATGTGAGATGGGATCAACTGCTGTACCATAGTCTGTGAGATGCTGTAATGTATAACCCAGTCCTGCAACATAGTTTGTAGAGTACTCTGAGGTATGATCCAGTGCTGCGCCATAGTTTGCAGGTTAATGTCAGGTAAGATCCAGTGCTGCACTGTAGTTGATAGGGTAATGTGAGGTGTGATCCAGTGCTGCCCCATTGTTTGCAGGGTAACATGAGATGGGATCCATTGCTGTACCATAGTTTGTGAGATGCTGTAATGTATAATCCAGTGCTGCACCATAGTTTGCAGAGTACTCTGAGGTATGATCCAGTGCTGCACCATAGTTTGCATGGCAATGTGAGGTGTGATCCAGTGCTGCACCATAGTTTTCAGGGTAATGTGAGGTGTGATCCAGTGCTGCACTATAGTTTGCAGGGTAATGTGGGGTGGGATCCACTGCTGCACCATAGTTTGTAAGATGCTGTAATGCATAATCCAGTGCTGCACCATAGTTTACAGACTACTCTGAGGTATGATCCAGTGCTGCACCATAGTTTGCAGAATACTGTGAGATGTGATCCATTGTTGCACCATAGTTTGCAAGGTACTGTGAGGTCTAATCCAGTGGTGCAAACCCAAGAGTAACTATATTCCTTCACCCTACAGATGAATTGCTGACACTGCAGTGCAGCATAAGGGAGGTACTGCACTCCTGAGGGTGTTATTCTTTGGATGAGGCATTACACCAAAGCCTCATCCGCCTCAGTTGGTGGTAGCTCTAGTGGATGTAAAAACCCCATAGCATCTACTAAGAAGAGTTAGAAAAGTTCTTTGATGCCTGGCCAAATTACTCCTATAAGTATAAATACCACCTTAGATCTCCACTAGAAACAGGCTACTAGTGGGACTAACTTGGCCAACAAAGGTAAATGCACACCCTTCCAAGAAATCAAAGAATGAAATAAAACAAAATTAAATAAATTCAGCTACTGTTTAAAACCAGCTCGTAAAATGCATGCAAAAAATTCTGATTAGTATAGTAAAGTAATAATCCCAACCCAATCATGTTTGCTTCTGCAATAATATTTTCTATAAGCACATGCCACTAAGAATCAGCTTAATATGTGGGCATCAAAAGGGAGATTATGCCAGTGTTATGGAGATGTTGCATTATAAATCAATCACATTTTCACTGTTTATATAGATCATAGGAGTAATTGCCTTCATGTACACAGCAACCCTACTATTGGTTTATTCTAAACAAAGACTGTCAGAGTGTAGACGGTCTTTCATCATCTGTCATGTCACAGATCCCTACTCAGGTTGATACTATGACATTCAGAAAAGGGACACTTACTTCAGTCTGAGTAGCACAGGTTGTCTAGCCCCTCACTCCTCTTAGTGAGGAACCTTTGTATACAATGATCTTGGAGTTAATATGTATATGCACATAATAGAGGTGTGAGGGCAAATAACCACTCTCCCCACATCGGGGATGTATGATGGTAGGGTAAATGAAGTGCATTAGGGAATGATGACCCCACAGAGATATTCAAAATCTCTCTTATTAAAAAATGGGTTACACTGAAGACCATTTTTTACTGCTAGGACAATCTGTTAATTAAAGGACAGACCCCAGGAGAAACCCAGTCTATAAGTGCAACAAGTTCCTTTATTCTAGAGTCTGCCTTCACTGTATTCCATTAGTGAGTTCCTTTATTCTGGAGTCTGTCCTTGTTGGTATTCCATTAGTGAGTTCCATTATTCTAGAGTCTGTCTTCATTGATGTTCCATTCATGCTATAGATGGCAGTAGGGTTGCCACCTTGTCAAATGGCCAAAGTGGGACATTTTTAGTACAAACATCAGATTTTACAGGCCGACACATACCCCCGATCAGTACAAGGGATAGAACTTAACTTTTTTGCCTAAATAAAAGCTTATTCTTGTAACATTTTGGTTGCTTATTCTGTTTCTTATAACATTTAGGTATTTTAGATTCAGAATAACTGTTTTATGCAACTATTACATAAAATATAGAAAATCATTTTGTCCTACAATCTCAGGACATTTGTCATTTTTAAAATTTTTTGTCAGGACACAACTGCCCAAAGAGGGACTGTCCCTCACAAAGTAACAAAGTAACCGTAGATGGCAGGGACCACTTGATTCCCAAAGTGACAGTCCTGCTGTGGTTAATATTTAGTACCAAACCATTAAAGTTCCATCAGCTACAAACTGTATCTAATCATGTCTGAAGATTCAACATGTATGGGGAATTAGGTGACAGCAAAATGACCTTAGTTTGCACTTACCTGCAAACAGAATGCTAAAAGCTTCTTTTGTTTTACACCTCAATATAAATGCCAAAGGTCAATGATCTGAATATACACCTTACGACATCCTGCTGGAAACTTCAGCTGGTGTGGAGAACTTACCATCCAACAGCTGAAATAGGTTCTGTTTGATATTAATATTCAATCTAGTGGAAAACATAAATATTAATCTCAAACTAGTTAAACTTGTTTGTAATATATGTGAGTAAAACAGTGTTAAATGCTCTTCGGAATCTGTGTGCATGGAAAATCCTTTAAGAAGGGCTACCGCAAACCCTCCAAAAGGTAGGCAAGTTTAGTAGGCCTAGCACATTTTTTTAGAAACCTATACTGATTCGTATCTGCAAAAACAGATCACCTATACCTCTCCAAAAGATTTTCATAATGGCTGCGCCAGAACTTTGTAGACCATCCTGGAGAAGTTGAGGAGTCTGTGATTCCTGAGACTGATAGCACTTTCACCCCCGTGGCCTTCTACCATATCCTTGGAAATAAGCCTGTATGGTGACAATACCTCTCAAATGTCAAGATTTTTTGCAGAACATCTAGACTTTTGCCTTAAAGTTTTGGTGTTCCTCATAACATTTGTACTTTTCTGACAAGCCATTGGGGAGTGAAGTCACTACATAATAACAAATATTTGAGTTTCAGACTTCATATACTTCAGAAAATGCATGCTAACACACAATCAGTTATTCTAACAATTTTCTAAGTTTATAAGAGAAGCATTTAAAATATGTCCATATTTTTGGCTTTGTCCACATTTTTTGCACTAAGAGGTTGAGAGGTATGGTGGTGATTTTTATTTAAATGTGTCTAAAAAATAATTTCTCAGTTATCTCTAACTGCACTAAGGGAAATTACAGTGATTTTAGTTGGGCACTTGAAGGTGATGTGTTTTAACTAGAGTCACTTTGATTTGTTGAAGACATACGTTAGGGGGTTACCACCTGAGTGCATTTCATTCATGCCCATATTTGCCAGAGTGCTGAAACTGTTTCTAAATTTGCTTGAAGGATATATTTGATATCTTGTGGCTAGGAGCATATTTTATAATTTACCCAAGGAAACGGCATCCCTGGGTGCACACTTTCAGTGGTACGGTCAGTAGAACACTTGCCTTTGATGCTGGTATACCAGAAAACTGTGGGTTCTGCTCCCACACTAGGTACAGTCTAAGGGGAATGCTGCATCCCTGAGTGTAACATTCTTCAAATGAGATATTAAACTGAGTCCCATCTGAGCTGGTGATACCTCAAGAGAATGTAAACAATCTCATGACAAATACTGAAAAGAGTAGGTGTTCCTTATTGTTCCAATATTTATTAAAATCATTAACATCTACATGTATACATATTCACATCTTAACCTTGGGTTTCACCTAAAAATTGACCATAGGAACAGTAGAACTTGTAGGGTCAACAAACCATAAATAAGTGAAAAAATAGTACTTCCTTCAATCCTTTTACTAAGTGTCATAGCAGGACTTTGTTTTGGTTATTTTGCTGATATTGTTCATACATTTTAGGATTGTTGAATGTGTCAAAACTTTTTTGATGTTGGGAAGTGTTAAGGGCACTACTTATTTTAGTGTAATCAGTACCTAGGAAGTCTCAAACTGTGGAGGCAATTGTATACATTGTTTTGATTGAGGTTCAAATGTGTTGGACCACTATAGACAGGCACATCAGAATAAATATGGTCCACTGGAGAAAGTAGTGGCAATTCACTACAGTACTTTTGGCAGAGAAAAACAACCAGAGATATGCAGGCCAGGTGTGCTCAAATTCCTGAAGTCACAAAGAGTTTAATTAAATGGCTAAACAAGAACATTAACAACAACAGCTCTTCACCATTGTCTAACTTGACAAGAGGAGTCATAGCACAGCCTCTGCACACAAAGGGAATGTTGATAAGGACAATAGTCTAGATTGTTTATTCTCTGGTAGGATTTTTATCAGCTGTGTGAGGTAGATGGATTAAACAAACGGGAAGTGCAGACATTGTTATTGGTAATACAGATGTCCTAGCTAGTAAAAGGATAATTGAGATCTCCCATAATTGTTGTGTCATTTATGATTGTTCATTTCTTGGGATTAGCAAGATAATCCTCATGTCTTTCAGGGATCATGGAGGGGGTTTCCACTAGCCAGTTACATGGTAATCTGTGTTGCTGATGTCTTTGAAGGTCCCTGCTATCCATCTTTTGTGGTCTGGTGAGTGACAGTGCACAGAGATTGTTACAGATGTAAATGGATACTCTGCCACTAGTTTTGTCAAGCCTGAAGGAGTGGAAAGCATCACAGTCTGGAATAACGAGGACAGTGAAAGGGTCCTTATACCATGATCCTGTGACAGAGAAAACCTTTACACCTACCAGAGTCAGGAAACCAACAATATGGAAAATCTTTTAGTTTTAAAGGTTTAGGCATTAAGCGAGTTAACCTCATTTCTTTTATCTCATTTAATGTCAATGTGGGATATCCTTCTGTTTTATCTTTCCAAAAAAGTCAATAGTGTGGCCCATCTTGTATTCAGAATGATTGCCCTCTGAGCAGAGAACTAGAAACTGTCACTCACAAAAAGGATGGGGTCGTACACATCCTCATCTGTACATATGTTCAAAAGTACCCTAAAACAGCCACCAACTATGAATCTAGTTGTTGTTTCTAAGTATTTTAACCTTTTACCCTCAATGCCATATTGAGTAGCCACTCACTTAATGTTGTTCCTGCTTCGGGGAGGAAAGTTAATAGTATAACAATGTTGTTTTGCATCTGCATTAGAGTGGAAAGCCTTTTTTTCATTCACACTTGCATAATCAATGGTAAGGTTAAAGCTATCCCTTAAACTTTATCAGTGTTTAATGCTGTAAACACATTCCTAATTTTTGCTCTCAGCGTCATAGGAATTATAAAATAACCAAGTCAAGAGACTAGTTGCAGCTTATCAATTTCCACAGGCATGATTTACCTCCTACTTCCAGAAGGGCAATGAAGGTCAGGTCAGGAATGAATATTTAGATTCCTATCCAGTTGCCAATGTTCATCTTGATGGATGTGAGGGTGTTACTTTGTTTTACATGTGAAGGAAATGTATTCCACAGATGAGGTAAACATTAGGTAATATACCTGTCTCTCCAGGAGTTTCATTGCTATGCTACTGGAGATTTAAATCCTTAGCTCAAGTGCCTACATAGTTGTTTGCTTGCAGAAGTGCAAATGATCCAGGAGGGCCAGGTACTTAATTGCACAGAATACAAGACAAAGATCTCCACACAGCAATGAATGGGAACAGGGCTTCCTGCTTACTGTGATAGCCAACCGGCTTTAGATTACTAATCATTTTTATTTGGAATGTCTGAGGTCTTTCTATCCATGTGATGTGTCTAGATTAGCACACACCAACAGGAGCTTTGTACTGTATAACCGGCCTAACCAGAGCTAAGCACAGCACAGTAATAACTTCTTTTGACTTGGATGACATGCTTCTAGGCATCAGTTGTGCTAGACAGAAGGATTTTATAATTACTGATTCTACATTGTGGTCAAAAGAGAGGTCATTTTCAACCAAGGTGCCAAGATCCCTGACCACAGTATCCAAATTGAGGTAGTGGTTATGCTGTAAGTTGTAGATGAGAGTCGTTTAACAAATGTGGTAGCATTACACTATTTACATTTTATTTTAACCCATCTTTTTTACATTAATGGGGAACAAGGAATAGCTCTTGCTATAGAGATTCCATGTCTGGGGGAATCAGACAACCCTAAGAACAAAATATAGCCCTAAGAAGACTGAGTACTGTGACTCATTCATTGCCAGATTAGTCAGTGCACCTGACCATTGAGTCACTTATAACAATGGCACTGCCAGTTTGGGACAGCTAGTATAGTTTACCTTAAGGAAGTTTGAATCCTGTGAAAGTTTTCTATCACTGGCAATATTTTACAATGTTTTAGGCAGACCTATTTATGAATGATGTATGAAAGTAACTCTGTGTCAAAGGTTCTAGACTACTTAGGCCAGAGGTCTTGGTAAGAGAAGTTTTAGGAAAGTCAGTATAAATTATGGGAGAAAGACAATACTCAATGATATCTTCCTATGTTGAAAGCTTAAGCTGCTCAGTGTATGTGTATCTCTCACATACTCTCAGTTTGTGTTTCAAATCCATTAATTCAGCCATTTTGTGCAATTACAAAAAAAAAGAGAAGGAGAGAGAGAGGAAAGAAATGTGTTTTCAGCAGCTTCCTACAGTAAACACTCATAATTATGTTATTTAAGCAACAGTAGCCTTGAAACTTAAAACAATATGTAATAAAATGTTTCTACAAAACAAATAATAGTACTACCGCACAACAACTAATTTTCAGATCCAGTAATTCACTAATTTCAGGTAATAAACAGGCAACTGAAGCAGTTTCCATTACTATCCTGTGGTTCTTGTTATTCAGATAACCATATCCTTGAAAACTTAGAGTCATCTCATCAAATCTTTTATGAAAAACTAATGCTAGAAATGCACATCAATAACTTTCTTTTTAGGCTGTAATTCAGTCATTCAGAATTATTACAAGACAACGGAATTGCACAGTTGTAACCACTTCTGCATGTGCCCATCACTTATTTATTTATTTATTTATTTATTGCATTTGTTTACCGGGAAGGTCCACTGGGCCAAAAAGTGCCCATTTTCAGTGGAGGCCCAGGGAGAAAAGCTCCACAGAGATATATACAATACATACAATTTGATAAAAACCTCAAATAGCAGTATAACAATTTAAACATTGTACAAAGACTTTGACAAAAAAAGGCAATGCATCTGAATAAATCTGACTACTGAATGTAACAGAAATTATTGAGACAGAAAGAGGTAATGCAGCTGAATGTAAAAAAAAAATCAATTGCCAATACATATACACAAAGGTCCAGAAGTGGATTATCTATCAAGGAATAAAGATGAAGGATGGAGGAAGGGAAGGTGGGAGGAGAGAAAGGGAAGAGGCAGAGTCAGGTATGGAAAAAGGGAGATACAAAGTCAGGTTACGGGTTGACAGAAAGTAATATGTGAGCATTGCCAGTGGGAGAAGAGATGTTGTTTCAAAGCTTTTTTAAAGATAGATGTGTTGCTAATGGATCTAAGTGAGGGTGGGAGAGAGCTCCATAGTTTAGCAGTGGAGAAGAAGTGAAGCATTTTTCCAGTGGAGAGGTTTGTATTTTCTACTTGCAGGAGCATTTGACTTTCTTCTCTTATTCAAGTAATTTAATTTTTAAAAGTAAAAAACAATGCAGTGAAAACATTTTACAGAAGGGAAATCACTAGTACTGCTGACCAATAATTACTTTTCAAAAATAATAATCCAGGCAGTCTGTCCATGACCAGGTATGCATAACATCAGGGTCTATATTATTACAGCGAAAGTTTAGCGTGTCGAACACCAAAATGTCGACAGTGAAACAGCGAAAGCTTAAAACCGCAAACAGCTAGCTCCGCACATTTTTTCATAGGGAAATTAGGGTTTAAAAGTTTGTTTTATTGTCCGATGGCCAAGTGAAGTTTTTCCCTATGAAAAACTTTGCAGAAGTGGCCGTTCGCGGTTTTAAGATTTCACTGTTTAGCTGTTGATGTTTGGGTGTTCGACAAGCTAAGCAGTCAATTTTATAATATAGACCCTAACATGAGGGCATAAAAGTTCATGTAATAATGTCATGTTACTTTAATTTTTAGAAAATTATTTTACTTTAAAAAGTCATTATAATGCAACATGTCAGCCTTGGTTTCAATGGGCTGCTATCATTGTATGCCAGTGTGTTTGCAAATTAATATTACAAGTCACTAAAGAATTTAAAGAATATAAGAAGTATAGTGCATTTATGATATAATATCTCTCTCACACTACTAACAGCTGTGCTGTATGTAATATAACAAAATCAGTTACTGTTCAAACTCATTAGAATGAATAACAGTTTAGTTGCCCTTGTGAGCCATTTCAAGCCTGGCTAATTTCCCTTGTAAAGGTGGGTATCAACCCATGTACTTTGTGACTATGAACACCTTAACCATTATACTAACCCTTAACCCCAAAAGTCAGTGTATAGATCTGACTAGTATCTCATCACTTCACAAAGGAACTCTTTTTTACACCTGGTTATATTTTTCCTGTCAAAATACATAGTTCTCTAATATTTTAATATAATTATTGGTAACAAATGAGGAAGGTAATATTCAATAGCATTTTAAAGATATTAGATTTATACTTTTGGCTTAAGGTTTTTTTTTGTTGAAGTACGGGCTGCTAACAAACTTACTACTGTAGTCCTGGGTTTGATTTCCTCAGCTTCCACTTCCTTATATTTGGACACTAGACTTCAGTTTCAAAGGTAGAAGCATGCACTTTAAAATACAAGTGAACATTCAAATAAAAAAACATGATAAACATCTTATTAAATATCGCTGTCAGCCATCAAATCCTGAATGATCTCTGTTTTAAAACATATTACTATATTAAGTTTCATCTTCACCCGGACTATTAGTTGCATTTCCTCTGTCCTGCCATTTTAGCTGACATTGTTCTAACATGATTTTCCATTCACCACACATATCAGTTCTACCAGGGGATTTAAGGAGACAAGAAACCACCCTTTTGAAAAAGTGTTGGCATATACTCTTCGTAATCACAAAATAAAAAAAAAAAGATTGTTAGAAAGCAATGGGGAATATTTAGCATTTTGGTATACCCATTGATATCATATGGATGCCCCCCCCCCATTTTATGTATAAAAATAAATCTAACTTATTTTAAAATTACATTTGAGAAAAATACATCAGTGTCTCTGAAATGGGTAGGACGTCTAATGGTACATCCAAGTGTGGTAGATGTAACCAGTGTTCATTTCTTAATATAAAAGAAAAGGTATTACAAATATTAAACCCACAGACACACCCAGGTACATTTAATTGTAACACTAAGGGAATTGTGTGCCGTGCTTGCAGTAATTTCTGCAATGCTTTTTATACTGAAAAGACTGCAAAAAGTTTAAGGACAAGAATTTAGCAAAACACTTAACAGTATTAATAAGGCAGATGCTAAAAGTGTGTCAGCTAGGCATGTACAAAAATGCCCAAGTGTTAGATCATTTCTATTTTAGTACTATAAAAAGTAAACTTTACAATTAAGGCTGGTGACTGGAAGGTCATGTCCGAACAATGTGAGTTGAAAGAGCAGCTCGGGGCATAAGCAGTTAGAAGTCTGGGTCTAAAAAACACTATCAGTATAAGTAGAGCTTTAAAACAAAGATTGGCCAGGATTTTATGGCAAATGAGTTTTATCATGTTTCTTATCAGAATTTTACCTCGCATTTTAAGTGTGCATTTCTAGTTTTGTAAAGAAAATGCAGTGTCCATATATTTTTATGTTAACAATAATTTATGTTATTAGCATTCTTCTAGTGTTGGTTACTTTAAATGCTGTTTCCTGTATGTGCTCAACAGATTGGAAGACCATATAACTATAAGAGTTGTATAAAAGAAAGGTGATGATGACTAGTAAATATTCTGATTAGGTATGAAAGTGCTTAACCTATGGATTTTGAATAAACTGGTGAGTTGTAGATATAGTCTGCATGGACATTCTGCCCCCCCGAACATTGGATTATTTTTTTTAATTGATGCAGAGAACAAGTGCAAGCAAGTTAGATGCTGGCTGGCAGAGGGTGCATATGGTAATATCCTAGGAACAGTAAGGTAAGGCAGAATAAAAGCCATGGGTAATGGATATCTCTTTAGACATCTTTACAGAATTTGTTGTATTATTCTGTCATATAACTTCAGCTTTTTTAAATTAGTTTCATGTATAAATTACTGCATGTTAACTTGTTTTTCTTTTGTTTCACTGATGTTACAACCAGTGAAAAATGTTTGAGAAGCTGTGTCTAATGAAAAATGTATTTGCTGTGTAGTTGTTACCACTACCAAGCTACTAAAAGTGACCCAGGAAATATGGTGCCTCCAAGTAAAAGTTGCAGGGAAATGCATAAGAGTGCCTCCTGTAGGTAGTGGATAAATATACCAGGAATGCATGGTTTCCTGTTTGGTATTCTAAAGAAATCCCTGGAACTGATGTAAAATGGAATCTTGACAGATTCAATAGCATTTTGGGCTATCCTGCAACATGGATATTTATCTGCTAGTAATACTTTGCTTTGAGATGTATGTAGAAAGAAACCTGGCTGCTTTGTTTATATGATTACATATGTACAGGCGCAATGGCACTGCAACAGCTGGTGTGCTTGTGGGTAATAGTTGGAAAAGGTCATGGCAATGAGGGTATAAGTTACCACTTCTCTTGGTCATCTTGTGCACCCCTGAAATTGTACTCTATATAGTAATCTCTGACCAAAAGTGAAATTTCAGCTTCAAAGCTAATAAGACAGAAAGCAGATTTTTGATTTGTCTCTATGAGTACTGCAGATCAATATGTGTGTGTATGTGCCTTTAAGAAGTTATCTAAGGGCTTGCACAAGTGTATAAATACTGAGCACGTGCAAGTCTAACTGCCATTTTGTAGTAAGCTGTTGAGATGTAATCATGTATGTAAATAAGGTCTGCCTGTTAACCAGTAAGTTTATATTTTATGATGCTGCTATCCATCCTGATGTGTTTCTATGTATTAAAGCATCTAAATGAAATACCCCATCTGCTTTTCATCTATGTTTGAGAGGGACGAGCAACATGGTGTCAGAAGCAGCATGTCTAAAGGACTTGAAACCAGGATGGGATCCAAATTCTTCAGTATGAGATCGGGAGGCACTCAGTTGAAACAGGAGAAATAATATATAAGAGTGAATCATCCCTACTACACACATACTTCACAAAACAGGTCAGAAAAAAGTTTCAGATATTAAATCTTTCTCAGCACTATATCTTATTTGCAAAATATGAAACGAGGCATACATAACACTCTAAACAATATTTGTATAAGCCAATATGTCTGTTATTGATAAAAATATTCTAAATACTATGGAAAATGTTTCAAATAAGGTTGGAATTGCATAAAATGAATAAAATGAGGAAATTACTGCATTTTCACTAAAGACATATTTTTCATTTTAATCAAAGATATTCAAGTTATCAGAAGTGTATAAAGTGGTCTCGTGTTTGTGCAGTATTACAGTAAAGATATTTTACAGAATACTGCCTTTACAGAGCATATTTTGGAAAGTACAGTATTTCAAAGAGTTTGTTGTGCATTTGAATGTTATTCCATCTAACAGAACAGCTTGTTCGTACATAATTACAAGAGCCATATTTTTCAGTGTGTTTGAGCATACTTTGTGGGCATGGAAGATGGATTTCTAAAACCCAGTGGACTTGTGTTTGAAAGTAATATTACTGAGAACTGGAGAGAGTTTGAGCAAGAGTATGACATTTTCATACAGGCTGCATTTTCTGATCAAAATGACTATACAAAGGCATTTACTCTGCTTAATTTACCTGGGTCAGAAGCCATTGAAAGGGAATGTTAATTTGTGTATGCACTTGCTATCTATATAGGAGAGGGGGAAAACAGTTATAGTTTTGTACCGGTATATTGTGGCTTAGTGGTTAAGATCTTTGCCTCACATCTCAAAGGTCTGGGGTTTAATCTTTATTTCACAGCTCAGATGGTGTAGAGGGATGTTGCTGTGGTTGTAGTGTACAGTGTCCTGGGTTCAAGACTTGGAAGTGATGACTTTTACAGCTGATTTGGCATAATGGTCCGATGCTCTGACTTTGTTGCAGAGGGTCATGGGTTCAATAATTGTTTGGGGATATTTTAGTCCATGTCAGGATGGCCTAATAGTTTAAGGCACCAGACTCAAGGATTGATGTCCTTCCAAAGTTCATGGGAATTCTGGTCTCTGTATGGAGGCGTAGGTTCAAATCCCACTTCTGATAGGTGGCTTAAACCTATAATAGACTTCCCATACATGTCAAGCAGAGCACCTCACTGGCCCTCTTCAAGAGAAATCTTGATGAGTGGATGGGAAATAGAAAATTCACCCCAGGAATCACTCCAGTGGCTTTACTCGACAGAGACACTGGGAACTAAGGTCAGGTGGCATGATGCCAGGGTAATCCTATGGGCTAGGCTTGTAAAGGCTCCAGGGCCATTAGCCTAGCACACACCTATGAACCAGCTGAGTCAATGGAGGACCCTGAGCTCTTAAAACATAAATTTAGAGAAATATGTAACCCCCAGACAATTGTTACAATGGAAAGGCACTTATTTTACACAAGGGATCTAAAGCCTGGTAAAACGTTTGCACCATATATAACCAACTTGAGAAATACGGTTAAAGTGTACAGATTTGGTGATTTAAGAGATGAGTTGATAAAGGACAGACTTCTGTGCGGTATTAAAGATGATGCAGTGAGAATGATTTTGCTTTGTGACAGTGATTTAATTTTGAACAAAGTCATTCAGATTTATCAGATATATGAGCTCACAGAAAAGCACACAAATATGCTTACAAATGAAAATAGCTCTAGGAGGCACAGTGATAAAGCTCATGTTGACAGTATGCAGCATGTAGTTAAAAGAAACAGGCCCAAGCACATGGCATCAACTATAGACCCTGCAGCATTCACTGGTAAACCCCAGAGCTTTACAGCAAATTCCAAAGTTTGCACAGTCTCAGTAAAGCATAATAGTGAGTCAGCAAACTCAAAGCATGGGCCCCATCTGTCGTAAATGTGGTGGAAGTCATGAATCTAAAAGGGAAAAATGTTTAGCTTTTGGTCAGCAATGTCACAAATACAATAAATAGAATAATTTCAAAAGGTATTGTAAATTAAAAGGCCCACATTCATTTATTAAAAGGGAACATTTTAAATGAGTTGATCAATTAGAGAGCTGCCACCCTACACTTTATGTTGGTGGTGTGTCAGTGCTTCATGAAAAAATTAATGGAGTAGATTTAAGGGCAAAGAATGAAGTATTTTGTGCTGTTTGGATAAATGGCAAAGCCATAGAGCTCAAAGTCAACATGGGTTAGAAAGTCTAATGTTATCAGCAGAAACATTTGCTAGAGTGTGTCATGGTGAAAGGCTTGATTTGGCAAGGTGTGCGAAGCTTGTTGCTTATGGAGGTGAAGCAATTTAAACTGAAGGCTAAGTAGTGCTTTTATGTTAGTCTGCTGGGTAAAGCTCTGATTTGTTATTTTATGTAGTCAAGAGGCACATCCAGTCATTACTGGGGCTCAGAGACAGCTTGAAAATGGGACTGCTTTCATTTAATAAGGAAGTCCACCAAGTCAACTTGAAAGACAACTACTCTAATTTCACCCAGTACATTTTTTTCAAAGACAAATCAGGGAAGCTTCCAGTTGTGTACTCCATGAAGTTAGACCCAGATGTCAGTCCAGTTATCAGGCCAGCATGTAAAGTTCCAATAGCCATGCAGGACAGAGTCAAAGCCAAGCCAGATAAAATGATGTGACAAAGTGTGATTTGTCCACTTGCAACTCTAACTGAATGGGTATCTTCCATGGTGGTAGGTCATAAGAAAAGCACAGATGACATCAGAATATGTATTGATCCATGAGATTTGAACAAAGCACTAAAAATAACTCATCATCCAATGTGCACAGTCAAAGAAGTCACAGCCTTGATGCCAAACACCACTGTTTTTTTCTGTCTTAGATGCAAAGAGTTCTTCTTCTTCTTCTTCTTCTTCTTCTTCTTCTTCTTCTTCTCTTTTGGCTGTTCCCATTAGGGGTCGCCACAGTGGATCATCTGTTTCCATTTCTTCCTGTCCTCTGCATATTTCTCTGTCACACCAACTGCCTGCATGTCCTCTCTCTCTCCACGACCATAAACCTTATCTTAGGCTTTCCTCTTTTCCTCTTACCTGGCAACTCCATCCTTAGCATCCTTTTCCCAATATACCCATCATCCCTCCTCAGTACATGTCCAAACCAACACAATCTCACCTCTCTGACTTTGTCTCCAAACTGTCCAACTTGAGCTGATTCCTAATCCTGTCCATCCTTGTCACACCCAGTGAAAATCCTAACATCTTTAACTCCGCCACTTCCAGCTCTGACTCCTGCCTTTTTGTCAATGCCACCATCTCCAACCCATACAACATAGCTGGTCTCAGTATCCTCTTGTAGACCTTCCCTTTCACTCTTACTGGTACCCGTCTGTCACAAATCACTCTTGACACTCTTCGCCACCCATTCCACCCTGCCTGTACTCTCTTCTTCACCTCTTTTCCACACTCACCATTACTCTGAACTGTTGATCCCAAGTACTTAAACTCATCCACCTTTGCCAACTCTACTCCCTGCATCCTCACCATTCCTCTATCCTCCCTCTCATTCACACACACATATTATGTCTTAGTCCTGCTTACCTTCATTCCTCTTCTCTCTAGAGCATATCTCCACCTCTCCATGGTCTCCTCAACCTGGTCCCTAATCTCAGTACAGATCACAATGTCATCTGCAAACATCATAGTCCTTAGAGCCTCCTGTCTGATCTCATCTGTCAACCTGTCCATCACCATTGCAAATAAGAAAGGGCTCAGAGCTGATCCTTGATGTAATCCCACCTCCACCTTAAATGTATCTGTCACTCCCACTACAGACTTCACCACTGTCACACTACCCTCGTACATATCCTGTACCACTCTTACATACTTCTCTGCCACTCCTGACTTCCTCATACAATGCCACAACTCCTCTCTAGGCACCCTATCTATCATATGCTTTCTCCAAGTCCACAAAGACACAATGCAACTCCTTCTGACCTTCCCTATATTTCTCCATCAACAGTCTCAGCGCAAACATCGCATCTGTAGTGCTCTTTCCCGGCATTAAACCATACTGCTGTTCGCTAATCATCACTTTCGTTCATAACCTAGCTTCCACTACTCTTTCCCATAACTTCAAGCTGTGACTGATCAGTTTTATCCCTCTGTAGTTGCTACAACTCTGCATATCACCCTTATTCTTAAAAATAGGTACCAAAACACTTTTTCTCCACTCCTCAGGCATCCTCTGACTTTCCAAGATTTCATTAAACAATTGGTTAAAAACTCCACTGTCATTTCTCCTAAGCAATGACATGCTTCCACTGGTTTGTCATCTGGACCAGCAGTCTTTCCATTCTTCATCCTCTTCATAGCTGTCCATACTTCCTCCACAGCCTTGATGCCAAACGCCACTGTTTTTTCTGTCTTAGATGCAAAGAGTTCATTTTGGCAAATTCAGCATGACAAAAAATCATCATTGCTCACTAACTTCAATACTCCGTTTGGCAGGTACAGATTTTTGAAAATGCCATTTGGGATAAATTCTGCAAGTGAAGTCTTTCACCATGCAATAGAGCAATTTTTTTGTGGGTATACTTGTGCTTTTATAGTCAACAACATACTAGTTGGCGGTCATGATAAATCTGAGCATGACAGAACCCTCAGAAAAGTTCTTGAAAGGGCATGTCTAGTGAATCTGAAGCTCACTCCACAGAAATGCAAATTCAGGCTACAAGAGGTTACTACTGCTGGTCATTTATTTACCAGTTCAGGCCTAAGACCAGACCCTTCTAAGCAGATAGCCATTCTCGAGATGCCAGCTCCAGACAATGTTCAAGCCCTGCAATGTTTTCTTGGCATGGTTAACTATCTAGGCAAGTTCATTCCAGAATTGAGTCAAATATCGACACCACTCAGAGAGCTGACACATAAAGATGTATCCTGGTCATGGTTAGAGCAACACCAAAGAGCATTTGTTGTGCTGAAATATAGAATTGTGAGTCTACCAACTCTCAGATGCTATGATTTTCACAAACCAGTTACTCTTTCATGTGGTGCTTTGAAATTTTGTCTTGGTGCAGTCATTCTACAAGAGGCTCAACCTGTTGCCTATACATCAATAGAGAAAGAGCTTTTGGCAATTGTGTTTGTATGTTTGAAGTTCTATGATTATGTTTATGGTAGACCTATCCAGATCTCAACAGACCAGCAACCCAGCCAGATTGCAACATATGATGTTGAGATTGCAAAAGTATCATTTCAATCTAGTCTACAAGGAAGGCAAACTTCTTTATCTTGCTGATACATTACCCAGATCACACAGAACAGCATAAGAATGAGAACCTTGATATTGACGTAATGGAAGTGAGAAATTTTTCTTCCACATGTCTTGATGAGCTGAGAGATCACACAGCCACAGATCCAGTTTTAAAAAAGCTCAACCTCTTTATCAATCAATGATGGCCATCAAAGCAATCTAGTTTACCTCAAGAAGTGCAACCTTATTTTCCATACAGAGACAAGATTTTGTCTGACAAAGGTATGATTATGAAAGGTCCAAAAGTAATTGTTCCAAAGTGCTTGCAGCAAGAGCATATTACTATTTTGTATCGTGGTCACCCAGGAACCAACTGTATGAAAAGAAGGGTGAGAGAACTAGTATTTTGGCCTTCTATGTTGCAAGACATTGAGAGAGCACATTTATCTCTTTTCTATATATAATAGTACTAGGCCACATCAACAAAAAGAACCACTTCAGCTAAACCAGACTCCTGAACTACCTTGTTTGACAGTAGCCACTGGCATCTTCGAGTGGAATGGTCAACATTATTTGGTGTTAGTAGACTCTTACTCAAATTGGTTCGAAATTGACCTACTTCCTAATCTAGCATCCAGTACTGTCATTACTAAGATAAAGCATCATTTTGCAGCACATGGTAATCCACACAAAGTTATTTCTGACAATGGCACATAGTTTATAAGCCAACAGTTCAAATGATTTGCTGAATAATTGGACTTTGCTCATGTCACAAGTAGCCGTGAGTACCCACATCAAATGGTTTGGCAGGAAGTGCAGGTCAAAGTGCAAAACAGTTACTAGAGAAGTCAAAATGAGATAATAGTGATGTTTTCCTGAATCTCTTGAATCTTTTTAATGTCCTAGCACTTGGAAACTCCTATGATCAGAGAAGTACCCCAAGGTTCTCCCTTGTGCAGCTTGTACTGATACTACCAAACCAATTTAGACATGTGTCCAAATAGCTTTAAGCTAATCGAACCAGCAGGTCAAGCGCCGAGCTTAACATTTTAATTTTCAAAATGCTGCAAAAAATTCTCATGTACTATCAAAAAAACGACATGGTGACACTTGGTTCTTCTTCTTCAAATGAGATTCTCCTTTATTGTGCAATCTTTTTATAAGTTAGATGAGTACACTTGTTACACTAAGGATGATTGCAAGCTTACCTTAGCCCAGCAGATGTCCATTACCATAAGGGTGTCTGTAATAATCTCTCCTAATAAACTAAACACGTCATATAGATAAAACAATCTGTAAAAACTACAAGGAAAAACTGGCTAGGCTAGGGTTTCTGCTGTGTGATTCCTTAAAAACACTAATGCTAGAGACTCGTGGGATATATGCAAATGAACCCATTAAGGACATCCTGTGTTTAAGATATGATAATCTTACAAACACTATCCTGTTAGTAGACCCCTGAGGGTGTAAAAGGTTGAATTGGAGATTATGGTCAGGAAATTCATGTTTGTAATTAAAAAAATAAATGAAAACAAAGAAATAAAAATAAACATTCTTCAATCATAAAAGTCCATGCACATTTGCAGTTTGCTTCATCAGATGTAACTTCTAAATACAGTATGACATTAAGTGACTGTCTTTGGGAGTGATAAACAAGATTTCAATGAATAATTGGGTAAAACAATCCCTTTTATCTCAGTAATAGGCAGGATGGTGAAACTTCCTTAAGTTTAGCATACTAGGATATGTGAGAGTTCAGTCCAGGGGCTTTGCTGGCATTGATCTTAATCTGCCATTTGAGTTCTTGCTTCTCCAAGTAATCATTCGTTTGTCTTTGGAACTCCTAGTTTTCGATCCTGTCCAGGATATTAAAGAGAAACTGATTATGTCTGTGGGATTCCCTGAGGTGCTTGACTAAAGCATTGCTTGGATTTTGGTATTTGATATCATGCAGGAGTTGGGCTATTCTGTTTTTTTAATTTGTTCAGTGTTTTTCCAACATAGAATGCTGTGTACTTGGTGCATTGAGCTCAGTACACTATGCATTCTGTGTGGCAGTTCCCTTAGAACTTGCTGTAGACGTTTTTCTTTGTATTTGGGCAGGTAAATTGGTCATTGTTACTTAGGTGTTTGCAGTAACCACACTTTTGATTGTTGCATGTGACTGTTCCTGGTCAATTTTTTGGGAGAGGGTCATTATCTTTGCATCCATTCTCAAAAAAATTGTTTTAGATTCCAGTTTCTCCTGATACTGAATTTTGGGACATCTGGCAAAAACTGCTGATGGATGGATTGTTGCTGATAATAGTCCAGTTTTGCTTAATGATACTTTTCAGGGTGTAGAAGTCTGTGGAAAAGGTCACAGTCATATTGAGTTCCTCAAGGGTGTTTTTCTCCTGTCTCCTCTTTGACTGTCTCAAGCCAGGGAATTTGAGGTCGGAGTGCTTGCTTTCGATTATGGGGTCCAGGATGCTCTTGATAGGTTTTATGTTATACCCTCTTTCTAAAAAATCTTTTTCAAGATTGATGATGTTGACCATAAATTCTCTGAGCTCCTTGGAAACTCTGGCCAATCGTAGGCCCATGGATTTGATGAAATTCTTTTTTATAAGAAAGGGGTGCATGCTGGACCTGTGAAGCAAAAGATTGGCCCTTGTGGGCTTTTGAAAGAGGCTGTTTATGAGTTCATCCATCTCCATTGCTTTGGATATTGTTATGTCCAGAAAAGTGGCTTTGTTTTTGACATAACTGTTGGCGAAATTGAGAAAGTCTGTAGATTTTCCAATGTAGTCAAACAGCTGTAGCAGCCTCTCTTCTGTGCTGTCCCAGATTATAAATATATCATCTATATATCTGTAGTAACAGCACATCTCTTTGTAGTAGGGGGAGTTGTAGATATGGTCCCTCTTCCATTTTCCCAGGGCTGTGTTGGCCAGGCTGGGTGCCATGGCTGCAACCATGGCTATTCCTTGTCTTTGTCTGAAGCATTTTCTGTTTAATTAAAAATAGTTATTGCACAAAAGGATTTGCAGTAGTTTGTTCACTGTTTCAATTTCATATTTATGGGTCATGCCAGTTGTTTCCAGACTCTCAGTAACTGCCCCGATACAGTACTCATGGGGTAGTACTGTGTAGAGAGCCTCCACATCGATTGTGACTAAAATGGAGTCTTTCTTGACCTTGATGTTTCTGATTTTTCTGAGCAGGTCACCTGTATCAAGCAAGAACTAGGGGTTACTCTCTGCCAGTGGTTTGATTTGCACTTCTAAGTAGATGGAGATTGGCTCTGTAATACTTCTAACAGTGGCAATAACCAGCCTGAAGGGAGGGTCCTGGAAATTTTTCTAAGGCTTCAGTATCCCAATTGCTCAGGAGAATCTTTTGCAGCATTTTGAAAAATAAAATTCTCTTGAGATCTATGTTAAGCTTGGAGCTCAGCCTGCTGGTTCAATTAGCTTAAAGTTATTTGAACACGTCTAAATTTGAATCTCTTGAATCTCAGAAATGTTCCTCATGATAAACATCTTGGTTCACCTGCTCAGAAACTTCTGTCAAGACAAACCAGTACCACATTATCAATCAGTATTCGATTGTTGGTTCCATGTGTCAAGAACAACAGGTCAGTGAAAGGCAATCTGTTGAAGAAGCACCTATCCCAGAAGTCCTACTACAATAAAACCAGCAAACTGTTGAATCCATTATGAGAAGGAGAAGTGGTAAGGATGCAGATGTCCAGAGGTTATGATTGGAGTCATGAACACTATTTGCCCAGGGCTGAGACCATACATTGTGGAATCACATTGAGCAGAGTTTAGGTGGAATTGGAAACATTTGAGACCAGTGTCTGTGCCTATACCACAGCACACAGCCTGTGAGAAAGACTCTATCTCAGAGTGAGTTGTCCGGTGTTCCAATTCCTGAAGAAGTTCCAGAGAATATTACCATTCCTGTGATGAATCCAGAAGTTACTCATACACGTTTTTCACTGAAGACTGCCCCTGTTGCTAAATTCATTTCAGATTGTTATGTTACTAGATTTGGTTGTATCTCCAAACCATGTAGTATATACATGGCAACTTGGACATGAACATTGTGTTTTGTTTCTAATGTCTGTAGTAATGCATGTCTAACTCTAATATTGTTTTTACAAAGGACAATCTTTTTAAGAGGGAGGATGTAGATCAATGTGTGTGTATGTACCTTTAAGAAGCTATCCAAGGGCTTGCACAAGTGTATAAATACTGTGCATGTGCATGTCTGACTGACATTTTGTAGTAAGCTGTTGAGATATAAGCATGCATGTATGCAAGGTCTGCCAGTTAACCAGTTTGTCTATATTTTATGATGCTGCTGTCCATCCTGATGTGTTTCTATATATTAAAGCATCAAAATGAAATACCCCACCTGCTTGTCATCTGTGTTAGAGAGGGGCAAGCAACAAGTACAAGCAATTTAGCAAGTCTTTGATATAGGTAAACAACTGTGTTCTTCAATGTGAGAAAAATCTACATTCATCAGTATCAGCTATTGCAAAAATATGTATCCAGGGTATTATTTTTCCTGCTGTCCAAAATGAGTCTACCTCGGGGTTGTATACAGTTTTTACTTCACTAAAGTGTAAAAATGTATTTTTTTTTAATTATTAAAGTCTATGTTGCACAGTTAAACTGAAGGGGGGGGGGTGACCAGAGATGGGAGGAGGATCAAACCTGGAAATCTTTGGTGTCAAATGATAATGTGCTCATAAAAGAAAACTAAACCTGGTGTGAGATATTAGTCACGGTTTGTAAGAAAGACAGAAAAATGTAGCTACACTGTTGTATTTAAGATGTGGTTTGAGCTGTATATAATTTTTGTTGTATATAAGGTACATATGGAAAATAAAGTGTCTGCTGTCATGTACAATTCAGACTAAACAAAAGACACTGACATACTGATTCTGGTGAGACAAATTAGGTGCGGTGGTCTCAGGCTATGGTGACATTGTGTTTACTTGCAGCAAGAAGGCATAATAGGGCACTTTGTATTGTAGGTGTATGAAATTGCTTATATGAAATGTAAATTGGCTGAGCAACAGAACAAACAAAAACAGAATAGTTTCATATATAAACAGTCATGATCCTGGCTGTGACATTGCAAGACAAATATTTCAATTAACATGAGCATCATTTGCTCCTTAAGAATGGTTAAAGCAAAGTGAAAGTGTCATCCTTTCAGGGAGGTAAGAGAAGGGGAACTGTCTTCTACCTTTTCAGAATGTGTCTCATTTCAATATGGGAAAGTTGAAAGAAGAGAATGGTTCTTATGTGGGATGAAGGCCTTTCTTGGCAGCCCCAGGACAATTAGTTTTAATGTATACTTTCCACTGCAGCTGACAGAGTTTAGAGGCATGATAAATAAGATGGCCACCTTCTAGAGAGGGATAACTATCTATGTCTGAGACTGGAAGGTAGTGACAAGTATTAGGGTTTGAGGGATGGCCCAAGAATGGTTAGAATTCCTAGACTGGTGAAATATGTGTGCATCTATAATAGTATAGGAAAATCCCTCATACAATATAGCTCATGCGCCAGGACTTAAAATATTTCTATTTGGACAGAGCATGCATACTTGTTTGTAAGAATTTTTGCACACCATGATAATTCTCTAATGTAAGGTAACAACTGGTTCTTCTACAAGTGCCCATGTACTAGTAACTCATGACACACTTGATTTAAATGGCAAGTGCCGTAAGTCCCACTAGTCTGATCCTACAAAGTTACATTGTCCTCCCACCAGCTGACCATACTAAACTTGTATAGACTACCATGCCCTAACTCTAGCCATAAACCTCACCCAGTCTCCAACCTTAACCCAAATCCCCACTCCCTAACCCTAGCCTTAAAAGTCACCTCTCTCTTGCAAACCCTCAATTCCCTAATCACTCTCAAAATCAAAAACTCCACTCCCCCTTCCCTAACAGTAAAGTGCCTGACTACTCTCTAAACTTACAACATCCCCATAACCATAAAGTCATCAATTAATTCCTAAACATAGAATTTCTCTACTGGTCTCTAACCCTGAATTCTCCAGTAAAACTCTAAACCTAAAACTGCACTTTACTGACCCTAAAGTCCCTAATTACTCCATAAACATAAGCCTTGAATCCCTTCCACTTTTTGTTAAAGTCACTATTTACTCCCTAAACTTAAAACTCATCTCCTACTCCCTAAACCAAAAGTCCCTGACTTCCCTAACCCTAAACAGTCATCCTTTTCTCTAACCCTAAAACACCTTCCCAATCTCCAAACCTAAATTCTCTGAATGTTCACTGCCTGAAATCCTAAGCTACATTCCAACCCCTTCACACCCCCTCCCCAGAACTGCTGCACTTACTTTGCTCAAACTCAACTATGTGTTCGCGCAAAGTAGGGAAGCTCCACTCTTTCTCTCTCTGCGTGACTGCTATACCTTGTCAAAACATGCAGTCAAGTTTGAACATGAGTGGCAACCTCTGCAATCTACAAGATGCTTGAGTCCCTAATTGTGAAACAGTGATCTTGAAGCACCTGGGACTCGGGCACTCATAGCAGACGGTTATGAACCAATATACACATTATAGAGCATCATTGTCAGCTTCATATTTATTCCTTAAAAAAACAAAAGTTTTGCAGACTTTTGTAAGTAACTGTTAAGGAGTATGATAGACAAATATAATGAAGCAGGTCAACAAGGGTTTTGAGGATGATAAAAAAGGAATTTAGCAAAAGATGTAAAGATGGAAGAAAACATGAGAAATTATAGCTAAAAAAGGAGAAGTGAGAGAAAATGGAAAGTCAGTTAAATGAAAACACTGTAACAGTTGAAGGCAAAATGGAGAGGAAGTAGATTGGCGACAGAGGATATATTATAAAAGAAATATGATTTGGAATAGCTTTGCTCTTGTGGTGAATTTCTTGACAACCATGCCTCAAACACATAGCAAGTTAGCTATGACTGGAGACATGATCATAATCCACTATGTTGTAATACAACTGCAGCAGTATGGGTGACAAAACATTATTGCAGCATCACATCACATGACCAGAAACTCATTACTTAGGGATCCGGTTCTGATGGTTGAAGAATTTAGGCATTACTATGGCAATTTAGATCAGGACCAGATCCAACAAAAGGTGACCCAGGCAGCTGCCTATGGCCTAGTGCTGGTGGGGGGGGGGGCTGACCATGGCCATGCACTGCTAAAACTCTTTAATTTAGCTGCTAACATTTTTTTAGAGCTAACATTGCTAAAACTCTTTACTTCAGCTGCTAAAATTGGTTAACATGCACAGCTGTTTTAAATGTCTTCTTGGCATTCATACAGTACTCTTTAAAACATCTGCTATGTTGAGCCAGCTCTAGCCTGTCTCTCATTGGCTTATGCTGGAGCTGAGATGCAGAATAGAGTGGACATCTGGGAATTTGGCCTGACATTATTTTTGAAAGGGAAATGCTGCTACTCTTACTGTAAAGGTGCTATCAGGATTATGCTGGTGATGTTGGATTTTTAAAGTTGAATTTGTTTGAGAGGGTAGGGGGAGATGCTGAGTGTATGTGTGTGTAATGCTTCAGTCTGAGGGGCTGTCTAGTTAAGTAAGTGTCAGACAGAGTCAAACTCTGTACCTTGGCTAGGGAAGGCAAGAGTTATATTCCTCCACAACAACTACCTAGCCTCCTTTTTTGGTAAACCAGTATGAATTTAGTTTAGCTTGCATTTTGCTGGTACACCGGTATAAAACGTAGAGTGTGTGCGCACTGCAATAGTATGCCTAGCACTTAGTATAGATGAGTAATGCTAAAAATGTTAAATAGCTGCTTCCAGTAGTACATGGTTTGATTCCTTCAGCCTTCATTTGTATTCTATGTGACTCTGCCAATTTACTTAAGCAGACAGTGCTCTTAGGCTACTCCTGAAAAGGGGCACTTGGGTCCAGTAGGCTATCTCAGCTGTTAGAAAATACTTTACACATTTGTCTTTTGAATTCTTGCACCCTTCACAATGACCCTGATTAGTACTTCAATATATGCTACTTGAGTATGAAATATCAGCATGTGTCTTGTAGTTTAATGGGTTGTTAGATGGATTTTCACTAAATGTGAGTTTCAGGGAAAAGAAGTTTACTCTTCTCATACTAAGTCTGTTTTAAATGAGAGAGTGTTTTATTGTGTTTAGAAAATGCCTCTCAGTATTTTTTTCTACAATATGACACTAAAGTTTTAAATGAAATCTAAATCTTTGTGATAGCTATAACAATAAAGAAAAATAGTATGTATACTCATAGGTTTGAGCAGTGCTTATGGTAATTGGTGAGAGACCACCATGTAATGGGATATTGGTATGGCTGGCAGGGACTTGATTCATTAGCCCACAAAGGGTCTTGTTTTGGCTCTTTTGACTGTGAATTAGTACACTGCAATAATGCAGCATTATTATCCATTCAAGTAGATCAGATCTGTTCTGAGAGATGTTAGATGGCACAGCTATTCTTGATGACACAGAAGACATAGTGAGGTCAAAATTGAGATGTACATGTCCTGCAAGTATGTAAGCCCACCGCCCCAAAGAAAGTATGTTGTATGCAGTAATATTTCTGATTTTTGCATGTCTTGTAGTTTGTTAAAAGCTGCTACAGCATTTATATTGTCTTTAATTGTTTTGCTTTATTTGTTGCATTAAAGAATTAATTTATTAATAGTCCCAAACTGTGTAATATAGTCTAGACATGTTGCATTTTAGTAGCCTAAAGATGTTGCATTTAGTAATATATTTTGCAGTACCTTCTTTATGTCCTCTAGCAAATTCACAGGGCGTGACGTTTGTCGAGTCATATAGTCTGCATAATTTGGAGTGATGATTAGAACCATCTGATTTTCATCATCCATTAAAGCAATAACTGATGACGTGGTGTGGTATATTGAAGATTTACCCATGGTTGGTGTGGTTTAATCATGAGGATGAAGCCCGAGTGATTAAACGAAGGCAACCATGGGTAAATTTTCAATATACCACAACCACAGAGTCGGTTATTGCTATTATACAATGACATTATTTAAGAAAAAAATACTTACTTTTCTTAAATAATGTCTTTGTATAACGGTGGATTACTGTTCTTCCACTGGTTGTGGTATACAGCTTCTTAGTTTTGATGTACTGCGCATGCGTATGGGACTTTTGTTCCCACGCATACCCAGTACATCAATGCTTTGAAACGGAAGCAATGGAGAAAAGAAAGTCTTCATTGCTCCGTTTTCTCTTTTTTTTTAATTGTAAAAAAAAGGTTTTGAGGCACTTTATACCAGAGGGAAAAAAGTCTAGGCGACCGGAAGTTTTTCCATTGGTATATTGTGGGAATTACAACTGGTGCGCTGGTTGGGCTTGGACAATCAGCATGCATGTTTTCGAATAGTAATAGGGGGTCATTGCATAATATGTAATATTTGTTGTAAATTGCTGCAGTACAGTTTTCTCTACAAGATCAGACTGTAAAGGATTTCGACCTTTAGTTAAAAACTGCTACTCTGGCAGTTATCCCAGTGGACTAAAGCCCTGATGTGTTAACGAGCTACTTCCTGTGGCAAGGGTGCAGAATTTGAATCTATCCACTTTCATTTATGTACCGTGAGACACTGGGCAACTCAATTAACCAAACAGTGCTTTGTAGAAATGGGGAATTTAGGCTAGGCTCCTTAATGGTATCCAGGACTACATGACTAGTAAGTATAAACCTGTTGTCATTGTTTGCCAGCCATTCTTTATTGCATAGCTGATCTAGTTCCTGAACTGCTATGACAGTATCATCGGGTGCACCAATTTCTTAATGTAACATAGGCAATTTATTCTTCAAGGGCAGCAATCACTACATTGGTAAATTAAGCACTGGAATGGAAAGTTACTTGCCGGTAGCACTGACTGCATTAGTAATAGTTCTCTTTAAAGTGGAATTATTCAGATGACTTTTACTTCTGTAGAGACTGTTCATATTGACTTAACATATATTACAAGATGGTCAATATCAAATCAAATAGTTAAGAGAAATCAAAGCTAAACATGTAGTAACAATACTTGAAGAACTAAAAACTGACTCACCTGATGGTCCTGAAATCTTCTCCTGAGGTTCTTGATTCCTATGCAAGGACTTCATAGTCCCACCCTTTCTTCATATTTATAATTTCATTCTAACTGAAAATGTCATGCCTGATACCTGGAATCTGGAAAACAGACATTATTAAGGCCCTCCTTAAAAAAAGAAAAAAAAAATCTCATCACACACCACTGACTTCTGTCCCATTTCCATTTTTCTCATACTTGGTAAAATCCTTGAACACTTAGTTTGCAATCAACTCACCCATTACATCTCCCAATATCATCTAGTATCCTCAAAACAACATGGCTTTTGGGCCAATAGGAGTTCTATAGCACTCTGAAAAATTATTGATAATATCTTCCTGGTATAGACAAAGGCCTCCGGACTGAAGCCAACTTTATTGACCTCACCAGAGTTTGCAGTGTCGTTGACCATAACATTGTGTTACATCACCTAACTGAAATTGGAATTAGCCAGATGCAGCACCATGGTTTAAAAATATCTATCTAACCAGTACTTCTCTGTTCAGTTTCAGAACACCCTCTCTTCTTCCACCCCTTTCCTTAAAGGAGTCCCTCAGGTTTCCATGCTAGGTCTCCTTCTTTTTCCCATTTCTTTAATAAAGTAACACTTGATCTTCCTCACTTCCCTCACTCTCTCTTTCTCTCTCTCTTACTTTATGCTGACGAAATTGTCTTATTTTACTCAAACCTGACCTCATTGGCCATACAACTACAAGTAGACTTCCTTTCTCTTATCAAATGGCTTAACAACAAAAAGCTAATGCTGAATACTTCCAGAAATAATGTACTGCTGTTTGGTAGCTCCCTTAAATAGCAGAAGAACTCTCAGTCACTTCTTATCTATGACAAACTTGCAACACCACTGATCAAGTCCTCTCCTTCAAATACCTTGGTGTGTAGCTTGATCCCACACTAAACTTTCACCTTCACCTACAGCAAATACAGAAGAAAATGAATTCCCTCCTATTTTGGTCTTATAAAATTACCCCCTTTCTATCCAGACCCAACAAGAAATCCCATAGGCAAAGGCATTCTACTAGACTAACTTGAATATGAAGTTCCACTGGTTGTAGCAGCATCCTAGAAAAACTCTTCCATCACCAAAACTATACGCAGCACTGTTTGTTTTTCATTACTCTCTCCCATAGAAATGAGCAGCATTGCAGCATGCTTAATAAAGCATTTGTTTACCTTTCCAACAATGTGCCAACCTGCTTCTTGGATACCAGCTTTGCAAGCTCCTCAAAGAACACTCGTCCTTCCTTTACCTCCAACCTCTTCAGATGACTCCTTAGTTGCATCTACAAAGTCTTAACCACTTAGATTCATTTCTTCAATGCCCTAGAACCAGACTTCATTGCACTAATGATGCCGTCCCCATCCTAGGCACCAAACTCTGGGAATCCCTCCTTACTAATCATAAAGGTCTCGTGTTGTACCCATAATTTCATACTCCGTTCAATGCTCATCAAAAGTCCACATCAGTTAGCAAATGGTTTCCCTCCCACTCTCCCCTTCACTAGACAGGCTCATTAGTCTTTATCACATTATTTCCTTACACTACTATGTGACATCTCTTCCACATTGTATATATTCATATAGTTAATTTCTGTGTGCACTTACTTTTCCTATCTTTTAAACATTCTGCTTTATCCCCTCACTATTTAACTCTCTTCCTCTTCTTCTTCTGTTTCTTCCCTCCTTACTCTAACCTTCCCTTCCTATTGTCCCATATACTGTGTACTTTATTATTATTACTGTTATTCATTCATTGCTATCTGCACACTACATTTTGTTTGTATTAATAATAATTTTTTTTAACTTGCTTGTCTACTGCCATTCATATTTGTCCGGGCTAATATCTGAAGTAGGTCCATTTGGATCAGTGCTCTGCCCTGGTCATCAAACTGAATAAATAAATAAATAAAATATTACTTTTGCTCTCATAGATACTCTGCTATTTCAGCTTTGCTACACATCACTGGATCTTAAAGCATAATGCTAGTGATCTTTATACAGTTTTATATAGTTCATCCAAAGCTACCAATAAAGAACATGCAATGTATTTCTTCATAACAATAAGGGGTTTATACAGTCAACAAAGTGACTATAACTGCTGTCAGGGTTGGAGGGGCTCTCTGTGGATGAAAGTATATTATGTTCATATCATTTGGTCATTTTTAAATAGTCTTTAATCTGTTTTTTCAGGACTAGATAGTGTGTGTGTGTGTGTGTGTGTGTGTGTGTGTGTGTGTGTGTGTGTGTGTGTGTGTGTGTGTGTGTGTGTGTGTGTGTGTGTGTGTGTGTGTGTGTGTGTGTGTGTGTGTGTGTGTGTGTGTGTGTGTGTGTGTGTATGAATTAAGTTGGAATACATTGGCTACTATGTGTTTGTGTGAAACGATTTTTAAATATATGACTTGGTCATTATTATTATTATTTTTTTAACACAGACATCTGAGAAGGATACAGTCAACAATGTAGCGATAATTATTAGGTTTGGGAGATGTCTGGGGATAAAAAAAAGAATAAACCTGCTGATCAGATTAAGTTAAAAAGACATCTTAGTCTGTTTTTGCAGAATTAGTACACATTTGTGCAAAGCAAATTGGAACACTTTACTGTGGCCATTTTTATCACAATCAGACATGAAATGAGTACACAGTCCATAATGTGTCATAATTATTGATCACAGATATTGATGGATTATAATGACAGCAGTTTAGTGGTCTTATGGTTGAAATGTTCTGAAGTGGGTACTTTTGTCATTATTATTTTTTATGTTTTGTTTCACTGCTTATTGGAAAAAATGCCCAACATTCAAACTTTAAAACATACTCCCAACAAATGTTTATATATTAAACAAAAATATAATAAAAAAACAGGAAGGTGAATCAAGGAACTCATGCATTTATCTATGGTGCTAAAATGTATGCGAGTGGCCCATGGTTGGAAAACAGCCTGAGATCCACACTTAATCTTTTCAATGAATGTGAGTTTCAAGGGAAGAGAAGTTTATTGCTACTAATGCTAAGTCTGTTTTTGATGTATGACAGTTTTGCTTTGCTTAGCAAATGGCCATCAGGGTTTTTGCTAAAAAATTTGAACTAAATTTTAAATTATATTCAAATCTCTGTAATAATTGCACACAGACTGGTTTGAACAGTGTTTAGGTAACTGGGTAAGACATCCAAGTAATGGAACTCTTGAATGGCTGCATGTGGGGGTGCTGGTCCATTAACCTGCCTAGGGCCCCATTTGACCATGCTCTGGCTCTGATTTATAAACTGTAGTGATTAGATTGTGTGACTATGAAAAGAAATACAGAAATAATTATAAAAAGCAGGCTATGAGTAGTTACTGTGGAACAGACAAGTGTACTCATGGAACCTATGAATGCTGGGGAAATTTGAGAGAAAATAGCACAGGCACAATGTAAATATCTGTACAATAGTATCACACATGCACAGATGTGGAAGCAAAATAAAGGTAAACTGCTTACCTATATTTTGGAGCATATACTGAATTCCTTAGAGTGCAGTGAAGTTATATAAAAATCAATGAAACAAGCTACATTCTGTGTTTCCTACCCTTCTTCAAATGGGTAGCCATACCAAATTATGCTTATAAATTGGTTGTATCAATAACAGCTAAGAGATTAGTAAAGCATTTGCGAGATTTGTTTAAAAATTAACAATGTGAGTTTTTGAGGCTGGAGATGGTAGACATTTCTTAATATATTAAAAAACACGTTATTGATGAGGCTGCTCAGACAAATAATAAAGAATTTGAAGTAGTATGCTTAGATGCAGAGATAGGATTTAATAGAGCTGAATGGTAAACATTTTCAATGTCTGTGGATTCACAAAGGAACTTACAGACCTGACTGAGGCAAATATGCTCTAATTTAACAGCTTACATGAAAACATATGGCAATCTTTTACTCACAGTGAAACTACTTGGGGACATCCATTGTGGTATCCCTATCTTCAATTTTATTTGCATTGCACTTGAAGCCAGTGTCAGAAATTATAGAGAAATTTATGACGGTAGGTAAATATGTCACCATTTGCTTTGACAGGACTTGAACACAATTTGACTTGTTTTGAAGCTGGAGAGGTTTAGTATTTTGAATGACGTATAATTAATAATGCTATGACTATACTAGAGCAGTGGCAATAAATTATGTCCCAGTACAAAGAAGAAATAAGACTATGGGAGATATGGGAGGCCTCCCATATATAGCAGGAATAGAGATAGAACAGAAAATGCAGACAATGATGTGTGTGTGTGTGTGTGTGTGTGTGTGTGTGTGTGTGTGTGTGTGTGTGTGTGTGTGTGTGTGTGTGTATATATATATATATATATATATATATATATATATATATAATTGAGTTGTGCTACTTTATGTGCTTAATTCCTTTCCAACAGGTATTCTCAACCAAGTATTGAAGGCAAGTAAAACTATGATAGACTTTATCTTGCATGGTAGAAAGCCCAGAGTGTCTTGGGAAAGTTAGTGGATCCAAAATAAATAGGCAGATGATTGGTTTAACACCAATAATCATGATGTGTGAATGTGCAGCCGAAAAGAACAGTAACCAAAATACCAAAAAGGCTCACGTAGTGTTGAGGGTGAAATCATAAATGTAATAAATCCACTGAATACATAACAGACTCAGTTAAAGGCAAACAGCCATGAAAAAGTCACTGACATCAAAGTTTAACACTTTTACCCTAAAGGGACTTCATCAGAACCAGTTGAAAATAAAATGCCACAAGTTTAAATACATTAAGAGTTTAATCAAATGACACTATGGATTAATTGATTAATTGAGAAAAAAATTAGTTAGTTAAATAATACAAGGGATATAACTATTACAAAGTCCTATGTATCAAGTGTAAACAAACATGTGACCAGATGAAAATAAATAAAAAATCCTAATGAATCTAAATGAACACTTTCTGTACATCCAAAATGTACTTGTTTAAAAATACTTGTTTAAAAATACATGATTAGAAATTACGCAAGCTGTGTATCTAGATTAACGAAAGAAAAAAGTAAGATAGTAATAAAAATAAATATCTATCAATAGTGAACAACATGGGGAAAATGTTTTGTAACTTAATCACTCTAAGCTTTAGAACAGACAAGATGGATATATATTCATTTAAATAGGGGTACAATAAAGCATTTAACTTCAGTTACTAAAACAATTCTCTGCTTTCAATGCTAGATTCCCATGGACCACCCCATTCATTATGGAGAACAACCTCCAGGATCCCAAATATGAATTTGTTAAAACCAGGGCATTAAAGAGAATGTCTGTACAAGAAATTGTTGGTGTTGTGCTTAAGGATATCATGACAATCCCAGGGATTCAGTAAGGTTCTGTGCAGGAATAGCTTATTCCTGCACGGAAATGACCGTTTAAGAGCAGCACGGCAGTGCACCATGCATAGATGTGAAGGCGCGATGCTTCTGCTCCTAAACGGACATGGAGCATGGACGAGTGCAGTGGGTGTGTCTGAGAGCAGAGCTCTCACAATATACATGCTCCTGCAGTGAAGAATTGCTGTTTGGCAATTACAATGAGCAAGAATGTTCATAGGGGGTTGCATACCTCTCAACTTTACAGATCATCGCAGAATGTCCACATATTTCACCCATACTTTTGTCCTGCACCTTATTTACCTGGCAAATCACTGGGATGATCTCAGGGTTGAAGTTGGTAAATAATGACATACATTTGAGTTTCAGACATCATATATATCAGAAAACGTATATTAAAACAAATCCTGTTACTCTAGCAACTTTCTCAAGTTTATAAGAACAATATTTAAAATATGTCCGTAGTTGTACCACAATTTGTCAAGCTTTATCCAAATAGTTTGCATGAAGATGTTGAGAGGTATGGGGGGTTGCTAGGATGCCTGCCAAATGTACAGATGCATGCAGATATCCACAGCAATAAGTGAAACCTGTCCCTTCCTAGAAAAAATAACACTAGAAATTTTTTTTTATCAAACAGATTACATTTAACCATAGCTGCGAGGGTTTGCCCATTGCTAAGCTATGCATACTGTAGCTTAAATAGCACAAGAAGATAAATAGCAAAATACATTCAGTTGAAACAGTACTGCAATAGTGTAGTGGTCAGAGCGTTCGCTTTGGGAGCAGCCATTCCTGGTTCAATCCTCATTGTACTAAATTCCATTTTCCATGTGAAAGCAATTTATAAACATGTTTTTGCTGTATAACCTACTAAATAACATATATTTGTGAACTGGAGTACTGCATTAAGTGCAGATGTGAGGTGTCATTGTAATAATGTGGCAAAATCCACAGATAAACACAAGTGCCCCATAAAGTATGCGTACACATGAATCAGGGATACTAAACAAAGTTATAATGTGTAATGAATGATAAATCCATGCCATATAGCAAATAGTTTAAAAATGTATAAAGTGTCCAAATCTGCCACTTTCCCATGACCCATGTTTCTTATCTTTCTAAATTAGTACAGGTATAAGCGGTAGTAAGCACTTTTAAGCAGTAATAAGTGGGTTTAAGCCTGTTTTCCTGGGGATAAGCAATGCCTACACAAGTTAAGCAATTTAGAAGCTAAGTATAAGAAACTGTAACTGGAAGTTATCATTGCTTACCGTCGCACAAACCTGTGCAAACCCACTTACAACTGCTTAAAAATACCTTAATCATTCTGTATCCAACAGCCCCTGTTCTGCCCAGCAACAAAACAGCCCTTGCAGGTCTTGAACCCAGGACCCACTACACTATAGTGACAGCAATTAACCAGTAATCCATCACAGCTGTACATAAAACTGAGGTATACCCAAACAGATCCTCACTATAGCAAAATCACAATTTACACGTGAAAGGAATCTATAAACCGTTTTATGTGTATAACCTACTACATAACATATATATATATATATATATATATATATATATATATATATATGTGAACTGGAGTACTGCATTAAGTCCAGATGTGAGGTGTCATTGTAATAAAGTGGTGAAATCCCCCAATAAACACAAGTACCCCATACAGTGTATGTACACATGAATCACAGATACTAAACAAATGTATAACATGTAATGAATGATAAATCAATGCCAAACAGCAAATAGTGTGAAAATTTAAAAATAAGCAATGCTAAGCATTGCACACCTCTGCTTACTAGGTGTAAGCAATGCATAACCTAGATAAATTGATTTGCCCAATGGTATACCCCTTTAAGCAATGCCAACCTTAGATAAGCAGGTTTGTTCATAGCTTAGCATTTTCAAAACCATCCAATCACAGTAAAGTGCAGGAAATCAGCCCTATTTAAACCCCACAGAATGGAATACATCTCATTGCAGCTTCCTCCTGTAGGCACTATGGCTGGTGTTGGAGAAGGATCGCATTTCTAAGTGCAGCGCTGGGGCATCCAGGAGTCCAAGGTCATGGCAGGACTCCTGGTAAAAGACCATGAAGAGAGACTGCTGCAGGGCCAGTACCAAGGTTCTCAATATAAACTGGAAGCCTGGGACAGTCTCGCCCATGACCTCACCATTGCCACTGGCATCCCTCGAACTGGTGAGTAGGTCAGGCATCACTATGCCGACCTGAAACAGAGGAAGAGAGAGGTCTTGGATCAGTGGATCCAAGAAGCTAGGAAGGGTGATGTCCCAGCAGTGTGTAAGTACTCATTCTACTACCTGTTTAATAATTGCCAGCTCATGTATATTATGGATAGGTATGGATAAATATTCCTCTTATGTCGTTGACAGCAGCAGCGGAGTGGGCTGTGAATCAGGAAGCCCATGCATGTAGGCTGCAGAGGCTGCATTGCGACGCAGGTTAGTAATAATCTTACATGTTCTGTCATAAGAAATAAATCTAAAAGTAGTAGAAAATTAATTGCCAGTATAAAACCTGTATTGTGTATGGGATGTACTGAATAAACCAGACAATATGTCGGGAAGAGTCTCATATAGGTTGTATGTAAATAAAAGGGTAACAGCCTGGCAATAAAGGTCTAAATCCTGAACTGCTTGTGCTTACACTGGTATCATATGGTAATGTAGTGTTGCATTCTCTTAATAATATTGTTGTATCAAGCACTGTTACCCACACTGTGCTACATAAATAAAATGTGTAGGAATATCTGTATACGACTGTTGTAATCACAAGGTCATATTGTACAACTGAGGGAGACTTAGACAGAAAACAGTGGAAAGATACACAACAAAATCCAAACAGCACCCTCAACTGAGACATAAACTGTTGTGTGAGCCATGGTTTGAATCCTGGGAGTGGTAGTTAGCTGTATGCAGAATCATACCCCTCAACTGTACTAATTTTGTCAGAAAGTTCAGATAATTGGCTTACAGTTCCTACCTGTCACCCTGTCCCCCTGGCAAATCAGGGGGATGATTCCAGAAGTTTTGGCAGCAAATAATGACATACAACTGATTGTCAGACATCATAACCATCAGAAATATATCTATAAGAACAAACCTGTCACTCTAGCAACTCATCAAAATGTTATGAGAGTAATATGCAAAGTATGTCCCATCTCTACCCCCATGTTGTGAAGCTATGACCAGAGTGTGTGCAATAACAGAGTGAGACGTATGTGCATAATAATAACGTTGAATCTGGTAATATGTGTGGCAACATTCAGGTAGTGTTAACAAACATTCCCTCCATAGGTCTGTCAGATAAGAAAACTGTGCCTGGAATTAAAAGATTGAAATCCTAAACTGGTACTGTTTAGTCTGGTATTGTATGGCATTGTCAGTGTTGCAGTTTCTCTGAATAATAATGTATCACTCATCACTTTCAACCACACTGTGCTACATAATAAAACTTGTCTAGGAATCCCTGTATAAGAGTGTTGTAATTATAAGGTCGGATTGTAAAACCATGGGAGACTAATAGACAGAAATCAGTGAAGGGATACACAGCAATATCTAAATAGCACACTCAACTATGATGTACACTGTTTTATTTTTAGCAGACACAGCCATGGTTCAAATCCTGGGAGTGGTAGTAAGCTGTATGCAAAATCATACCCCTCAAATTTGTTCAGAATGTCCAGATAATTGGCCCATATCCACTTCCTGTTACCCTGTCCATCTGGCAAATGAGTGTGATCTTTTCTGACATGTAGGCAACATTTAATGACATATAACTGACTATCAGACCTGTAAATATTTAGAAAATGTATATGAAAACAAACCTGTCATTGTAGCAACTCACCAAAGATTTATGAGGGCAATTGTCAAAATATGTCCCAATTTCACCTGCATGTTGTCAAGACTTGCCCAGAGTGTATGCAATAAGAGATTGAGAGCTATGTGCATAACATCAACCTGGAATCTGGGAATATGTGTAGAAACAGTCAAGTAGTGTTAACAAACAATACCTCCACAGGTATACCAGGTAAGAGGTGTATACTGCAGATAAAACACAGTTCACATATATAGTTGTCTACAAACATACCACTGTCCAAACTAAGGCCATAGGGTAGTGTAATAATATCTGTAAAGTACAGATTACAACACTGACTAAGAAAGTATTGAGAACTACAGGGATATACAAGTTGTTAATTGACATCTCACTCCCCCCACCATATCTGCAACAATAATCTAAACACAAAACTCAATGGTTATGTGCACAATTAAATCTACTGTTGGGGCATATGTCCTATTGTTTGATAAATATTGAAATTTGTTTCTATGCATGTGCCATGTTGAAACACTCCCACATTGGTGGCATGCTGCCATCAATGTACCTACATGCTGTTGTAATGGCCACTGTGGTTCCATATATGTATGTGTATGTGTTCTGTTTGCTATGCAACTGTTCCATATCTGGTGTTTTGGGTTAATGGGAATATTTGTGCATGCTGTTATACTTAAGCCTGGAATGTGTTGACTATTACTAACCCACATATGTTTTAAAATTGAAACACCATAGCATGTTTGGGAAGGCTGGTCCCAGCAGACCCACCTCTCCCACCTCATCTAACCATGGCACCAGGCACCAGCACATCTGGGACCCACCCTGGGACCTACTCGTCCACTGGTCTTGCACCACCTTTGGGTGGAACTGCCTCAGGGGATGGGGCTCGGCCCCCAGGAGTGGGTGCAGACAGGAAACTGTCACCCATCGTAGGTTCGGGGTCTGGTGCGCAGCAAGCTCTGCAGGGAGTTTGGAGATCAGCTATGCCAGTTTGAGGACCATGAGGTGACTCTAGAGGGTCAGCCTGCCCCTCCTACCCAGCCCTCAGCACAGCCATCTTTGGGGCCGTGAAGGTGCAGTGGTGACTGCCCATGGGTGGGGACCTCAGTCCTACTGTTTCCATTTGGGGGCTCATGGGCTTCTGACTTCCAAACACCCCACCCCATCCAAGGTGTTTACCCCCCACATGTGTCATATACTGCCCCTGTATGCTGTCTTGTCTGTCTTGTCTGTCATCCTACCTAACCTACCTCCACAAATATACCTACTATCCCTCCCCAACATTCCACGCTCACCTTAAAACAAAAAAGGGCAATCTGTTTACAAAAAAAATCTCACCCCATACATAGCTGCCCATTTCGTACACATGTCCACTGGACACATGTAATCTGGTCTAACTGGCTTCACAACATATTATTGTTGTCCTCACCTCTCTCTCAGGTGTTTGAGTGTCCAAATCTACCTCCAAATCAGAGTATATGCACAGTTGTTACTGTAGAATAAATGGGCAGCTATGGACCTTCCCTACACCCATCCTACACATCTCTAGCTATTTTCCCTACTGTCTTTCCCTCTTTGCGCCCCTTTTTCAAAACTTTCCAATCACTCCTTTTTCTTTTCTTTTAAACAAATTAGCATGGGGGTAAGTGGGAGTAAGCACTTTTAAGCAGCAGTAAGCGAGTTTAATCCTATTTGCATGGGGGTAAGCAATACGCACACAGAATAAGCAATTTTGAAGCTAACTTTCTGTAAGCATATTTAACCAGAAGTTAGCATTGCTTACCTTTGCGCAAACCCACTTACAACTGCGTAAAAATGCCTTAATCACTCTGTATCCAACAGCCCTTGTTCTGCCCAGCAACAAAATAAACATCCTTTAGAAGTCTTGAACCCAGGGCCCTGCACACCATAGCCAAAGTGATTTACCACTAAGCCATGCAAATATACATAACTCTGATGTTTTCTCAAATATGTCATCCAGCACAGTCATTCAACAATAGAGAAAAAGTATTTATATATGTAGATGGAATGTGTGTGTGTTTGTGTGTGTGTGTGTGAGTGTGTGTGTGTGTGTATATATATATATATATATATATATATATATATATATAAAATCTACATATATACGTCTATATAGATATAGCAATATATATATATATATATATATATATATATATATATATATATATATATATAAGAGAACACAACAAATACATATATGACCAAAGGCACCGTTAATGGGGATGACGGGCCCAATTTCTGTACCTCTTGTAATTATTGATATCATCTCCTCCTCCACAGCCAAACAGATCTGCTTTGCAACACAATACCAACACTTGCAACTTTCATACCCAGGACCCTACACAACATAGCCGGAAGACATTAACAGTAATCCATCACACTTCTAAGATGTCAGGATGGTATCAATAAGATATTATGCAGAACAGTCTGTCTGCCATAGGGAATGTACAATGTGGAAGTAGTAAACATTCCAATGATAGATATACACATACACATGCACAAATATGCAGATACATACATATATATATATATATATATATATATATATATATATATATATATATATATATATATATCTATATATATATGTATATACATATACACACACACATATATATATTACTATGTATAGATATGTATAGGAAGCTACATATTTAGAGGGTGCACATTGAACAGCCAGTATTCCTACAGCTGCCACCTTTTAAAATGGACAGTGTTTGATTCTCTCATACAAAAGACAATTATTGCAAGAAACATATACCCACAGAGAAGTCAAAGGATATGACACCACACACAGGTTTGGATACATAAGAACTGTTTATTTGTGTACTATTACAGTTGTATATACCATGTCATATAGCTGTTAGTTGTTTGAAATACATACTAACTGAGTAATGCAACTCTCAAGCAAAACATTTTATACAGTAATCGGAAACCATAACATATTTTGCTGTCCAGGCCAAGGTCTTCAGGTAGAACAACAGTAGAGAAACACTGGCCGAGAAGATAAGAAGCATTCAACAGTAGGTAATGCAGATGTAGTTAATCAGCCTCCAATTACACTCTGTACACAATCCCTAGGGGAAAAGAATTAAGTTGTCACAATGAAGATGTATCTGTTACGTAACAATGCTTAACTTAAAACATCACTATCACACTGACAAACAGAACAGTCTGTAAGACAGTACGCACTAGCCCACCAATGATCCCAAGGTGAAATGTATGAATATTTGCAGCCATATACCTTAAGGTGTCTTACTACTGATATCCCTCACATGTTGTAACAGCCTAGGTTATATATGGCGCATACCCCTCCCTCATAGAATGACTTACAGGGGCATATAATAGTATTACATACACTGACCTCTGGACTGCACAAGGACACACATGTTTTGTCCAGCTGTAGCCCACATATAAATGGACCCTACCCCACAATATGTGTGGGGACCACAACATCACTGGAATGATGGCAGGAATGGCAGCATGACATAATCATAGGCACCTACTTAACAACCTCTTACTGCATGACATATGGACAAAGCCTGGTATATAGGTGGAGGACAGAGACTGGAACACAGGGCCATATTTGCAATACTGTTGTTATACACTGAGAAAGTTGCTGGTGTTACAGGATTTGTTGTAACATACCCTTATGCAGGAATAAGACATCAGAAACACAAATGGATGTAGCCATGTACTGATACCACTCATCAGACAGAATGCCAGTGATCAATCTGAGATGAGACCTGTGTGGTGGACAGACAAAACATAACAGCCAATCCTCTGGCCATCATGTGGATAGGCCCACAGTTGAGAGCTATGCAGACAGACTGCACTTAATGCTAAACTAGTATGTACACACAAACCCTGTAACACTAGTAGTATACAATGCATATAACAACGCTACTCACACTGTCTGTAAGGTCTGTAACCTTATACAAATGTGTAGTTGGCCTGTGCCTGCAAGTCCTCTTGTAAGAGGTATTGCTACCTGCTGTCAGTAACACTGCTGCCCACACACAGGAAGGATGTGTTCCATACAGGAAAGGTAAAGGGACCAAGCCCACATGATTTAGTAATTTATATTACTGGGTTGCCATAACAGTGGTAATTGGAAGTACTACACAGCAGGGTGCATGCAGGTAGCAAGTGGTGGACATTGATTGGTGCAGAGGCCATCACCTGATCATGTGCATCACCTACAAACTCCATGCTGCAATCTATTCAAAGCAGTTCAATCCATGTAGTGGAGAGAGAGACAGAGAGAGAAAACAAAAAAAACAAACATCCATCCAGTAAATATAAAGTTGTTCAACAACTGAAAATACAGACATCCCAAGTTAAACAAGTGGACACAGCAAACTGTATCCAGAAGAGGCAACAATCCCACAACAGGTATTTGAAGCATATATGCATGTAATTGAATGTAGTACTTGGTCTATAATAATGGGATAGATGATGTGGAATGATTTATATGTGCCATCAGGTGTTGTTGTAATGATGTCCTGCTGAACAACTGTTGTGGACAATAGTGTCTGTCCCTGTGGGCAGTGGGCCATACCTGTCAATTGTGCAGATCAGCACTGAATGACAAGATGTAAGATATCATAGTTTGTTGTGTACCGCAAGACATGTATATTAGTGTGTCCAAAAGCTGGTGGTGGAAGCAATGCCATTATTATGGACACATGGGTTTCAGAGCCCACCACTTGCAGGACAGTCATGTTAACGCATAATGTAGCATGCACAAATGCCAGAGGTGTGCAATAGGCTTACCTGCAATCTGTCCCCTATATATATATATACCCCCCTAATGTTAGGTTGTGTCGACATGTGACACCTGTCTGTGTTGTAGCAAGGCAGAAAAGTGCAGCTGTACAGGAAGGAGAGTTAGAGAGTGCGGACCTGATGTTTGAATGCACCATATATATATATATATATATATATATATATATATATATATATATATGTGTGTGTGTGTGTGTGTGTGTGTGTGTGTGTGTGTGTGTGTGTGTGTGTGTGTGTGTGTGTGTGTGTGTGTGTGTTTGTGTGTATATATATATATATATATATATATATATATATATATATATATACATGTATGTAGGCGGGGCAGCAGTGGTGGTGCAGCAGTTAACATTGCCACCTCACAGCGAGAGGTTCTTCGGTTCAATCCTCGGCCTTCTGTGCAGAGTCTGCATGTCCTCCCTGTGGTCGCGTGAGGTCCCTCCGGGTAATCCGGTTACCTCCCACATCCCAAAGACATGCTGTAGGTGGATTGCACACTCTAAATTGGCCCTAGGCGTGAGTGTGTGCGTGTGTGCGTGTGCCTTGTGTGGAAGGTTGGGTGCCGGGCTGGCAACTCGACACCGTAAAACTCTACTGCCAATCATGAGTGGACAGGTGATCCACTGTGGTGACCCCTAACCGGGAAAAGCCAAAAGAAGAAGAAGAAGATATATATACATGTATGTCAACAGATATAGACACACACACACACATCTATATATATATATATATATATATATATATATATATATATATATATATATATATCTATACATACATATACAACTCAATATATATCTACACATATATAGAAATATATATATATATATATATATATATATATATATATATATATATATGTATACACGTGTATGTCTACATATATAAACACACACACACACACACACACACACACACACACACACACACACACACACACACACACACACACACACACATATTTATATAAATACATGTCCTCTTCTGTTGAATGACAGTGCTGCAGGATATGTGTGAGAGACCATTTTATATATCTATATATATATATATATATATATATATATATATATATATATATATATATGTATATTTACAGCAGTAAGTGTGTGCAAAATGCACAGTTATGTCTGGTGTGAGCTCCATCTTGGGAACACATTGCCTTGTTTGTGAAAGTGGGATTGGAATTTTGGGCAAGGATAGTAGGTATACTTGGGGAGGTAGGTTGGGTTGGAAGACAGACAAGACAGCATTCAGGGGGCGGTACATAACACATATAGTAAGTAAACACCTTGGATGGGAAGTGTTGTCTGTAATGTGGAAGCCCATGAACCCCCATATGGAAACAATGGGACCTAGGTCCCCACCCACTGGCAGTCACAACAGAATCTTCACGGCCCTGAAGGTGCCCGGGCTGGCGGCTGAGCAGGAGGAGCATGCGGACCCTGTGATTGTGTACTGGGGGCCTTAAGGTGCTGTAGCACATTCCCCGAGTCTCTGTGGTACTCTCTATGCACCAGACCCAGGACCGGACTTTGGGTGACAGGATCCTGTCTGTGTGTGCTCCTGGGGGGGCCAAACACCATCCCCTGAGGTGGTTCCACCTGAAGGTAGTGCAGGACCAGTAGATGATGAGGTCCCAGGGTGGGTCCCAGATGTGATGTGGCCTGGTAACATGGCCAGATGAGGTGGGAGAGGTGGTTCTGCTGGCAACTGTCTTCCAAAACATGCTATTGTGTCACTGTTATAGAACATATGTGGGTAGTAACAGTCCACACATTCCAGGATTATATCTAACAGCATGCAAAGAGATCCCCATTAACACAAAACAACAGATGTGCAGCAGTCACATAGCAAACAGAAGACATGCATATTTGGAACCATAGTGGCCCTTACAATGGCATGCAGGTGACATTTCTTTAATAAAGTAACACTTGATCTTCCTCACTTCCCTCTCTCTCTCTTTCTCTCTCTCTTACTTTATGCTGACAAAATTGTCTTATTTTACTCAAACCTGACCTCATTGGCCATACAACTACAAGTAGACTTCCTTTCTCTTATCAAATGGCTTAACAACAAAAAGCTAATGCTGAATACTTCCAGAAATAATGTACTGCTGTTTGGTAGCTCCCTTAAATAGCAGAAGAACTCTCAGTCACTTCTTATCTATGACAAACTAGCAACACCACTGATCAAGTCCTCTCCTTCAAATACCTTGGTGTGTAGCTTGATCCCACAATGAACTTTCACCTTCACCTACAGCAAATACAGAAGAAAATGAATTCCCTCCTATTTTGGTCTTATAAAATTACCCCCTTTCTATCCAGACCCAACAAGAAATACCATAGGCAAAGGCATTCTACTAGACTAACTTGAATATGAAGTTCCACTGGTTGTAGCAGCATCCTAGAAAAACTCTTCCATCACCAAAACTATACGCAGCACTGTTTGTTTTTCATTACTCTCTCCCATAGAAATGAGCAGCATTGCAGCATGCTTAATAAAGCATTTGTTTACCTTTCCAGCAATGTGCCAACCTGCTTCTTGGATACCAGCTTTGCAAGCTCCTCAAAGAACACTCATCCTTCCTTTACCTCCAACCTTTTCAGATACAAAGTCTTAACCACTTAGATTCATTTCTTCAATGCCCTAGAACCAGACTTCATTGCACTAATGATGCCGTCCCCATCCTAGGCACCAAACTCTGGGAATCCCTCCTTACTAATCATAAAGGTCTCGTGTTGTACCCATAATTTCATACTCCGTTCAATGCTCATCAAAAGTCCACATCAGTTAGCAAATGTTTTCCCTCCCACTCTCCCCTTCACTAGACAGGCACATTAGTCTTTCTCACATTATTTCCTTACACTACTATGTGACATCTCTTCCACATTGTATATATTCATATAGTTAATTTCTGTGTGCCCTTACTTTTGCTATCTTTTAAACGTTCTGCTTTATCCCCTCACTATTTAACTCTCTTCCTCTCCTTCTTCTGTTTTTTCCCTCCTTACTCTAACCTTCCCTTCCTATTGTCCCATATACTGTGTACTTTATTATTATTACTGTTATTCATTCATTGCTATCTGCACACTACATTTTGTTTGTATTCATAATAATTTTTTTTAACTTGCTTGTTTACTGCCATTCATATTTGTCCGGGCTAAGATCTGAAGTAGGTCCATTTGGATGAGTGCTCTGCCCTGGTCATCAAACTGAATAAATAAATAAATAAAATATTACTTTTGCTCTCATAGATACTCTGCTATTTCAGCTTTGCTACACATCACTGGATTTTAAAGCATAATGCTAGTGATCTTTATACAGTTTTATATAGTTCATCCAAAGCTACCAATAAAGTACATGCAATGTATTTCTTCATAACAATAAGGGGTTTATACAGTCAACAAAGTGACTATAACTACTGTCAGGGTTGGAGGGGCTCTCTGTGGATGAAAGTATATTATGTTCATATCATTTGGTCATTTTTAAATAGTCTTTAATCTGTTTTTTCAGGACTAGATAGTGTGTGTGTGTGTGTGTGTGTGTGTGTGTGTGTGTGTGTGTGTGTGTGTGTGTGTGTGTGTGTGTGTGTGTATGAATTAAGTTGGAATACGGTGGCTACTATGTGTTTGTGTGAAACGATTTTTAAATATATGACTTGGTCATTATTATTGTTATTATTATTATTTTTTTAACACAGACATCTGAGAAGGATACAGTCAACAATGTAGCGATAATTATTAGGTTTGGGAGATGTCTGGGGATAAAAAAATGAATAAACCTGCTGATCAGATTTAGTTAAAAAGACATCTTAGTCTGTTTTTGCAGAATTAGTACACATTTGTGCAAAGCAAATTGGAACACTTTACTGTGGCCATTTTTATCACAATCAGACATGAAATGAGTACACAGTCCATAATGTGTCATAATTATTGATCACAGATATTGGTGGATTATAATGACAGCAGTTTAGTGGTCTTATGGTTGAAATGTTCTGAAGTGGGTACTTTTGTCATTATTATTTTTTATGTTTTGTTTCACTGCTTACTGGAAAAAATGCCCAAAATTCAAACTTTAAAACATACTTCCAACAAATGTTGGTATATTAAACAAAAATATAATAAAAAAACAGGAAGGTGAATCAAGGAACTCATGCATTTATCTATGGTGCTAAAATGTGTGCGAGTGGCCCATGGTTGGAAAACAGCCTGAGATCCACACTTAATCTTTTCAGTGAATGTGAGTTTCAAGGGAAGAGAAGTTTATTGCTACTAATGCTAAGTCTGTTTTTGATGTATGACAGTTTTGCTTTGCTTAGCAAATGGCCATCAGGGTTTTTGCTAAAAAATTTGAACTAAATTTTAAATTATATTCAAATCTCTGTAATAATTGCACACAGACTGGTTTGAACAGTGTTTAGGTAACTGGGTAAGACATCCAAGTAATGGAACTCTTGAATGGCTGCATGTGGGGGTGCTGGTCCATTAACCTGCCTAGGGCCCCATTTGACCATGCTCTGGCTCTGATTTATAAACTGTAGTGATTAGATGGTGTGACTATGAAAAGAAATACAGAAATAATTATAAAAAGCAGGCTATGAGTAGTTACTGTGGAACAGACAAGTGTACTCATGGAACCTATGAATGCTGGGGAAATTTGAGAGAAAATAGCACAGGCACAATGTAAATATCTGTACAATAGTATCACACATGCACAGATGTGGAAGCAAAATAAAGGTAAACTGCTTACCTATATTTTGGAGCATATACTGAATTCCTTAGGGTGCAGTGAAGTTATATACAAATCAATGAAACAAGCTACATTCTGTGTTTCCTACCCTTCTTCAAATGGGTAGCCATACCAAATTATGCTTATAAGTTGGTTGTATCAATAACAGCTATAAGATTAGTAAAGCATTTGCGAGATTTGTTTAAAAATTAACAATGTGAGTTTTTGAGGCTGGAGATGGTAGACATTTCTTAATATATTAAAAAACACGTTATTGATGAGGCTGCTCAGACAAATAATAAAGAATTTGAAGTAGTATGCTTAGATGCAGAGATAGGATTTAATAGAGCTGAATGGTAAACATTTTCAATGTCTGTGGATTCACAAAGGAACTTACAGACCTGACTGAGGCAAATATGCTCTAATTTAACAGCTTACATGAAAACATATGGCAATCTTTTACTCACAGTGAAACTACTTGGGGACATCAATTGTGGTATCCCTATCTTCAATTTTATTTGCATTGCACTTGAAGCCAGTGTCAGAAATGATAGAGAAATTTATGACGGTAGGTAAGTATGTCACCATTTGCTTTGACAGGACTTGAACACAATTTGACTTGTTTTGAAGTTGGAGAGGTTTAGTATTTTGAATGGCATATAATTAATAATGCTATGACTATACTAGAGCAGTGGCAATAAATTATGTCCCAGTACAAAGAAGAAATAAGACTATAGGAGATATGGGAGGCCTCCCATACATAGCAGGAATAGAGATAGAACAGAAAATGCAGACAATGATGTGTGTGTGTGTGTGTGTGTGTGTGTGTGTGTGTGTGTGTGTATATATATATATATATATATATATATATATATATATATTTAATTGAGTTGTGCTACTTTATGTGCTTAATTCCTTTCCAACAGGTATTCTCAACCAAGTACTGAAGGCAAGTAAAACTATGATAGACTTTATCTTGCATGGTAGAAAGCCCAGAGTGTCTTGGGAAAGTTAGTGGATCCAAAATAAATAGGCAGATGATTGGTTTAACACCAATAATCATGATGTGTGAATGTGCAGCCGAAAAGAACAGTAACCAAAATACCAAAAAGGCTCACGTAGTGTTGAGGGTGAAATCATAAATGTAATAAATCCACTGAATACATAACAGACTCAGTTAAAGGCAAACAGCCATGAAAAAGTCACTGACAACAAAGTTTAACACTTTCACCCTAAAGGGACTTCATCAGAACCAGTTGAAAATAAAATGCCACAAGTTTAAATACATTAAGAGTTTAATCAAATGACACTATGGATTAATTGATTAATTGAGAAAAAAATTAGTTAGTTAAATAATACAAGGGATATAACTATTACAAAGTCCTATGTATCAAGTGTAAACAAACATGTGACCAGATGAAAATAAATAAAAAATCCAAATGAATCTAAATGAACACTTTCTGTACATCCAAAATGTACTTGTTTAAAAATACTTGTTTTAAAATACATGATTAGAAATTACTCAAGCTGTGTATCTAGATTAATGAAAGAAAAAAGTAAGATAGTAATAAAAATAAATATCTATCAATAGTGAACAACATGGGGAAAATGTTTTGTAACTTAATTGCTCTAAGCTTTAAAACAGACAAGATGGATATATATTCATTTAAATTGGGGTACAATAAAGCACTTAACTTCAGTTACTAAAACAATTCTCTGCTTTCAATGCTAGATTCCCATGGACCACCCCATTCATTATGGAGAACAACCTCCAGGATCCCAAATATGAATTTGTTAAAACCAGGGCATTAAAGAGAATGTCTGTACAAGAAATTGTTGGTGTTGTGCTTAAGGATATCATGACAATTATAGGAATTCAGTAAGGTTCTGTGCAGGAATAGCTTATTCCTGCACGGAAATGACCGTTTAAGAGCAGCACGGCAGTGCACCATGCATAGATGTGAAGGTGCGATGCTTCTGCTCCTAAACGGACATGGAGCATGGATGAGTGCAGTGGGTGTGTCTGAGAGCAGAGCTCTCACAATATACATGCCCCTGCAGTGAAGAATTGCTGTTTGGCAATTACAATGAGCAAGAATGTTCATAGGGGGTTGCATACCTCTCAACTTTACAGATCATCGCAGAATGCCCACATATTTCACCCATACTTTTGTCCTGCACCTTATTTACCTGGCAAATCACTGGGATGATCTCAGGGTTGAAGTCGGTAAATAATTACATACATTTGAGTTTCAGACATCATATATGTCAGAAAACGTATATTAAAACAAATCCTGTTACTCTAGCAACTTTCTCAAGTTTATAAGAGCAATATTTAAAATATGTCCGTAGTTGTACCACAATTTGTCAAGCTTTATCCAAATAGTTTGCATGAAGACGTTGAGAGGTATGGGGGTTGCTAGGATGCCTGCCAAATGTGCAGATGCATGCAGAAATCCACAGCAATAAGTGAAACCTGTCCCTTCCTAGAAAAAATAACACTAGAAATTTTTTTTTATCAAACAGATTACATTTAACCATAGCTACGCGGGTTTGCCAATTGCTAAGCTATGCATACTGTAGCTTAAATAGCACAAGAAGATAAATAGCAAAATACATTCAGTTGAAGCAGTACTGCAATAGTGTAGTGGTCAGAGCGTTCGCTTTGGGAGCAGCCATTCCTGGTTCAATCCTCACTGTACTAAATTCCATTTTCCATGTGAAAGCAATTTATAAACATGTTTTTGCTGTATAACCTACTAAATAACATATATTTGTGAACTGGAGTACTGCATTAAGTGCAGATGTGAGGTGTCATTGTAATAATGTGGCAAAATCCACAGATAAACACAAGTGCCCCATAAAGTATGCGTACACATGAATCAGGGATACTAAACAAAGTTATAATGTGTAATGAATGATAAATCCATGCCATATAGCAAATAATTTAAAAAATGTATAAAGTGTCCAAATCTGCCACTTTCCCATGACCCATGTTTCTTATCTTTCTAAATTAGTACAGGTATAAGCGGTAGTAAGCACTTTTAAGCAGTAGTAAGCGGGTTTAAGCCTGTTTTCCTGGGGATAAGCAATGCCTACACAACTTAAGCAATTTAGAAGCTGAGTATAAGAAACTGTAACTGGAAGTTATCATTGCTTACCGTCGCACAAACCTGTCGCACTTACAACTGCTTAAAAATGCCTTAATCATTCTGTATCCAACAGCCCCTGTTCTGCCCAGCAACAAAACAGCCCTTGAACCCAGGACCCGCTACACTATAGTGACAGCAATTAACCAGTAAGCCATCACAGCTGTACATAAAATTGAGGTATACCCAAACAGATCCTCACTATAGCAAAATCACAATTTACACGTGAAAGGAATCTATAAACAGTTTTATGTGTATAACCTACTACATAACATATATATATATATATATATATATATATATATATATATATATATATGTGAACTGGAGTACTGCATTAAGTCCAGATGTGAGGTGTCATTGTAATAAAGTGGTGAAATCCCCCAATAAACACAAGTACCCCATACAGTGTACGTACACATGAATCACAGATACTAAACAAATATATAACATGTAATGAATGATAAATCAATGCCAAACAGCAAATATTGTGAAAATTTAAAAATAAGCAATGCTAAGCATTGCACACCTCTGCTTACTAGGTGTAAGCAATGCATAACCTAGCTAAACTGATTTGCCCAATGGTATACCCCTTTAAGCAATGCCAACCTTAGATCAGCAGGTTTGCTCATAGCTTAGCATTTTCAAAACCATCCAATCACAGTAAAGTGCAGGAAATCAGCCCTATTTAAACCCCACAGAATGGAATACATCTCATTGCAGCTTCCTCCTGTAGGCTCTATGGCTGGTGTTGGAGAAGGATCGCATTTCTAAGTGCAGCACTGGGGCATCCAGGAGTCCAAGGTCATGGCAGGACTCCTGGTAAAAGACCATGAAGAGAGACTGCTGCAGGGCCAGTACCAAGGTTCCCAATATAAACTGGAAGCCTGGGACAGTCTCGCCCATGACCTCACCATTGCCACTGGCATCCCTCGAACTGGTGAGTAGGTCAGGTATCACTATGCCGACCTGAAACAGAGGAAGAGAGAGCTCTTGGATCAGTGGATCCAAGAAGCTAGGCAGGGTGATGTCCCAGCAGTGTGTAAGTACTCATTCTACTACCTGTTTAATAATTACCAGCTCATGTATATTATGGATAGGTATGGATAAATATTCCTCTTATGTCTTTGACAGCAGCAGCGCAGTGGGCTGTGAATCAGGAAGCCCATGCATGTAGGCTGCAGAAGCTGCATTGTGAGGTGGGTTAGTAATAATCTTACATGTTCTGTCATAAGAAATAAATCTAAAAGTAGTAGAAAATTAATTGCCAGTATAAAACCTGTATTGTGTATGGGATGTACTGAATAAACCAGACAATATGTCAGGAAGAGTCTCATATAGGTTGTATGTAAATAAAAGGGTAACAGCCTGGCAATAAAGGTCTAAATCCTGAACTGCTTGTGCTTACACTGGTATCATATGGTAATGTAGTGTTGCATTCTCTTAATAGTACTGTTGTATCAAGCACTGTTACCCACACTGTGCTACATAAATAAAATGTGTAGGAATATCTGTATACGACTGTTGTAATTACAAGGTCATATTGTACAACTGATGGAGACTTAGACAGAAAACAGTGGAAAGATACACAACAAAATCCAAACAGCACCCTCAACTGAGACATAAACTGTTGTGTGAGCCATGGTTTGAATCCTGGGAGTGGTAGTAAGCTGTATGCAGAATCATACCCCTCAACTGTACTAATTTTGTCAGAAAGGTCAGATAATTGGCTTACAGTTCCTGCCTGTCACCCTGTCCCCCTGGCAAATCAAGGGGATGATTCCAGAAGTTTAGGCAGCAAATAATGACATACAACTGATTGTCAGACATCATAACCATCAGAAATATATCTATAAGAACAAACCTGTCACTCTAGCAACTCATCAAAATGTTATGAGAGTAATATGCAAAGTATGTCCCATCTCTACCCCCATGTTGTGAAGCTATGACCAGAGTGTGTGCAATAACAGAGTGAGACGTATGTGCATAATAATAACATTGAATCTGGTAATATGTGTGGCAACATTCAGGTAGTGTTAACAAACATTCCCTCCATAGGTCTGTCAGATAAGAAAACTGTGCCTGGAAATAAAAGATTGAAATCCTAAACTGGTACTGTTTAGTCTGGTATTGTATGGCATTGTCAGTGTTGCAGTTTCTCTGAATAATAATGTATCACCCATCACTTTCAACCACACTGTGCTACATAATAAAACTTGTCTAGGAATCCCTGTATAAGAGTGTTGTAATTATAAGGTCGGATTGTAAAACCATGGGAGACTAATAGACAGAAATCAGTGAAGGGATACACAGCAATATCTAAATAGCACACTCAACTATGATGTATACTGTTTTATTTTTAGCAGACACAGCCATGGTTCAAATCCTGGGAGTGGTAGTAAGCTGTATGCAAAATCATACCCCTCAAATTTGTTCAGAATGTCCAGATAATTGGCCCATATCCACTGCCTGTTACCCTGTCCCCCTGGCAAATGAGTGTGATCTTCTCTGACATGTAGGCAACATTTAATGACATATAACTGACTATCAGACCTGTAAATATTTAGAAAATGTATATGAAAACAAACCTGTCATTGTAGCAACTCACCAAAGATTTATGAGGGCAATTGTCAAAATATGTCCCAGTTTCACCTGCATGTTGTCAAGACTTGCCCAGAGTGTATGCAATAAGAGATTGAGAGCTATGTGCATAACATCAACCTGGAATCTGGGAATATGTGTAGAAACAGTCAAGTAGTGTTAACAAACAATACCTCCACAGGTATACCAAGTAAGAGGTGTATACTGCAGATAAAACACAGTTCACATATATAGTTGTCTACAAACATACCACTGTCCAAACTAAGGCCATAGGGTAGTGTAATAATACCTGTAAGGTACAGATTACAGCACTGACTAAGAAAGTATTGAGACCTACAGGGATATACAAGTTGTTAACTGACATCTCACTCCCCCCACCATATCTGCAACAATAATCTAAACACAAAACTCAATGGTTATGTGCACAATTAAATCTACTGTTGGGTCATATGTCCTATTGTTTGATAAATATTGAAATTTGTTTCTATGCATGTGCCATGTTGAAACACTCCCACATTGGTGGCATGCTGCCATCAATGTACCTACATACTGTTGTAATGGCCACTGTGGTTCCATATATGTATGTGTTCTGTTTGCTATGCAACTGTTCCATATCTGGTGTTTTGGGTTAATGGGAATATTTATGCATGCTGTTATACTTAAGCCTGGAATGTGTTGACTATTACTAACCCACATATGTTTTAAAATTGAAACACCATAGCATGTTTGGGAAGGCTGGTCACAGCAGACTCACCTCTCCCACCTCATCTAACCATGGCACCAGGCATCAGCACATCTGGGACCCACCCTGGGACCTACTCGTCCACTGGTCTTGCACCACCTTTGGGTGGAACTGCCTCAGGGGATGGGGCTCGGCCCCCAGGAGAGGGCACAGACAGGAAATTGTCACCCATCGTAGGTTCGGGGTCTGGTGCGCAGCAAGCTCTGCAGGGAGTTCGGAGATCAGCTATGCCAGTTTGAGGACCATGAGGTGACTCTAGAGGGTCAGCCTGCCCCTCCTACCCAGTTCCCAGCACAGCCACCTTTGGGGCCGTGAAGGTGCAGTGGTGACTGCCCATGGGTGGGGACCTCAGTCCTACTGTTTCCATTTGGGGGCTCATGGACTTCTGACTTCCAAACACCCCACCCCATCCAAGGTGTTTACCCCCACATGTCATATACTGCCCCTGTATGCTGTCTTGTCTGTCTTGTCTGTCATCCTACCCAGCCTACCTCCACAAATATACCTACTATCCCTCCCCAACATTCCACGCTCACCTTAAAACAAAAAAGGGCAATCTGTTCCCCAAAAAAAATCTCACCCCATACATAGCTGCCCATTTCGTACACATGCCCACTGGACACATGTAATCTGGTCTAATTGGCTTCACAACATATTATTGTTGTCCTCACCCCTCTCTCAGGTGTTTGAGTGTCCACATCTACCTCCAAATCAGAGTATATGCACAGTTGTTACTGTAGAATAAATGGGCAGCTATGGACCTTCCCTACACCCATCCTACACATCTCTAGCTATTTTCCCTACTGTCTTTCCCTCTTTGTGCCCCTTTTTCACCACTTTCCTATCACTCCTTTTTCTTTTCTTTTAAATAAATTAGCACGGGGCTAAGTGGGAGTAAGAACTTTTAAGCAGCAGTAAGCGAGTTTAATCCTATTTGCATGGGGGTAAGCAATACGCACACAGAATAAGCAATTTTGAAGCTAACTTTCTGTAAGCATATTTAACCAGAAGTTAGCATTGCTTACCTTTGCGCAAACCCGCTTACAACTGCGTAAAAATGCCTTAATCACTCTGTATCCAACAGCCCTTGTTCTGCCCAGCAACAAAATAAACATCCTTTAGAAGTCTTGAACCCAGGGCCCTGCACACCATAGCCAAAGTGATTTACCACTAAGCCATGCAAATATACATAACTCTGATGTTTTCTCAAATATATCATCCAGCACAGTCATTCAACAATAGAGAAAAAGTATTTATATATGTAGATGGAATGTGTGTGTGTGTGTGTGTGTGTGTGTGTGTGTGTGTGTGTGTGTGTGTGTGTGTGTGTATACATATGTATCTATATATCTATATATATATATATATATATGTGTATATATATATATATATATATATATATATATATATATATATATATATATATATATATATATCTATATATATATATATATATATATATATATATATATATATATATATATATATGTAAGAGAACACAACAAATACATAAATGACCAAAGGCACCGTTAATGGGGATGACGGGCCCAATTTCTGTACCTCTTGTAATTATTGATATCATCTCCTCCTCCACAGCAAAACAGATCTGCTTTGCAACACAATACCAACACTCGCAACTTTCATACCCAGGACCCTACACAACATAGCCGCAAGACATTGACAG
>NC_056745.1:1296837771-1297022771 GCF_019279795.1 Protopterus annectens | reverse complement strand
ACAGATGTGCATAATCTATAGTATTGTGGGCTTGTACTGTTGATGTACTGTAATGCTGCTCCCACCCTGTACCAATGCCATAGGTGTGGCTACTGACATCACATCTCTCACACAATTATGTACGTCCCTCTGGTATACCTCTGGGGCAGCAGCATGTAGCTGGTGAGTATGGTGTTTGTTCAGGTTTGCCAATAGACTGGTCATGTTATGGCCATGGTATATTCCATGCACACATTTAACACACCTACCCATAATGCATGCTGTACATGTTCACATATTGTTGCTGTTAACTGCACTGCATCACAGTGGTCACCATGGTGGCATATCTGAAGGGTATGTAAGATTCCTGCAATATAACTAACAACCTGTCATTGCAAGATGTGTGCACAGAGATGAACATAATGGTGGGACAAATGGCCTACAGTAGGGACATGACTGAAACATCACCCTTATACAGTGCTACAACAGTGTATATACCACTATTACAATGGCAACTATTACAGATCTACACTACGGCATATCACAATACTCCATTCGACAACCCTTACAACCGCTAATGTGGTCCTAACACGAGCAATGAATGCATAGTATGGAATCCTATGTTAGGACAGCAAATATGGGGAATACATACCTTCATAAACACCGGACGCATATGTGCGCATACACTCCAGATAACATACTGTGGAAGCAGCTTTTGAGGTACTGACAGCATGCATTCCTCATGAGTATGGACCTTCCAGCAAGTACAGGTCCTAAATGTCACACCAAAAAATGGTCTGCTGTCCAAGATGTTTGGCCATCAAATGTGCCCACTTACCTGCAACAGAGGTAGCCATGGCTTGCACACATCTTACAAGCCATGGAATGGATCCCATGCCCAACAGGTAGCACCCAGGAGTTGGACATGTAGCCTTACCTCACCATTGCATATACCATGGCAAACAATGCAGACAGTCATGTATGTGGTGAGGATGTATTGGACAGGATTAATATAGAAAATAAACAGATGGCCATCCAAGACAGATGATGACACATGCTGTAAACTGGTCATGTAGGCTGCCTAGTAACATGCCACAACACTAAGGGAGTTGCAGGAATGTCTAGCAAGTACTGGCTGTGCAGTACCTGTGTCGGAAATTGCCTGGACTTTGCATAGGTGTGGCCCATGGGTTAGGTTAATCAGATGGGACAGTTGCACCACAAGGAACATTAGCCAGGCCTCTCCACAGGTAGTGTATGCATAACAGCAAAAGTCCTCCAAAGGCATGTATTGCAATGTGTACTGGTGTACCAAGACCATGATGGGAACTTACAGACAGTATCAATTAAGATACATGTGCTGCACAACCACCACGTCACCCCACATTAGGCCCACCATCCCCATCTGTACCTTACTGGTGCCTGTGTACACCTGTATGTTTGCCATATATTAGCAGGGACTAGGCTGGTTTACATGGTGTTCAGAGTTTGGGACACTGCAAAATCACACACATGTGTAGGCCATAGTTGTCAAGCATCTGCAAAAAGGCTGAGGGTGGGGAAGGGGTGTCATCCTGAAATACAGCAGTGCACAGAAGCAGAGATCCAAAGCTTACTAAGAATGGCTGTATCTGCACACAGTCAAGATCATGAATTGTGGCAGACATAACCCTGACTCCACAGCAATAGTGACGGCACTGTGTGACCTCAAAGGGCTGTGCAAGAGTTGACCTTCCAATCATGCAGAGTTGTGGGACATTTGTAGGGAAAAGTGACCAAATACTGGCAAATGCAGATGGCCCATGCTAGTATACCCCTTCCAAGAATAGTGACTGTTGTAGTACACATAACAGTAGGTGCAACAAACCATCATGATAAAGGTGTGCAGACATGTACACACACAAATTGTATGCATCTCAATCAGCATCTGCACAACTAACACATTTGTTTTATACTGCATTTGATTGCACAGGTCATATGTCACATATCAGGTTCATGTAATGTTAACATATGCAGCAATGTGGCCCCATGGAATATCAGGGAAGAGGGCACCATATCAGTAAGGGTGTGTACACTCCCCATAGCCATGGTTAGATTTGAAGGTTGTCAGCGTAATTGCATTTTATTGGCCATACATGCATCAGGCATTCACAAATGAAATCTGTCCACATATCATCCCAGGTATGTGTCGGGCAAACACATAGGGGCTGTGAGTAGCAGAGCAAACATAACTGACATACATGTACACATTCAGCAATGTTGTGTACACCTGTGAGGTATGGTGCACAGTACATGCCAGGGTGCCGAACAGGTGCACAGCAATACTGTGTACATGGGTGCAGTGTGTTCCAGGGAAAGGGGCATCACCTACTAAAATAACCCATGCTTCACAGGGATGTATAATGTTGCCAGCAGGGATTGACTATAGCTACAGTGCATGCTGTTGAGTGCCATACATCATGCATGTTGACAGATGGGTAATGAGAGGTCTGTGTGTAATATCTTTGTGCAGCCTCACCTGTAAGTGTGTGCATGTGTGTGTGTGTGTGTGTGGGGGGGGTTAATTTGTCTGTAAGTGCTACCTGGTGGAGTGATGGAGGGTTGATGTATGTAGAATTTGTGTGTGTATGTGTGTGTGTGTGTGTGTGTGTGTGTGTGTGTGTGTGTGTGTGTGTGTGTGTGTGTTTGTATGTGTGTCCATGTATGCACATGTGTGAGTGTGGGGTTGTTCATACCTCTCAACTTCCCTTAGAAATCATGCAGTACATGGATATGAACAGACACATTAGACACCAAGAATACTTTTATGAAATGTAATATCAGGGCAGCTGATAGTATAATAATGTCTGCAGCATGAAAGATGCATTGGGAGGCAAAACTAGACACCAGGGGTACTGTTTTTGTTGCAATCAGCAGAAAGGTGAAAGAATACCCATGTATGCAGCACTAAAGATGCATTGGGGAATTACTAGACAACACCAGAGAGTGTTTCCAAATATTACTGTAGGCCGCAAGAAAAGTTAATAGCACAACAGATCTTGCATCTACTGAACAATAGTTAAGTATGACACTCTAGTGCGGGACATTATTGAATGACTGTAGAAGCCCATAACATATGGGGGCCATGCTCAAGATGTCTGTACAAAACCAGGGTGAACACTGGATGACATCCGGGAGTCTTTAAAAAAATGACTCCAATCAAGTAAAAGAGTTAATGGAGAAACAGGTCATGTTTTGTGATTACTTTTCTGAGCAATTAGAAGAATGATACGTTAATGATTGATATTATTGATTGCAATTATTCAAGACTGATGCAGAATGGGGAACTGAAGAGAAAAAAATAGGGACGTTCTGTGAACGCAGGGACAGGTAAGTAGTATGGTGGAATGTCAGGGTGTGTGTGTGTGTGTGTGTGTGTGTGTGTGTGTGTGTGCGTGCATGTGTGTGTGTGCGTGTGTGTGCGTGTGTGTGTGTCTGTGTGCGTGTGTTTGTGTGTGTCTACTGCAATGACATACAGGTCTTAAATTCCGTTTTTTGTTTTCCCCTCACAGGTGGCGAGGTGGGTCAGGGTTCCTCCTGCAGGTAATCTGATGTTGATGTCCATACAAACACTGAAAATGATGATAGGTGTGTTGAGGCACAGTTGGGGTAGTCAGGAGCTGAAGCTGCACCATCGTTTGACATCCCACTGTTATCCACTCCCTCCCCACACACAGTCACAATGCCTATACATACCCCATCACCAATGGCCATAGCTGAGGGACAGTTGGCAGTTGGTGGCATGGGACAGGACAGTGTGGTATCTATGGCATGTGTGTCTGGATACGGAAGCTATAGCCAGGTGTCCGGTGGGGTACCACATAGGCAGATGTACAGGGGTGCTCATTGGAGAGCTGCTGGTCATTATGCCCCTGGCAGAAGTGCCACATCTGGCACCACCAGACCATGTTTCAGGCCGACATGAAGGTGCAGGCACGTATGGAACAGTACACCAGACAGGTTGTGAGGCTGCAGAGGGCTACTCATTCAGATGCTACTGACAGCATCCGTGATCTTGCAGGTGCCCTCCTTTATTTTACAGAAGTCATGGATAGACGGTTGGGTGAGATGGTGGGAATCCTCGACCATGGAATGTCCGTGCTCGAGCATATGGTGGAAGTGGTGTGACAGCCACGTGGACGTAGGCCAGCAACAACAACAGCTGGAGGTTAATGTGGAAGTGCCAGAACACAGAGCTACTCCCATAGTGGCAGTACCAGCCCCAGCAATGCACAGGGGGTGTTGCTCACACCACACCACAGCAGGCCACATGCACATGGCTCTGGCCAGTCCCAAGACGGACTCAGATCCAGCGGACATATGTCATCATCAGGGGAGAGTACCATATCGTGGCTTGTACCTGGTGGTGCCCATGGAACTCCTGGCAGGCACAGTTCTCATGTCCATGGCCAGAAACTGTGAACTTCACATCCTGCCAGGTACGGTCTGCAGCTGTCCAACAAACCCCTGTATAGGGCAGCCACATGGCAGAGCTATGTGCATGCATACACACACACAATACCAACACATCTAGGGCAACCCCATACCTACACACCACATCACCACAGCCAAATTAATAATTAAACCCCTCACTCACACACATGGTGTCAAACGTATGGCTCAGCCTAGGTCTCTGGCAAACCAACAACACACCCTGTGCATATGAAGATACCTGTGCCACATCTCTGTCATCCATAACATCGGTGCAAGGACAGGCTAATATGATTCTGATGCACAGGGTGACTGTACTACTGTGTACCAGTGTAATGCTGTGTAACATGTTGTCAGCAGTAAAGTTTAATGCTTACATGTCAGGAAATGTAGCTGTCCAGCCATGATGCATTATAGCTGTTATTAGCACTGAGTGATTGTGGTCTCCATAATGTATTCCATTTGTGTGTAGGTGTCCATGTGTCAGCAGGATGATGATCTGCTGTTGTATCGTACAATGGGTATGGCACTGTGGTGACACCTTGGCTGTGCCATATCCTGGGTACAGGTGAACACATGTCACAGGTCTGTATAGCAGTTACTGCATGTGCCACATGGCTGATAGGTCTGGGGATGGTGTATACAGGTGAGTGCATGGTTGCTGATGTCAGCAGCCTTTCTACAGTGGACAGTGGTAAGTGTACTGGGTGGTACACACCACATGTTTGTGTATGACACACACAGAGGCCTTGGTGTTAATGCAATACAAAGAGAATAATGTGCACATGGATGTATGTACCTGTGCAAGGAACCCATTTTAGCCTATGTAATTCCACTAAGACAGAATAGGCACAACAACACATTGGGAAATAAGTAGTCTGCTAGTTTAATGTCATTGATGATGGTACTGGCAGGGTATATGTCTCCTTCTCCAATGTAGTGCAATCCTCAACTTGGTAAACATAGGTGTGCTGCTGTGGGTGGCACAGCCCTACCCTTTGGAGGGTGAGAGGTGATGTAGAACTGCATACAGTGTGATAGAAAACTACTTAATCTGTTAACATGAACTGTACAGTATTATTGCCAGTTAAGCGGGGGATACATTCAATAGTAACTACAAAGATGGTGGCTGTGTCTACAAGAGCCACACCCAGTTATATATACCAACCCCAGTATGTCTGTACACCTATACAGTGGGGAAGAGAGCATTTACACATCTACCACTAGTTGTGATGGAATGTAATTCCACAGGATGATACCTGTGAAATTTTAGCATATGCCAGGCAGTTTCTGGACAGATGACCTCCTGGGACAGGTATACTCTGAAAACAGAAGTAGATTCCCTCACATAAACACACACTCTAACTTGGCAACACTGGGACTAGAACCCCTATCTAGGTATGTAGTGCTACTGATGTGTGTGGCCTTAATTGCACACACCACACAGCTTTTAGGATGAGGTGTGTTCCAGGTTAAATGTTATGTGAAGGACATCCCTTGGTCTCTACAGTATGGTAATGGGGGATATACTAGTTGTTTATGGACAATACATAGTGTGCCATACTGTCATATACACATTGACAAACACATAACAGTCATACACACATCTAAGAGACCTGGGCTTATCATTGCTAACTACCTTGTCAGTGTGTCCATTCTGTTACAGAAAAGTTGCACATAGCACATGCATAACTTGGCTGGATAGTGTTATCAGTTACCTGTATGGTTGATGGTGACAGTGGTCCCCATACAGTGGAACATGGGACATGTACTGGGGGGTACCATGGTGCAAAGACAGTGTACCCAGCACCCACACCCCACAGTGGATATTGTATACACTGAAACCCATGATGACACTCTGATCTAACCACCATCACACATTGACCAGGACTGCAATACAACCCATTGTCTATCCCAAGAGTGCTACTACAGGGATATGCATCTGATGCACATGCCACACGGATAGTAGGGTGATGCATTGTCATGGCTCTCCTATGGTCAGCAAAATCACTATCCCTAATAATGTGTGGCAAGGCGTATTGTATTAGGAGAATGTGGCCTCAGAATGCTATATCCTACAAATATACACACATGTATACATACACACACTTGCCAGAACTCAGAGGGTATCTCATGCCTATCAACACATTTGTACAACAGTGCTGTGCTGGTACTGCAATGCCCAGGTAGCCCTTAGGAAGAAAAGTCTAACAAGGTACAGGTACTGTCAGGTACAGCAGCAGCCAAATCTAACTATGGCAATGGAGGGTGTGGTGGGTGTGAAGGGCCTCAGGGTATTCTCAACTACAGGTCTACAAACACACAGATACTGTTATTCTCAGTAATGCACACATACACATTTGTCAGTACTGGGGTCCATCGGTGCAGGTGTTCATAGGTGTGTACCAGGCTATTGTCCATGGAGAGATAGGAAGTGTAGGGGATGTGTGTACAGTGGTATAATGCCACCTGCCATGTGCCAGCATGTGATCTATCAACAGATACCACAGGGCTGATCCTCAGGGTGAGAGTTACATGCAACAGCCAATCATCTGATTGGCTCTTGGAGATGGTCCATAGAGGTGCCCCAGTTGACATGTATGCAACATGTATTACATAACATGGTCAGTCTCTGTCTTGGAGACCAAAGCATGTTCTGTTGACTGTGGTAGTGTAGTTGAGGTATCCATGGCATGTGGTGTGTACAGGGTGTGGATTCCTAACTGTAGCATTCATAACACAGCTGGGCAGACATGGAAAAGAGTGTTGTACAAGTCAAGCATAAGTTGCCTGTAGGTAGCCAAGATGGACACCTGACATCTGCACATATGTACAGAGGACAGACAGACATCAGTTAGCCAACTGGCTATGCATTAGGATGAATGTGTTGACAGATAGATGTCTGACACCGATAGGTATGCCATTACTACATGACAGCAGCCCTCACTGACATGTGCTATACACACAGTAGTCTACAGTTAATATCCACATGTCAGATCAATATCCAGTAGGAAATAATTAATGAGACACAGGTCACACACCAAGAACATGACAGTGAAGAGTCAGAGTCCATCTTTGCATGCAGGGGTGTTTGGTTCAATTACTGCAATCTGCAATCTACTCTTACTTGGGAACACACTGTGAACAGTAGTAATGTAATGATATACTACACGCCAGTGTGACTGCAAATAGCCTGGGATACTACCCATGTATGCAACATATTCAAATGGAAAAGAGTGTTGTACAAGCCATATATACTCAGGTGTCCCAGACAGTACACTCACACCCCTTGCTACTGTAATGACAGCACATAAATGCATGTTATGCACATGGAATAAACTACACTTATTAAAGATACAATTACCCTGCTATTTTATCAGACCAGAACGTGAACACTGGGTACCAGGGCTGAGCCATGCTTAGTAGGTTTCAGCATTGCTGCAATATAGATGCTAAGCACATTTGTGCACTGGTAAGCGAAGCCTACATGGTGTAAGCGCCTTTTTGTTTAACCTACATTAGCAGCACTTACCGTCGCTCAAACCCACACAAACCTGCTTAAAGCTGCTCAAAACTGCCTTAACCACTCTGAATCCAACAGCCCTTGTTTTGCCCAGCAACAAAATAAACAGCCCTTGAACCCAGGACCCTGTACACTATAGTTGACACAGTTAACCACTAAGACATCACAGCTGTGAGGACAGTTGTTTTTTTCCAGTATAGATGTCAGTACACATACTGAGTAGTATTGAACAACTGCTATGACCTCTACAATTGTGTAGTACTTGTTAGTGATATTACTGTTGAATCACGTATGTTGTTATATTTAAATATACACATATCAGAAAAATACAGTGTGATACATCTGGGAAGGTGTATACAACAGTCATGTTTACACATAACAAGGGTATGGATATATATATATATATATATATATATATATATATATATATATATAGATAGATATATGTGTACATGTACATACACATATATATTCATATATATGTATTTATATACATCTGTATATTGCATTATATATATGGTCATATATAGATCTATCTGTATATATATATATATATATATATATATATATATGTATGTATATATATATATATATCATATATGTGTGTGTGTGTATATATATATATATATATATATATATATATATATATCTATATATATATATATATATATATATATATATATATATATATATATATATATGTGTGTCTGTGTGTATATATATATATATGTTTAAATGTATGTATACATATATGGTTACACTTCATAATCTCGAATTACTGAAATGCCAAAATTCAGTAACCCGAGACCATGAAGTCTAAAACCAGAATGCCAAAAATGCATAAGAGCGAATTTGAGTATCTTGAATCCATGCTTATGCATTTCTGGTGCGTCGCGTGTAGTGTTATGGTGCCTGAAATTGCAGGTGAGTGAGTGTGTGTGTTTTTGTAAGTTGTATGTGTGGGTAAGGGTAGGGAGGTGGAAGTGTGAGTGTTGGATGTGTTGGTGTTTGTGTATCTGTGATATGTATTTGTGTGCGAGCAAGTGGAGGATGGTGTGGTGTGTTTTTTTTATGTTATGTGCGACCTCAGAGTTGGTATATATAAGTAGGGGTGGTATGGGGGGTGTAGCCCCCCACATGGGGGTTCAGGGGGGTTTGCCCCCCTGCTTATTTGTAGTGTAGGGTTGTCTTGTTTGTGTGCTGTAGGTGGAATGGTGTGTGTATGTGGTGTATGGTGTATGTATGTTCGTGATTGTGTGATTTGGGATTGTGGTTTTCGGTTTTCTGAATGGTTTGACTTTATAGTCTCAGGTTACTGAAATTCGGGATTTCAGTAATTCAAGATTATGAAGTGAAACTATATATATATATATATATATATATATATGTGTGTGTGTGTGTGTGTGTGTGTGTGTGTGTGTGTGTGTGTGTGTGTGTGTGTATATGTATATGTGTGTGTGTGTGTGTGTGTGTGTGTGTGTGTGTGTGTGTGTGTGTGTATATATATATATATATATATATATATATATATATATATATATATATATATATATATATATATATATGGGTCTAGGACACATGCTCGACTAGCATGTGTCCGAATCACAAAACGTCAAACACACATACACGAAAGCACTTAACATCGAAAAGTGCTTCCATGCATGTGTAGTTCAAAAATAAAATCTACGTTTCTGCAGGGGAGCTTTGCTCCCCTGCACCCCTCACTTTAATATTCTCACTCCAAGATCGCACTACAGTGGGGAAAAGGGAATTTTCCCTTACTCGCACAGTAGTCCGATGTACGAAACAGGCACACATACACGTAAGCACCTTTCGATGTTAAGTGCTTTTGTGTATGTGTTTTCGACATTTTATGATTCAGACATATGCTAGTCGAGCATGTGTCTGGGTCCCATATATATATATATATATATATATATATATATATATATATATATATATATATACATACATATATGTTTATGTCCAGAACATGTAGTGGAGTCATACCTCAGAACCAGTAGTCACAACCTCTTAGTGCAAGGGGATGTCATGTAAGTATTGCAGGTATACATGTAGACTGTTGCTACTGTAACAGGGGTTGTCTTAACAGAAATCTTGTGTGTGGGAAGTTACATCTGATATTGACATGTAGGCCATCAGTTACAGACAGACATCCTAAGATCATCATAGTACAGTACCACAGATATCACAGTAATGGTCCTGTGGAATACAGCAGAGATATGACCAATAAATGTGGACAGTCTGACACACTCTGGTCAGTCCAGAGGTATACACAGGAACCGTTAGTGCAAGATGTGTGGACCAATCTTGACAAAGTGGATGTTAACAGCCATGTACATGGGGATATCGTGTAAATACTAGAATAGGTTCATAGGTTCATAGGTTAGTACTAAGCTAACTGCCCTTGTGAGCCATTTTAAGCTTAGCCAATTATCCCTTGTGAGACTCAAACCCTGCACCCTGTGTTTGTAAGGCAAGCACCTTAACCATTAGGCTCACACAGTTTATGCATTCACACACTCCTGTCTGTCCTGACATATAATAACCAGAGGTGCAGAGGTCACAAGCCCACATACTTCCCACTAGTTAGTGACATACATCTGTACAGCATCCCACTGCTTTGTCAGAAATACACAACAGTTATGGTGGCCCGGCAGCAGTACGTCTGACAAATATCTGGACATAACATCACACTGGGTAAGTACACTGAGCTGCTAGGCATGTCACAAAGCACTGTGCAAACTACAGGCAGACTGCCACAAAACTGGCCTACATTTCATATGGGGGAATACACACGTACCTGCAAATACAGCAGGCTCTACAGGCATGTAACAGCATGGAGTAACAGACACCTATGTGAAAGAGCATGCCCACAACCAATCTGAACACAGCCACATATGGTAAGTATTCTTAATATTACAGTATATGGACTGTCTGATCAACACCATCCTCATATGTGCCACTCACACACTAACCCTATATATACTGGGCCAATACACAGTGTATTCCGATGCCTGACTGTGGTATGGGACATGTGTGGGTTTGGCCCTACAAACATGTACGCCGATAGGGTACCATACACTGGAGCAGCATGCAACATATGATAGAACAGGACCAAGAACAATGACATCTACCTCAGTCTGTACACAAGCCAAGGTACATATTCGCAATACACACTCTGCCGACAATCACCATAAGTACACAGACCTCACTACTGTACACACTACAACAGAATGTCCAGGTTTTGTCCTCAAATATAAACCCTGCTATACATAACATGTTTAGCAGTCTGATATCTCACTGGCTTGTTATCGGGTATGATGTCAATAAATGATGTACTGAACATATGCACCTCTTACTGCATGACATATGTACAAAGGTTGACAGAGTTGTGGCTGGAGGCACAAACGCAGGGCCAGTACTGACATGCTGCTGTGATAAACCCATACACTTACTGGTGTAACAGGGTTTGTTGTGACATATGTCTTGTGAGGGATATGAAGTCAGTAACTCTCATGGCTGTCACCATGTACTGACTGCAATCCTCAAACAATGCTACTGCATTTCTAAATATAGGTCATCTGTGAGTAACACAACACATGTAAGACTCCAAACACTGGCCAGTCTGCAGCTAGCCCTACAGGTGAAAGTTTTCTCAACCACACAACACTGTCATGACAGGTATTAAATCATGTAGACCAGCCATATCCACACAAATCCTGTTAAATTAACATTACTTCAAATGTAAAAGAGCAAGACTTACATTATGTCCTCATGTCTGGAACATCCCCCTCCTGTTTGTTGGCCTGTCTCCACAGCGTATGTTGTAAGAAGTATATCCCACTACCCTCTGTGATGCTGTTAGCCAAACACAGACATGAAGTCCTGCTCACAGTGAATGAAAAGGGCCAACACCCACATCATGTTCGTAGTTATAGGAGTGTGTTTCCATGCAAATGGCTATGGGAATGTTACCACAGCTCTTCCACATGCAATCAGCTAGTGGGGGACTGCAATTCGTGTACAGGCCATCAGCTGATCATGAGCATCAGTTACAAAACACAATCTGCTGACTAAGCAAAGCAGGCGTACTTCTCTACATCCACCAGAGAGGGAGTGAGTGAGACAGCCAGAGACAAAGTAAGAAAAGAAGAGGGTAGGAGAGTAAGAGCTAAGCATGTTTGTGTAACACACTTACCAGTACAAGGTTTCAAACCCCTTCCTGACTGTGTATTGCTATTACATTTTTATGCAGTTATTGCATGCGCCACAGAGCTTACATGTTGGAGAGTTGTCCAAAGGTACATTTGAAGGTGAGTGACATCAGCAACAATGATAAATGAGGGATAAGGTAGGTGTAGTACATGTGCCTGTCCAGAAATGCAGGTGTCAAGAACAACACAACCACACTCTCTCAGGGACTCACACACATTATCACAGTTGTCAGGGTCAGGATTAAAATTCCTAACTAACTAGTTTGCTACACCACAGTATTACGCAGGTATCGCATGCACCGCAAAGGTTATCAGGCTGATACATGGGCAAAGGGTATGTCAAGGTGACTGACATCAGAAGGTATGCTTCAGTAGAGCAATGGAAGGTGTAGTGAGTGTGAATGGCTTCCAAATCATTAATCTCCACACAGACACACATGTGCACACACACACACACACACACACACACACACACACACACACACACACACACACACACACACACACACACACACACACACACACACAGATTTGCCAGTGCTGACATGCATGGGTTCATTGCTTCACAGGTGTGGAGTGGCTGACTGTGCCAGAAGGTGGTACAAGGCTAGGCAAAGGGTATACCTTGGCATCAGGCCACATGACAAGGGTCTGCAGTGTGGCTCAGGGGTGTAGTCCCTGGATTGGCCCACACAGGTGGGTATTGTATTCACCATCCACTCATCTGGATTACTATTGTGGGTGGCCAGTGCTGTGCAATGCTTGCCATGTATGTGTTCTATATTCCATAACAGGAATGGTGTCTGGGATGCGCACATGTCTCACATGCATGTTGTGTGACATGTGGAAGTGTACCTGGGGAGTCTGAGGCATGTTGTGTGGACAGATTGTTATCATCTGATGTGGCATTCCTGACCTCATATGGTGAGAACTGGCTATGGAACTGAGGTTGATCCTGCACCTACATTGACAGCATGATACAGGTATTCACTGGTGTTAATGGCATCTGTCCATACAGGGCATGTGTATAAGGCATGGTATTTCCTTTGTGGGTTACATTTGCTGACTCAACAGTTGTTGCAGGCGTCCAGTGGGGAACATTGTAAAGGACCACTGTAAGCAATTATTTGCCTATTGTAGGGATGGAACAGGGTGCTATGTCCTCTGTAGTCCACTGCAATCACATCATGGTTACTATCTGTGGGGCAATATGCAGGGAACTACCAACATAGTGGTTGTTGCCTAGACAAGTGTGATGTGTATGAGACATGGGTGGAGAGTGTTCTCTGGATAATACAAGGGTTGCCTATGTTGGTCTCCAATCCATAATGTCACATGTATAGGTATGGATTGTCTACACCAGCCTCTCTGCTCTTTGACATCTGTTGTCCTTGTAAGGTGGACATTGTGACATATAATAGGTCCTCCATATAAGAAATTTGCAAAACCCGCTCCACAATGAGTCCTGTTAATACACAATAACAGCTACCTCCACACAGGATACTGACAAACACACACACACTGAGATTCAAAGCCCTACCTAGCTATGTATTGCTACTATAGTGTACTGCATTTATCGCACACAGGGAGCTTATAGGGCTACTCTTTCCCCAAAGGTGTATTTCAAGGTAAATGACATCAGCAGGCTTTCCAAAGTAGGGTAATGGAAAGTGTATTGATTGTGAATGGCCTCAAAAACATTGATCCCTACACAGACAAACAAACACACACACACACACACACACACACACACACACACACACACACACACACACACACACACACACACAGAATTTCATAGTTGTCATGGCTGGGATTAGAACGCATACCTAACTAGTAGTGATTTTGTGTTCCTGAAGCCTGCTTGCATCATCTTTACTTTAGTACATCATACTACAGCATTATGTAGTTACAGCATGCACCACGAAGCTTATAGAGCTACTCTTTTCCCAAAGGTGTATTTCAAGGTGAATGACATCTGCAGACTTGCCAAAGTAGGGCAATGGAAAGTGTATTAACTGTGAATGGCCTCAAATGCTTACACAGACAAGCACACACACAGAGTTTCACAGCAGCCACATCTGGGATTGGAACTCCTATCTAAATAGTACATCACAATACAGCATTATGCAGTTATAGCACGTGCCACAGAGCTTATAGGGATACTCATTCCCCAAAGGTGTATTTCAAGGTGAATGACATCAGCAGGCTTGCCAAAGTAGGGCAATGGAAAGTGTAGTGACTGTGAATTGCCTCAAAAGCATTGATCCCACCACACACACACACACACACACACACACACACACACACACACACACACACACACACACACACACACACACACACACACACAAACACACACACACAGTCTCACAGTTGCCATGTCTGGGATGAGAACTCATTACCTAGCGAGTACATCACACTATAGCATTATGCAGTTAGAGCATGTGCCATGGAGGTTACAGGGCTACTCCTTCCCCAAAGGTGTATTTCAAGGTGAATGACATCGGCAGGCTTGCCAGAGTAGGGCAATGGAAAGTGTATTGACTGTGAATAGCCTCAAAGTATTGATCCCTACACAGACAAACACACACACAGTGTTTCACAGTTGCCATATCAGGGATTAGAACTACTACATCACACTATAGCATTTACACAGTTGTAGCACATGCCGCAGAGCTTATAGGACTTCTCTTTCCCCAAAGGTGTATTTCAAGGTGAATAACATCAGCAGGCTTGCCAAAGTAGGGCAATCGAAAGTGTATTGACTGTGAATGGCCTCAAAAGCATTGATCCCTACGCAGACAAACACACAGAGTATCACAGTTGGCATGTCTGGGATTAGAACTCCTACCTAAGTAGTACATCACACTACAGCATTATGCAGTTATAGCACATGCAATGGAGCTTATAGGGCTACTCCTTCCCCAAAGGTGTATTTCAAGGTGAATGACATCAGCAGGCTTGCCAAAGTAGGACAATGGAAAGTGTACTGACAGTGAATAGACTCAAAAGCATTGATCCATACACACACAGAGAGTCTCACAGTTGCCATGTCTGGGATTAGATCTCCTATCTAACTAGTACATCATACTACAGCATGGCACAGTTATAGCATGCACCGCAGAGCTTATAGGGCTACTTCTTCCCCAAAGGTGTATTTCAAGGTGAATGACATCTGCAGGCTTGCCAAAGTAGGGCAACAGGGAGTGCAGTGTGTGTGAATGGGCCATAAACCATTCATCTGAAAGCACACACACAACACTCAGTCACACACAGGTTTACATTTAACAGGAACGTGTATACAACTGCTAGATGAATAAAGACTTGTACAGCCAAGTTACACAGTTATCACAATCACCACAGACACTATAGTTCTGAGGGATACCAGAAGCAAATGTCTACAGTGATTGACATTTGCACATCATGTGGTATTGGCCAATTGGATGTGTGCTTGGTGGGCCAGGCCTCATGATGGGAAGCTCTTTGTCACTGTCTGTCACGCTCTTCCACACATCTATGTATGTGTACGTTTGGCCTATTATAGTGTGTTGCCCTTGGATATATGTGTGTATTCCTATCCGATGTGTGTGCAAAGCATAACTGGTGTGCAATGTGGAGTGTGTGCACAAACATCTGCGACTGACAGATATGTATAGTCCACTGTTGTTGTCAGACATGGGCTTTGTTCTCTAAGTGTGGGAACATGCCCAGTATGACCTTCTGTATTAAATGTGTGAATCCATTTCAGGTAGGTTTTACTCTAGTGCAGGCATTTGTGTTCTACACCTATAGCTAGCAACCTGTTTCTGCAAGATATCTGTAGATTGGTTGACAATATGGGGTCACAAAGGGCAAAGGATAGTGGGATACTGTAACTAATTGTGTCTGTGCTGCTTCTGCTACATGGCTTTGGTGTTAGCAGAGATATTCAGACAGATGTACTGTTTTACACTGTGATGTTTTATGTCATCAACTACTGACAGGTATACATATGTGTTTGCAGTAATTTCCTGGAGAACACAAGATGAATGAAGCTGTGTCCAGTATTGTGGTCTGCAGCCTACATATTCTTGCACAATCATGCCATTCTGGAGGAGGAGCTGCAGACACTTGCTGATGGGTTTGTGTAAATGGTTCAGCACCTTGGTACTGCAGTGGCTGAGGATCCCATGCTTGTACATCCATCAATGTGACAGTATGGCCTTATCCTGCTGTGGCTGTACCTCACAGCTGTACAAATTCACACAGGTTATCCAGAGGCAGGGCTCATATTTCTGGTCATTACCCCTTCACATTGTGGTTTACGAGCAGGTTTGTAGCCACCTTATTATTGTGTTTGCAGGCAGGGGTAGTATATGCACACATCTGAGTTTCAGACTTCACACACTCCATGGCGTCCATGCTTCTACCCCCCCCGTTATTCTATCCTGTTCCGAACATTATGCAAATATTATCTGTTAAGTATCCCTCTAGTTATCACTTCATCCCAGCAGTATTTAGGACTTGGTCCACAATTCATGTAGTAAGACACAGGCCTTTGACAGAGGACTGTAGGGCATTTGATAGTGATGCAGGCCATCTGTAGCAGGCCAGCTCATTGTGTCACTCCTACAGTCCCAGGCTGCAAGCCACTATATTCCCCTGGGGTGACAGGGTCGGTGTGCAAGATGTTAATGTCAATAGTTTTTGTCCTTATTGATCCATTCGTGTGGATGCTGACAGGGTGATGCTTACAGCTAGGGACACACCTGCATGAGACACCTCTTTAGCATGCTGCATTCTGTGGCTATTCCCATACAGCAGTGGGGGTCATATTGTACTCATTCCCAACAGCAGGTATAAGACCTGTGAGGTACCTGTGGCTGATGGTGGGGTGAGCTGGGTGCATGTGTGCTATGGAAGCTACTTGCAGCTGACTCACAGATATACATGGGGCATTACACTTATGCTGGCTTGTACACGGACATCAGCAGTTTTTCAGTATTTCATACCTGTGCCTTTTGTGGTCTGCCAGTGTTTGGTCAGACATCAGTATTCCATACCTCACATTAGAAAACCTTGACAGAGTGCTGCTCGCTATATTTTTATCTGTGACTGCATAACTGTCTGAGGTTTCTTCTAACAGACGTTTTTCCAATTGGCTCAGTATCTGCATATACTAGTAGTTGGTTCAAGACATATTTTCCTGCATACAGTAGCTATTTGCTCAATTTGTTTTTTGTAATCTTTATAATATATCTTTACCATCTCAAAAGTGCTTACTCCTCTCTGTACTCTTCTTTTCTAGACCTAACACCACTCTTAAGTATTCAACTGCGGTACCACCTTTATCATTCTTATAAGAAAAGCGCAGTCCGGGTCTGAACTGTCTGCAAACAGCTAAAGTTAACTTTGAGTATGTGTCTACCTGTTTGAGCTAATATTCATTTCCCCTGGAGAGCACTCTGGTTTGACTTGTAAGCAACCCCCACACACACACACTCATCTTCCATTTTCTCTCTTATTCCCTTTTGTTAGCAAGTAGTATCCATAATTGATCAATACCGTGTGTTTGTTAATTTAAACTGAGACCACAGTAGCCTACTGATACAAGGTTATCCTGTTTTTCCACCTGAGAAATGCTTAAGAAATGACTTACAGTTTCAGAGCAGTCCTTGGTCAATTGTGATTGTTTCTTAAACACAAACCTGTCTTTGCTTTGGCTCATTAGCAGCAGTACAAAGAACTGTCTGCTCACACCCTTGTTCTCCCCTCCCCCTTCCCTATTTATTACCTTAAGACAATCCCAAAGTTAATAAATATTACCTGTGGCAGGCACCATTTTTAAAATTACAACCACCCTTGTCACTATCATATGTTCCTTTATCAGTTAACTCTGTTACCTGATTGTTTCCAGCCCCCTCATAAGAGCAACTAACAGGGTTTCTACCCGCTTCGCTCCCCACCCTGCCCCCTATTCCCTCCCACCCCCCAGTGGTTCCACCTTTATTACACACACAAACCCCTCCCATCTTTCCAATAGCCAACCACAGTGCTAACCCAACACTACCTCCTCCATCTTCCCACTACTTTCACACCTCCTCAACTAACATGTACAAGCATACCTTACCTATGATCACTGCATGCACTCTCCTTGCATATCTTACATCCTACCAAAGCTCCATCATTCCCCCACTCAACCACTACCACTGTGCTACTACTCACACCACCACTCATGTCTCACCCTCACTCAGCTCCCCTCCCACCAACTCAAGAACCATCCTTATGTACCCCCCCCACATATTCTACCAACTATATTACTCAAACATAAAGCATCCCTACAACTTAACATAGTAACCCTCCCACCATACCTATTACCCACAAAGCACAATCATAAAGTTTCCCTTATAAACAAACACATTCAAAAACTGAGAAAACTAATAACCTCATGCATATCAAAACTAGACCTAAGTGGAGACATCCACCCCAACCCTGGCCCTACCATCTCCAACCCCAATCCTCATAATCAAACTAGAAACCACAACTTCTCCCATATTACAGCCAATAGAAAGCCAAGTGACTTCCTTCTACTAAGCCTAAATATTAGAAGTATATCCAACAAAGTCCATGAACTCCATGCCACCATAGACTTGTACTCCCCAGATATAGTCATCCTGACAGAAACCTGGCTAAAACCTCACATTACCAGTAAGCAAATACTCCCTACAGGTTACAGCATACTAAGAGTAGACTAGCTAAACAAGAAAGGAGACAGTGTAGCTATAATATTTAAACAGCATCTAAACATCCAGATCTTAAAATCAACAGCTCCACAAATAGGCAATGAAGAAATAATATATACCAACCTCAAAATAAACCAAAACAAGACAATCAACATAATTGGATGCTACTTCCCACCTGGCCAAAACATCCCTCCACTAGAAAACCTCCTCAGCTGGTCTACCCACCATCTCCCGCAAGAAACTATAATTTTAGGTGATTTCAATATTGACTGGCAATCCTGTTCTGGCAACCATCCAACCCATCATGTAAACCTTCATGGCTTCACCCAACTAGTCCAGTCGCCAACCAGGATAAATAAAAACTCCAGCAAGCACACTACCCTGGATTGGATACTAGTCAGTAAGAGCCCCCAATCATATATTACGGGCTGCTTATTAGATAGCCTCAGTGATCACTCCCTAACATTCCTACTCAAAAATACCTATACCAAGCTAAACCTGTCAGCTACCGTCAAATACGTAAAAAACTAAACTTTAACCCACTCACATTCATCTCATCCCTCAAAGAATGTAACTGGCATTCTCTAAAGTACCTCAGTCTTGATGATGCAGTTGAATTTTTTAATACTACCTTTCTCAGCATCCTTAATTACCATGCTCCCATAAGACTTTCTAGAACCAAAGCACAACCCCCCCCATGGCTACAGAAAACCACTAAGTCAGAAATGAAAAACAGGGATAAAGCCTGGGAGCACTGGCGCAAAACCAAAACCCGCTCAACTAGACAGAAATTCCTAGAACTACACAATAGAGTCAAAAAGCTAATAAAACAGGACAAATTCCAATACTACCAGTCTGCCCTAGACTCCTCCCAACACAGCCCCAAACAATTCTGGTCCTCCATAAACTTCATCCTCCACCTAGGTAAAGTCAGTACCCCTCCTCCTAACATCCCTCACTCCTCAGAAAATATTGCTACTTCATTCAACACACACTTCACACAAACCATACTATCACTAGCTAAACAACACAACCCCCCCACCCACACCTTCAACTAGTAATCTCCCCACTGCCTTCTCTTTTTCTCCAGTACCTACCTCCAACATAAAAAAAACTCTTAACTAAACTTAAGCCCACCAAATTAGCAGCAGACAACCTCCCAAGTGAATACCTACAAATTGCAGCTCATGCTCTGGCCTACCCAGTATCCATCTTGATTAACCAATCTCTATCAGAAAGTTACGTTCCCACACTGTGGAAAGTATCACATATAATTCCCCTCCACAAAGGCGGACCCTCCACAGAACTAACCAATTACCGCCCCATAGCTATTCTCTCTCCACTCTCCAAAATACTAGAGAGATGCATACACTCTCAGGTCTCAGACTACCTCCTTACTAAGAATCTCCTTTCCAATAATCAGCATGGTTTCCGACCAAACCATAGCACCACCACTGCCTTACTCCCCTTTACTAACACTATCCTTCAGCATAAAAACAATGGCTTTCTCTCCTCTGCTACTTTCCTAGACCTATCTAAAGCATTTGTCATGGTCCACACAAACAACTTATCTCTGTCCTCAATAACCTATCCTTCTCTCAATCAGTCACCATCTGGTTTCAGAGTTACCTGTCTGACCGCCAACAAGCCATTGTAAGGCAGAATGACATATCTCCCCAACTACCTGTTTCCATAGGGGTTCCCCAAGGATCCATTCTTGGACCCCTACTCTTCTATGTTTTCACCAATAATCTAGCCTCTGCCACCAAACATGGCACACTCATACAATACGCAGATGACTCAAACATCATCTGCTCAGCCCAGTCCCTACCCAAATTGCAAAAAGTCACACAGGAAGCCTTTTCCTCTGTTGAAACTTGGTTATCCGATGCCCAATTAATACTCAACCCAAACAAAACTAAACTACTCATCTTCCAACCCACCAAACATACTCAAAACAACTCTCACTTTAACATCACAGCAAAAGACAACACCACTGTATACCCAACTGAACACACCAAATTGCTAGGAGTGGAACTAGACAATAAACAAAATTTGACATTCACATATCCATGACCATAAAAAAAGTCCACAAAAAACTAGGAGCATTATACAGAAATAAGCAACTTCTCACCAAAGCAGCAAAGATTTCAATAGCAAATTCCCACCTTATCTCCACCCTACTTTATGCCTCTCCAATATATACCAAACTAAGGCAATGCGATCTGAACAAGCTAGAAACCTGCTACAACAAAATCACCAAATTCACCACAGGGGCATCCTACCATAGTCACCAATGTCTCTCACTTGCTGAACTGGGCTGGCTTGAACTCCCTCACCTCCTTCAATGGTATCAACTCTCACTCGCCCACAAACTAGTAAACCATCCACTAAATGTCCCATCCCTCCAGAATCTACTCCAACCCTATCGCACCACCAGACCACTAAGATCCAGCAACAAAAATCACTTGCAGATCACTAAAGTCAATAACTCTGCTGGTGAAGTACTATTCTCTTGCACCGTAGCCAAATTATGGAACTCCCTCCCACCCACAATTACCTCCGTACCATCATGCACCCACTTCAAAACTTTACTAAAAGCGCACCTAAAAACATGCTGGCTATGCCCTTGCAACTCCCACTCTAAAATCACCCACCCCATCTAACCACTACCTTTCTTTCCACTCCACTAACTACCTTGATTATAGCAAGCTCAGATGGTCATAAGCCTAGCACTTATTATACAGCAGGAACTTCCTATTGTAACATTTGTTAATGTCTGTTATGTACTTCACAGATAAAGATTCTAGTTGCCTACTGATGTACTATGTTCTTCATCTGTAAATATGTTGTAAGTAATTGTTATGTTATATTGTTAATCGCTATGTAATCCAGTGTAACTACTGTCTGTTTATTTTAACTGTGGAGCTTTTCTCCCTGGGCCTCCGCTGAAAATGGACCTATGTCCAGTCGGACACTCCCGGTCAACAAATGTAAATAAATAAATAAATAAATACTACTCAGCCAACTAATGTGCTGCTTACCTGTATGTACAATTCCAAAGGTGTGTCCATTTGACAGTAACATTTTATACACTCTCTGTCTAGGGTACTTCCACCTGTGTACTGTTTCTATGACTGGACCCACATTCATGACATGTCCATCTTTCAGATGGTGACAGATATTACACATCCAAACAATTAGTATGGATTACTGCTGGATTGTGTCTTGCGGGGATGCATTGTGTTTGGCACTGCAGTTGTGAGAACTTGGTCCTGTCATCAACAGTACTGGCCACTGGCCACCGGGACACAACCCTCCATGCCTACATGCTGACCACTTTCACACAATATACAACACAGAACAACCTAACACACAGAGCCCTGCATATTGTACACATGCTACAATCTAACCTGCTACTTTGGCCAGCTCAAGTAATCTGTGCTCCACTGTTATTATACCTACACGTACATGTTACTACATTTCTACATAGGATTGTGGGGGGCACACCTGACAACTGTAAACATTTGCTATGACTGTACTGGTATTTCAGGTACTCCATTTCATTCTGTATTCTGACCCATCATACAGACTAGAGGCATATCAGTGTACTACAGTTCTTAGGTTTTATTTACCTACATTTCAGTTTCAGACTTCTTACCCTTCAGAACTAACATCCCACTGCCTAATCTGTTGTAGTCTGTCTGTGTAGGTCTGGAAGGGGGCTGTTCTCCACAGCCATAAATCAGAGGCCTTAGCACAGCCTTTCTTTGTGTTTGTCTACACCTGTCCTGCTGGCTGAGACTGTTGTTGGGTATCTGAGCCTCACTGACATGCATGTGTGTGCCCTATGGACACACATTTGGCCCACCACATGTCCTGCAGTGAGTTTTGTCACCTTGTCTAGTACTGCCTACTATGTTGACACCAGTATTTGTTAAGGATTTCATGCTGCCGATACAGGTGTCTACTATCTGCTGGCAACCCATTCAGCCACCCACATTCATACCATAGATACAGGTAGCAGAACATACTACTACATTCAGCAATTGATAGTGAGTGTGACTTATCTTGTGGTTGTGCCAGTATTGAGGATGGTGCTGGAGGGCTGACTATGTCGGCTGCACATAGTACACTCCCTATACATGGTTAAGCACAGGTTGTGTCATGTTTGGCATCCTTTTTACTGTATGTGCGAGTTGGAGTAAGGTGTCATTCCCCTGGGTTCCTACCATGTCAGTGTATGTGCTACGTGTTATCTCTTTGCCAAGGCCTGGGCATACTGGGCACACCTCCTTCTGCCTACTGAGGCAGGCTCAGGTTGTTCCTCCTCTGAGTCACTCTGTGCCTGTGCAGGCCTTGGCAGTGGTGGGTGGCTGTGTGGCCCTGCCCCATGCTGTTCCTGCTGCAGCTGGTTCTGCAGGATTATGTTGTGTAGCATGGCATATACAATGACAATTTGGGTACATGTAGTTGGTGAGTAGTGCAAGGCTCCACTGGATATGTCCAGGCACTGGAACCGTGACTTGAGCATCCCAAACACACGCTCTATTATGATTCTGGCCAGTGAGTGTGCCTCATTATGGAGTTCTTGTTCAGGTGTGTGTGCATTTCTGATGGGTGTCATCAGCCACGGCTCCAGTGCGTAACCAGCTTCTCCCACTAGGTGGCCATATGGGATGTCCCCAATGGCAAATCTCTGGTACAGCTGCTTCATATGCCAGATGTGGGAGTCATGATAGCTTCCAGGGCTGCCAGCACACACATTCATTATAATGCTCTGGGCATCACACATGACCTGGCAGTTGATGGAGGGGAAGCCCTTGTGGTTTATGTAGACCCTCGCCCACTGACCAGGTGGTGCTTTGATGTGTATGTGCATGCAGTCTATAGCACCCACTACCTCAGGGTATTCTGCTATTTGATGGATGCGACGCATATTGCTGGTCAACGCCTCATGGGTGTTGAGGAAATATATGTGCTCACCGGCATGTGCTGACATGGCATCCAGGAACTGATGGAGTACCCTGGATGCTGATGCCTGTGAGATCACCATGATATCCCCAGTTGGCCTTTGGAAGGTACCTGTGGCTAGTATTCTTAAGCCTACATACCTTGGTATCCACTTGGATGAGTTCCCCTCTGTTGGTTCTGTGTGTGAGGCATGGCCGGCACAGCTCAACAATTTGCTGTAGGATGTCCCTGTCCACCCTATAGCGCTCCACTATCTCCAGCTCATGTAGCCCCTGGTAGGTTACCCTGGATCCGTACACTCTTCTCCTTCTCCTCACTGTGGGTTGGTCATCAGCATTGTCACCATCACCACCCTCAGCCTCTTCAACATCTTGATTTATGAGAACAACTGCAGCCCCTATCATTTTGTTGCTCTTGTTAGGTAAAATTTCCCCATTTGTGTACACCAGTGGTGTAGAGTTTGTGGGAAAAAACAGAGGGAAAGGTGTTTGCATAGTTGATAGTAGTGTGCTGTGCTGGGCTGCTGCCTGTGTAATTGGCTGGTTCTGATACATTTCACCTCTCAGCTATGCTAGTTCTCCTTGATTACCTTCCTACTGCTCTTTTCCCTTCCCATTGCCTTCCAGTTTAAGCCCCGAGGTGTGCTGCACATACCCAGTGCTCAGATATGAATAGAGCTGCTATTTCATGGTTTCATTTTTTGTTTGTTTGTTTAAAACCCAGTGCATGGCGCACACACCCGTTTAGACAACGTAAAGAGTGCTAGGCAGCTTCAGACACACACCCCTTCCTTAGCTCTGCTAAGCTAAGGGCAAACCCCAGTCACCGAGCTCCAATAAGCTTACAGTATGCCTAACACACCCCTCTATGATGTCAGCTAACTCTTAGGTTTTCACCATGGTTTTCCTGCACCTACATAGTTGGGTGCAGGCTAGCCATGGGATGAAATCTTTGATTCAGTATCATTCCCCTCATTTGCATAGAATTGCCTGCTAATGCTTAGTTACAAGTCTGACACTGAGCCTTCCTCCTTAGCAACCACTATTCACTGGCCTTGTTGTCTTCTGCCTGCCATTTACTATAATGTCAAAATTGTGATTTTGCATAAAAAGGTTTTTTTCAAGGTTTAAATTTTATTTTCAGGCAGATCTCGTTTGCGGGCTGCTGCCCTACACTTAAATGGCTGAAATCGGCCCAAAAAAATAAAAGTTATTTTTTGTTATTTTGAAACTGTTTTCCATGCCAATGGCCATATATTTGGCCATTGGCATGCCTTCCACATTATATATACCCTTTATTTAGAGCTATCATGGCTCCGTTTTGCAGTTTGCAGAAATGTACTCGGGTTACTAACCGAGTACATTTCTGCAGGTTACACTAATCCTGCATGGACAGCTGTCAGCCTCCTGGATTGCTAATTCACCTCATTTGCATGGTTTTCACCTGCAAATGAGGTAATCAGCATACAGTTGTGTCCGTGCAGGAATAATGCAGGAGCGCTCGTGCAAGTCCCGAAAGCTTGTTCCTGGATCTCTCGGCGACCATATTGCTGCCTCCAGCAGCTCTTGCACTATTTCTGCACACTGTGCAGAGCTTGCTGAATCCTGGGGAATGTTCATAAATCCTTTTTTGAAAATGTTTATCTGTCTTGCTCATGTAAAAATAAGGACAATTAGCGCATAATTTGATGTATATCATCCCTTTGGTGTGACAATTACCATCTGCAAGAGTGAGTTTGGACTGACAAAAGTTGTCCAAAACAACAAATTCTTGTTGAAGCACATAAGGACATTGCCTATAAGCCCGACATTTATGTGTACCTCTACACAATTTGTTAGATATAGGAAAAAATGAGTTTTCAAACAAATGTTTCACATTTTTCGCCATCTTAAAAAACAGGTGTAGGTGATACCCCAAGGGTGTTGAAAATCTCATCATCCACTTTAAGAATTTTCCAATTCTTTTGGACAATATGTTTAATCATTTTGAAATCATAATTATATGTAACAACCAAAGAATTGGAATATTTAGTAATACCCGTCTGTTCAACATTCCCAGTGGGGACATGCATTAAATGTGAAAAATCAGAGCCTAAAAGTGGCCAAAATGTAATACCCCAGCCTGTGGATATTTCATTGTGGTTAGTGGCAAGATAATTGGGGGGGGGGTAATGTCTCTCCTTAAACACGTTTGAAATGTAATCACAGTCTCCTGAGGAGATGTCATAAGTGGAACTCATTCTTGTCGTCCTCACTGGTTGTGCCTTAAAAATGTTCCTTTTACAGAACAGGGGATGACAACTGTTGAAATGTAAATATGTGTTGGAAAAAGTGGATTTCCCAAAAATAGATGACTGAAAACAATTGTGGACGCTGTCTTTCCAAATCCTAACAGCCACGTAGTTGACCACGTCCTTTGTATGTATATAGGTGAACCTAAGAAAAGATGCTGTGTTATTGAAAAATACTACAAAATCAGGAATCTCTTCACAGGATGCGTTCCAAAAACTGAAAATGTCATCCAAATATTGTAAATACACATTCCAAGAGGCAGAATAAGAAGAATTAAAAATATGAGTTTTTTCCCACCAGTACATAACTAAAGGGTCTATATCACATTGTCGAACTCTTAAAAGTTTGAGCGTCATATGGTCGACACCATATGATTGAACTTTTAAAAGTTTGAACATTTCAATGGAGATCTCCGTACAGTGTGGAATGGAAAGATTTCCCTTTTCTGCACTGTAATGCAATCTCGGAGTTGGTATATTTAAAGAGTGGAAGGTGTAGGGGCACAGCTCCCCCCCAACGTGGGAGATGCAGGGGGTCTTGCCCCCCTTCTTAAACCATTCAGGTAGGTTTTTCTTTGGTTTATTTTTTTTTATTACATTTTCGACCTTTTAAAAGTTCAGTCATATGGTGTCAACCATATAGGTTCATAGGTTGGTACTGGGCTATCTGCCCGAAGGCATATATTAGCCCAGCCACGTTGTGCGGTATTCACCGTCCCTTTAGTAGTTCCCTAGACCCTTGTACTAGCAGCTAGTACCCTTTTCCCCTATCTAGTAGTGCTGTTGGTGTGATCCCTGGTGTGAACTTTCTGTTACCCTTCCACTCATCAAGGTTCCTCCTGAAGAGTGATAGTGAGGGGCTCTGTCTTATGTAGATCGGGACCCTGTTCCATAGTAAGGGAAGTCTCTGCGAAGGGAATCTATCCCTCCAGCATGTTCTATTCATTGTTGTGTTGAGGTTTATATCCCTAGAGCATTTAGCTCTAGTAGATTTGGTTTTGCTAAGATGGAGCATGTTCAACAATTCTGGGTTGGACATGGCTCTGTACGTTAGACAGAGATCGCCTCTGAGAAAGTGGTATGCAACAGAGAACAGTCTTAGCTTTTTCAATCGTGCTGCATAGGGCAACTGTTTGAGGCCAGTAATCCTCTTGGTTAGGTACCTCTGTGGTCTCTCCAGCTGCTGGAGATGTCTAGCCAGGTACATTCCAATTGGTGCATTGTACACAATAATGGGTCTGATGAGGGAAGAGTAGAAGGGCACCATTATATCCTTAGATCTTGATCCAAACCCTTTTGTGATCAGATGGGTCACATAGAAGGATTTTCTAACCACTTTGGCAACATGGTTATCAAAGGAAAGCTGACTATCTACTTGGGTCCTTAGATCCCTTATTTCTTCTTCAGATTTCAGGGGATTACCTCCTATGTTGTAGTTTGTGGGGATTACTATGCATTTTTTTGCATTTAGCTTGAGACCATGACTTTGACACCATGCATCAGTCTCATTTAGGCCCTTCTGGAGGATCTCCATGTCGGCCGGAGACTCTATTATAGCACCCAGTTTGCAGTCGTCTGCAAACTTAGTCATTCCGTGCTTGCCTGTACTTCTGAGATGTATATGCCAAATAGGAGGGGCCCCAGGACAGAGCCCTGAGGCACACCACTCATTACTGGTCTGGATTTGGACATAGATCCCGCTACTCTTACTTTATGGGATCCGTCTGAGAGCCAGTTTGCAATCCATCTTGTGACATAAGGGTTTATGCCAGGCTGGTGAGCTTATCAATAATACCTGAATGGGGAATGGTGTCAAATGCTTTAGCAAGGTCAAGGTAAGCTGTGTTTACCTCCTTTCCCTTATCTATAGCCTGAGTAACTGTCTCAAAGAAATCCACCAGGTTCATGAGGCATGATCCACCCTTGACGAAGCCGAACTGTGTGGGGTCCAGTGACTGGAGGTTCCCAATCTCTCCATTTATGAGCTCCATAATGATTCGCTCCATAGCCTTACAGATCAGACTGGTCAGGCTTATTGGTCGGTAGTTCCCAGGGTCAGTTGTGGCCCCACCCTTGTGTAGTGGGACCACCATTGCCGTGCGCCATTCTATTGGCACATATCCTGTGGAGAGGCTGAGACTGAACAGGGTATTAAGATGTGGGGTTAATTCCTTTTGGAGCTCGCGTATGACACAGCCTGGGACACCATCTGGTCCCATGGAGGCAGTGTTTTTAGCTTTAGATAGAGCCTTGTTAACCAACGTATCAGTAATAATTGGACTTACACAATCCCCTGGAATGGTAATAGGCCCTGTAGGTGGTGGGGGGGGGGGGGAAATTTGCACTGAACCTGTCAGCCAAGATGTTGGCAATATGACGTTCAAACTTTTAAAAGTTCGATTATGTAATATAGATGCTAACTAAATTGGCATAAATAGGGGTACAAACAGCACTCATAGCCACGGCATGTACTTGCAGGAAATAATCTCCCCAAAAAAAAAAAGTATTGCACAAAATTAATTTCATGAGGGACATGACAAAATTAACAAGGCCACTATCAAAATCAGTTACTTCTGGAAAGGCCAAGGAAAAAAATTCCAGACCAACAAGATGTGGTATACTACAAACCACTCTGTCATCCATATTGCCAATATGTGCAGAAATGGAAGCATGGAGACCAACAAATCCGTCCATGTTCTAGTGATGGTATCACCCAAAAACACTGCCACACCAAAAAAGTGAACTAAATGCCAGTAATCATGGCATGTAATATCTATACAAGAAAACTGGGTTTTTTCTTAGAGGATTCTTTGATACAGGGAGTAATTGCAGTTATTTCAGTTGATATAAGCAATATTTTAATATAATCATAGCCTCACATCAGGCTTTGTGCCCACTGAATGGCACACAGCAACAGTTGTCCCACTCCACAAAGGGGGAGCCACCACTGATCCCAAGAATTATAGCCCTATTAGCCTGATAAGCCTGGTCTGTAAGGCTACGGAGTGTATCTTCATAGAACTCATAAACAAGGACATTGGTAACCTCCAAACTACCCAGTTTGGGTTTGTGAAAGGCAGATTATGCCTCCTGAACATGATCAACTTCTTTGAGGCAGTCACCAAAGCTGTAAATGAGGGTAGAGTGGTTCACACAGCCTATCTTGACCTCGACAAGGCTTTCAACACCATCCCCCATTCTGGAAATATAGATAAACTCACTAAACTAGGTATAAATCCTTACATCACAAGATGGGTTACCAACTGGCTGACTGACAGAACCAACACTGTAAAAGTTGCAGACTCTAAATCTGACTTCAAACCAGTGACAAGTGGAGTACCACAGGGTTCAATCCTGGGACCTCTCCTGTTTGGTATCTACTTCTCTGAAGTACAGGCTAACACAGAAGGCCTTTGGCTAATGAAGTTCGCAGATGACTGCAAACTAGGAGCCATAATGTGTCCCCAAATGATGTGGACATCCTACAGAAGGGCCTCACTGAGACAGATGCCTGGTGTCAGAGCCATGGCCTCAAGCTCAATGCCAAAAAGTGCATTGTCATCCCCTTTGGTAAAAACTCTGTACCCATAAACTACCACATAGGCGGCAGTCTACTTAACACCAAATGTGTGATAAGAGACCTTGGACCCAGGTAGTCTCTCCTTTGATAATCACATCACCACAGTAGTCAGGAAATCCTTCTACATGGCACACTTCATCACAAAAGGGTTCTCATCCAGGAAAAAGAGGTCTTTGTTCCCTTCTACTCGACACTCATTAGACCCATTATAGAGTACAAAATGACTAATGGCCTCCTCCACTAAAAGTGCTGCCAGAAATCCAAGTGCAAACAAATAAAAAAGTAAAGCAGCCACTACCACGCTGTAGATAAAATAAATGCACTTTAATAAAATAACAAATAAAACAATGTATATGCTGACTGTAATACTCAAAATGTTGTCTATATTGCTAAGTGCAAACAATATACTGCATATTACGTGGGTAAAACTAATTGCAGGCTCAAAGACCGGACTTTTAAACATTTATCTGATATAAAGTTAGGAAAAGAACAGAATGCATTGTATAAACATATAGCAGTGTGGTAGTGGCTGCTTTACCATTATAGAGTACAATGCCCCTTTTGGAATGTACCTCACAATACATCTGCAGCAGCTGGAAAGGCCACAGAAGTACCTCACAAAGATGATTACTGGCCTCAAACAGATGTCCTACACTGTCCGTCTCAAAAAACTCCAGCTTTAATCCGTAGCATATCACCTACTCCGAGGTGATCGCTGCCTAACATATAAAGCTATGTCATACCCAGAGCTGTTGGATATGCTGCACCTAAAGAAATCCCAATCCCTCCAAGCTACACGCTGTAGGGACCTAAACCTTGTCACCACAATAAACAAGACATGCTGGAGGGATAGATTCCTGTCCCAGAGACTTCCCATACTCCGGAACAAGCTACCCATCTATATCAAGCAAAGTTCCTTATTAGCACTCTTCAAGAAAAATCTTGATGAGTGGATGGGAAATAGGAAATAAACCCCGGGGAACACTTCTGTGGCTCTGCTTGACAGGGGCACAGGAAAATAACTTTCTTGGGTGGCATAAGCCAGGGAACCTTATTGGCTTGGCTTACTTAGGCCCTTGGGCCAATAGCCTAGTACCTACCTATTAACCTATGAATTGATACCAGCTGCCTTTGGTATTCCAAAAGTTCACAAGGACGTGTGTAACCCCCTTATAGGTTAATTGTAGTTCCCTAAATATTTAAAAAAATATCCTTTAGTACTTTACAGCAACCATTTATTGAAAAATTCCCTCACTTCTCTGAGTTACATCCTTAAAGATTCATGGGACTTTCTGTCCACAATTAAACAACATTTTTTAGTGATATGGGTAGTTTTTTTGAAAGTGGCTGTGGTGGATCTTTTCACTAGTATACCACATCTGGTTGGTTTGGAATTTTGTTCACTCAGTCATTCTAGAAGTAACTGATTTTGATAGTGGCCTTGTCAATTTTATCACCTTCCTCATGGAATTATTTTTATACAATACTTGTATTTATTTATTTATTTATTTATTTACTTATTTAATTTGAGGGAAAATATTTCTGCCAAGTATGTGGAGTGGCTATGGGTGCAGTCTGTGCCCACATTTATGCTAATTTAGTTATGTACTGGCGGGAGAAAACTTATATTTTTAATTCTTCTTATTCTGCCTCTTGGAATGTGCATTTGCAATATTTGGATGACATTTTTTATTTTTTTTAATGCATCCTGTGAAGGGATTCTTGATTTTGTTGTATTTTTCAATGACACAACATCTTTTCTTAGGTTCACCTATACACATACAAAAGACATGGTTAACTACATGGCTGTTAGGATTTGGAAAGACAGAGTCCACAATTATTTTCAATCATTTATTTTTAGGAAACCCACTTTTTCCAACACATATTTACATTTCAGCAGTTGTCATCCTGTTCTGTAAAAGAAATATTTTCAAGGCACAACTAGTGAGGGTGACAAGAATGAGTTCCACTTACAACATATTCTCAAGAGAATGTGATTACATTTCAAACATGTTTTAGGAGAGAGGTTACCCCCCCCCCCCAATTATATTGCTCTAACCACAATGAAGTATCCAAGGGCTGTGGTATTAGATTTTGGACACTTTTAGGCTCTGATTTTTCACATTCAATGCACTCCCCCACTGGGAATGTTGGACAGACAGGTATTACTAAATATTCCAGTTCTTGGGTTGTTTCATTTAATTCTGATTTTAAATTTATTACAGGTATTGTCCAAAAGCATTGGAATATTCTTAAAGTGGATGAGATTTTCAATGCTTGGGGTATCACCTACAATTGTATTTAAGATGGGGAAAATATGAAAAGTTTGTTTGAAAACACATTTTTCCTAAACCAAACAAATTGTACAGAAGTACACATAAATGTGGGTCTTGTGGGCAATGTCCTTATGTGTTACAACAAGAATTCATAGTTTTTGGACAACTTTTGTCAGTCCAAACTCACCCTTGCAGATGGTGATTGTCACACCAAATGAGTAATATAGATCATGTTATGCTCTATTTGTCCTTGTTTTTACATCAACAAGACAGAGAGATATTTTCAAAAGAGGATTTATGAACATTGCCATGATATTCTTAAGTACAACACCAACAATTCATTGTACACATTCTCTTTCATGCCCTGGTTTCAACAAATTCATCTTTCAGATCCTGGAGGTTGTTCCCCACAGTGAAGAGAGCAGTCCATGGGAAACTAGGGTTAAAAGCAGAAAACTGTATTGGCAATTCAAGTTAAATTCTTCAGTGTACCCTAGTTTAAATGAATATATGTTCATCCTGCCTGTTCTGAAACTTAAAGCAATCAAGTAATAAAAATCCATCCTGCCTATTCTAAAACGTAGAGCAATCAACTTATAAAACATTTCCCCCATGTTGTACACTGTTGATAGGTATTTGTTTTTATTACTACCTTACTTTTTTCATTCTTTAATTTAGATAAACAGTTGAGTCATTTCTAATCATGTATTTTTAAGGGATTGCTTGAGTAGAATGCAATTCCATTAAATCTAATTTTACTTAACCAAGATGACAATACCAAAAACTTAGTTTAAGGAACATTCACATCACTGGAATTTTAATCTGGGAAAGGAGGCAGTTGGCCAACATGGAGAAATTTGCCCTTTTCCCCACTATAGTGTGATCTCAGAGTTGGCACCTTTAGTTATGGCGGTATGGGGGGTGAAGCCCCCCACTTAAGTGGGTCTGACATGCTTTGTTGTGTTTGTTTTTCATGTTGTCCAACTGCCTCCTTTCCTGTATTAAAATTTTGGTGGTGTGAACATTCGTAACATTAACTTTTTGGTAGTGTCGTCTCGGTTAAGTAAAATTCAATTTAATGGAATTTTGGTCTACTCAAGTAGACCTATTTTTAAACAAACATATATTTTGGATGTACAGAAAGTGTTCTTTAGGATTTTTTAATTTATTTTCATCTAGTCACATGTTTGTTTACACTTGATACATAGTTTTTTTTAATAGTTATATTCCTTGTATTATTTAATTGTCTAATTATTTTCTCAATTAACCAATAGTGTCATTTTATTAATCTTTTAGTGTATTTACAGTTGTGGCATTTTATTTTCAACTGGTTCTGATGATGTCCTATTGGGACAAAAAGGCTTAACCAGTTTCTGTTTTGGAATAGACTTTATTGGCAGTGACTTTTTCGTGGCTGATTGCATTTACCTAAGTCTATTATTTATTCAGGGGATTTATTACATTTGTGACTTCACCCCCAGCACTATGTGTGTCTTTTTGGTATTTTGGTTACAGATAATTGGTTTATGTAATCTATATTTTTATCATGTTGTTGTTCAAAGGAAAATACTGTTTTATACAGATGAAACCCAATGAAATTAAGTGGAAATATTTGATTGGCCTGCGATGGAGGAACAATGAGGTGCTTGAGAAAGTTTCCATTTGGTCTCATTATGGGAAGAAATGCAAGGTCCCTTATGCACTGAAGCAAGCCATTGGGACTTAGAACAGCTAGTGAATGATGAAGAATTGAAAATATGAACTAATAATAGCGGCTTATCAGGTGAAATGAATCTAAAACTGTAGAAGGAAAGAAAGAAAGACTAGACTATTATACTGGGAGCATCTGTAGTATGTTAAAGTTTGAAGCACATATAATCAATTTAGGCAGAAATTTGTTTTAAATAGATCCATACCTTTGTAATTTGAATAGATGTTGAGTATCACAAAAAAATTATGGCTTAATGTATTGTTGAGGAGAATGCCATCTCCCCTAGTGGTGCTATTGTTGGAGGATAGGGGTGCTCACCAATGACTAAGTGGTTAGTAAGCAGAATAGAATATTGAGAGATCTGAAAGGTTAAGGTGGTGAACAAAATGAAAGAAAGATGGGTCAAATATATAGGCAATGAATTAAATACCCAAAGCCAGGGATTCCTATGTCAGTTTCCAAGATTTGTCACAAAATCCGGAAAATTTGGAATCTTTGCTTGGAGGTGTCTGTATATTTTTTTACTCTATTAATGTTCTAAAGGAACCCAGTATGTTGGGAATATGACACGTGCTTATTGGATATAGAAGTCCATTATTTGCCTCTTTTGGAGTCTTAATGATTACAAAAATGGGTTGCAAAAATGATTGGAAAATGTTTGTTAAGGTGGAGATGATTAGTAATCATTAATTCAAGAATATGACAAACTCCTAGAGTTGACTAAAAAAATGGGTATTGGTAAATCTGATTATGACTGCTGTTAAAAGAAGCAATTGGCAAGAAAAGGAAATCAAAACCACCTTTCTACTGAAGAAATTGATATTATTGATGAGGTGGAAAAGAGACTAAACAGGATTGAAAAAAAACTATTCTTCACACAGATTAGCATTTACATGGTTGACATGCTACACTTATAAGACATAATTGTGAAGTATGAAGTAAATCAAATTTGTCGTACACACTTATTTGATTATTTTTTTTAATTTTTATAATGTTTTATTAAAGAATAACTCTTCTGTCATTACTAGCATACAGCTTTTTTTAATTGACTTGCTATGGCCTAATGTAATACTGCACAACATATTTTGGAACAAGGATGGCTGGCCAGAGCTAGAATATGTAATGTGAGATTAAATTATTTCCCTGTAAAGTGATATGATTATGGAAGTACTTGCCAGCCTGACTGAGGTTGTTTTATACCAGCCAGATGTGAGACATTAATAAATATATAATAAGACTAGATCTTGTGTGTGTGTGTGTGTGTGTGTGTGTGTGTGTGTGTGTGTGTGTTTGTTTTGCTTGAAGTTTGTATGTGTGTTTATGTCTCTCATTTCTTAAACTTGTGTGTACAAATGACAACCATTGTGAATCTTGTGAAAGCACCCTTGAATGAGGAATTATATCTATAGTATGGATGAAATCATTGTTGTTAAAATTGTGTCAAACATAATGACAATACACCAGTCTCTACCTCTTTTTTTCAAAGTTTGTTTATTGCAGATATGCATAATTATACATGTATATTAATGATGCAAAGATGTAATAAATGAGACATTGTCTTAAAAATATAAAGATGTTTTATAAATGTATACACAAAACAAAAACAAAAATATTCTCATTTTTCTGCTTTGTTGTGCAGCCCCACAGTTGTACACAGTCACACACTGCCTAAGTTGTGCTAATCATGTGACATCATTGACACTGCTTGGGGAGAGGGGGCTGTGCCCTGCTGCTAGTGTGCTCCTGCAAGGATCTGGGGGCTATATGTAGCTTTTTTTAAATTATTTTACTCAGTGACTATACACCGTATGCAAGGGGTGCTGTTCATGTGCTAACAATGATATAGTATGGAATGGATCTGCCCAGATTTCGTTTTGCTTTCACAAGGACATTGGTATAACATTTAATCCACGATGTTTCAAGTGTTACAAATCGACCATAATATTTCAACAAGTACAAACATACAAGAACATGTATGTACTTGTTCAACTTTTCTCTGTACTTTTCCTGTTTCTTTATATGTCCCTACATCTGTCTGCAGTGCTACAGGTTAGGTATAGTCATGTTTAAGGTGAGCTTCTTACATAATATAATTATTACCATGTGGAGAAACTGGAGTGATACACTAATGGCAGAGGGTCTATATACTGAAAGGCATAATAATGTGGCAAGACTGTTGAGACTGTGCAAACATTACAATATTGAAGTAGCTGAGAAGCACTGGAAACATTATCCACAAAACATTATAGAGAATGATGAAGTTTATGACACATGGGAATCACCTGTTATGAAAAGTTCACAAAATAGTTGGAAGAAAACCATGTATAGTAGTCCATGAAAAGAAGACAAAAGTAACATTGATCATTGAAATTGTTATATTCAGTGATTACACTGTCTTGCGTACAGAGAGACACAAAGTCATAAAATACCAGGATTTGCAGGCAGAAATGAGGTCAATGTGGAAGAAGGACACCCAGACAGTTCCAATAGTAGTAGGAGCAATGGGCCTCTTAAAAATAATTTACATTCTTATTTAGATATAATACTGATTCATGTAAATCTGTATAAATTACAGAAGGAGTCAATTCTGGGCACATTTCGGGTGCTGGGAAGAGCACTTTTGGCTAACATCAAAGATTAAAACAATGCTATTTTCACGAACTTTAATCATACTTTGACTTAGGAATGGGGTTCATTACTGTCATGCTATTACAAATCCAAAAGGAGAAATTAAACTGCGAAAACTTTCATATGTATGTTCTGTTTATAGCAAGGATTTAATTTATGTAATTCTCTGTAATGCAATATTAACAGCCTCTGCCAAAACTGAAATGATGCCTTTTCTATCTTTTATTTTATACTGTTTCTTAGTATAAGCCCCATCTATTGACTTTGGAGTGAAATGTTTTATAGCTTGTATTGCTTAAATTACGTCCCTGACACTGCATGAGACAGGAGCTTTGTTTTACCTTGCATCTGTTTAACAAAGCAAAAGCAAAATCAAAACAGTCAATGCTCTTTGGAGCAACAAAAATGTACTTCAACAGTTATTATTCACACTATCTTTCTGTTTCTTTTTTTCTGCATTTTGTATACATCTACCTTTCTGGCTCTCCTGCTGGCTCCTTGGTGCCCTATTTTCCTTTTTCCTATAGCTGTCTGCTCCCATTTCTGTGAGAAATGAATGCTCTCATGACCCATTTCCCCATTTCATGATTATATTTTTAATTCTTTATTCTTCTCTACTTCATTTACACAGCAAACAAATACATCTGAATTATAACCCTACTCCAAAAACTGCATTTTACTCAATAAAAATGTTTTTACACTGTTAATACCGGTATCTGTTTCATCTTTTTCATTTTGTTATCAAAAGTAACATAAGCTGACCCTGTTAGGATGACTTAGGCAAACTACATTTAGCCCTGGGTCCTATTGCTCGTCGACTTTTACTTTCGGCTTTCCCTGCTACATAAAGAAGAGGCCTGTAATGAATTATCAGAATCACAGCTAAAAAACGCTAGTTCCCTAGTTCCCTCAGACAATTACAATATATACAAAGAATTTTAGCATTTTTTTTCCTGAAATACTGTATTGTGGAAATGGGCAAGAACTATCCAATTTTAAATGTTTGCATACAAAATATTTACTACAGCCCTAACATCTTTCTCCGCCTGCAAAGTATTCCATTTCCACAAACACACTCTCTCTCTCCCATTCTCTCTATGTCACTGGTTTCATGCCTACATAAATGATCCTGAATTACTTAAACAGGTGTCTTTTTTATGTCTGATATCCAGGGGACATAATGCAATTAGAAAATTTGAGTAGGCACACAATTATAGTGGGAGGAGTGGAATAGTCAGAGGGAACAGGACGAGTGCTCCTACATGAATCTGTTTTCAAATTTGAAGGGAAATGGTTATATTCTTGTTATGTTTCAAACACTGCTCTGCACACTGAATGAGGCAAAAGAAGTGATGAGTCATCAGCTCTGAGTTACTGCATGATTTTGCTTTGTTCCTTGCATATTAGTAGGGTGACTTGAGAAGTAACAAGAGGAGCACATGCTATGTATAATTCACATCAAATTTTACTGCACCAATTATACCAGCTCCAGACCCTACACCCAACAAAATAACTTATTAGCCTGGAACACCACTGTTGTGAAATCACTGATTCTTTTATGTTGGGTTAAGTGATAACATCTGATGAGGTCAAATGCAAGCACATACCTCTCAAATTATGTGTGCAAAGTAGTTACATTTCTTTTTCATTCATCTCAAGACAAAAGTGTACCTGTACCTAGCTATAGCTGCAGTATTAAAGACTTCAGACTACAGTGAACTACACCACAGTTCATTTCTTACATTTCACACTTAAGTATAGTTTATTTTATTAACTGCTTTTATTACCTTCCTTAGGAAGACATTAACAGGACAGGACAGGAAAGGAAAGTTAAGGACTGAACTCAAAAATTGTTAATAAAGAAATTGCAGTTCGGTATATTTAAATGATTCTGACAGCCCTTAATATTTTTCACCATGTAGTCTCCATGCCACGGTGCACAATGCCTGCCTGTAATCTTCATGCCACAGCACACCAATATCTGCCTGTAATCTCCATGCCATGGCACACAAAGCCTATTTGTAATCTGTATGCCATGGCACATAATACCTGCCTATAATTTTCATGACTCAGCACACATACCTTCCTTTAACTCCCATGTAATAACAAACAATGTATGCCAGTGATCTTCGTGCCACGTCACATAATTCTTCTCTGTAATCTCCATGCCACAGTACACAGTACCTGCCTGCTCACCTTGTGATTCTCATTTTATTAAAGATGCTGCCAAAAGGTGGCTGATGTAAATAAACATGCCCAAAGCTGAAGTGTTACCCATCAGACGTCCATGCAGGACTGTTACTATATGAGAAGTTACAGCACATGTGTTCTAAAGTAAATTAAGCTGAACTAAATTAAACTTTACTGACAGAATATGTGTGACCTTGTGGACATTAAGTAGCTTTAAAGATATGCTACCAATGGTAGCATATAATTACATTTTCTATAAAAATTGACAATTTTCCCAAGATGCATACTTCCAAACTTCCTAAAATTCAGCAACAGTTACAATTTATGTTTATAGTTTTTATCGTTGAGGTTTAACCTGTAAACCATAGAACATTCATGCTTTATTCTTAACTAAACAAATTCAGCACTTCTCAGGTCAGTTACAAAGTGCCATGTTTAAAAAAAAGACGCTGACATCATATTTTGATAGCAGTGACAGACATCAGTAGTGGCATCAGCTGAACCATTGAATTTCAACTTTTTCTTATTGCTAATCATAACTAAGTAAGAAAGCACACTCAGACAAAGTTTAAGTCTGTGTTGAAAGAATGTATGTGGTGACACTGATTCTATGTCCATGCCACCTTAGTTATTGTAAGTCACAATGACTATAAATTGGATTAAACCCCAGGAATATATGTATGTATGGTCACTTGCACTCTATTATGTTGTAGGGTAGATGAAAACATCTTTCACACCATGTAATAAAATACATTTCAGCCAGTTAAGAGCACAAAAAAAAAAAAAACATTCGGCTTTGGAGGATAGAAAAGTAGACATGCAAAAGTTAGAAAACTGCTGATGCTGCACTTTTTTTCATTTTATTTATTTATTTATTTATAATTTCTTGGCCCTCCCATGACCATTTATGCATGTAAGCTTCAAAGCCAACTTCATGCTACTTAAGCCAGAAGTGATAAACTTCAAGGCACCCATGCAGACGGGATCTGAAAGTTCAACTGCTGAATCCTACACTAAGGCACTATATGAGCACATCCACTCGTGCATGAATCGTGCCATCCCAAATAGAACCAAGATGCTCTCCTCCAAAAAAAAAGGAAGCCAATCTGGTGGTCCCTTGCCATAAACAAACTATACAACAGAAGGAAGAAACTGTTGCAGAAAAGAGGAAAATCCCAGGATGCAAAAAACTCCCTTACCAGCCTCAGTAAGAAGCTGAGATCCCTTATAAAATCCTCCAAAGCTAGTTACAAAAATAAAATTGCCAAAGATTCCAAAGACAACCGCAAGGCATTCTATAGTTATGTCAAGAATCTAAATGGCAATGCTCAGATCTGCTCTGAGCTACAACAGAATGGCATTAAATATACTGATCCCAAGGATATTGCCAATATACTGGCAGATCAATTTAGTGCCAACTTCACCCCCCTCTCACTCTCTAAAGGGCCCATCGCAATACCAAAAGACTGCCAAATTCCGGTAATCATGGCCACACAAGTAGAAACTGCACTCTCCAAAGCTAAGAATACAGCATCCATGGGACCAGATGACATCCTGGGCTGTATACTATATGAACTAAAAAATGAACTGGCACCTCACTCAAGTGTCATGTTTAATCATAGCCTCACCTCAGGCTTCGTGCCCACTGAGTGGTGTACAGCTACAGTTGTTCCACTCCACAAGAGGGGATCCATCTTGGATCCTGGGAACTACCATTCCATCAGTCTGATGAGCCTGATCTGCAAGGGCATGGAACACATTATCACGGAACTTATAAACAAAGACACTGGCAACTTTCAAACACTGGACCCCACCCAGTTTGGGTTCGTGAAGGGGTGATCTTGTCTCCTGAACCTGATTGACTTCTTTGAATCAGTCTCCAGAGCTGTGGACGAGGGTAAGGCGGTCCACACAGCCTATCTGGGCCTCGCCAAGGCCTTTGACACCACCCCCCACTCTGGAATCATAGATAAACTTACTAAGCTGGGCATAAATCCCTATGTCACTCGATGGGTTGCCAACTGACTTACTGACAGAACCTAGACTGTAAATGTTGCCGACTCCAAATCCAGCTCTAGACAAGTGACAAGTGGAGTACCTCAGGGTTCAGTCCTGGGACTGCTCTTGTTTGGCATCTACTTCTCTGAAGTACAGGCCAGCACTAAGGGACTCTGGCTAACAAAGTTCGCAGATGACTGCAAACTGAGAGCCATTATTGAATACCCAAATGATGTGGATATTCTACAAAAGGGCCTTACAGAAACAGATGTTTGGTGCCAGAGCCATGGGCTCAAGCTTAATGCCAAGAAATGTATAGTTATCCCCTTTGGGAAAAAACATGTACCCATGAATTACCACATGGGTGGCAGTACACTAAACACCGAAAGTGTGATGAGAGACTTAGGGACACAGTTGGACCGTGGTCTCGCCTTCGATACCCACATCACCACAACAGTCAAGAAATCCTTCTATGTGGCACACCTCATCACTAAGGGCTTTTCATCCAGGAAAAAAGGAGGTCTTTGTCCCACTGTACTCATCCCTCATTAGACCCATTATAGAGTACAATGCCCCATTTGGTATGTACCTCACAAGACATCTGCAACAGCTGGAAAGGCCGCAGAAATACCTTACTAAAAGAATCACCGGCCTAAAGCAGATGCCCTATGCTGACCGACTAAAAAATTTCCAGCTATACTCTGTGGCATATCATCTACTCAGAGGCAATCTCTGCTTAACATACTAGGCCATGTTAAACCCTGAGCTGTTGGACATGCTCCACTTAAAGAAATCCCAATACCTCAGAGCCACATGCTCCAGGGATCTAAACCTTGTCATCACAATGAACAAAACATGCTGGAGGGATAGGTTTCTGACCCAGAGACTCCCCATACTCTGGAATAGACTGCCCATACATGTCAAGCAGAGCACCTCCTTGGCCCTCTTCAAAAGGAACCTTGACGATTGGATAGAAGATAGGAAATTCAACCCGGGGATCATGTCAGTCACCCTGCTAGACAGGGGTCCAGGGAAGTAAATATTGTGGGAAGAAATATCTGGGGAATTGTTTGACTAGGCTTGTATAGGCCCTAGGGCCGATAACCTAGTACCAGCCTATGAACCTATGAACCTATGAAGACCCCATTCCCTGTAGACTCATTCACTCCACCCTTTCTCCAAATGGCATTGAGGCCATCATCTGGTGGAGGTCAAGATATTTTTTAATATACTTTTATCCTGCTGGCAGGAGAATTTTAGAATGCTTCCATTACTTTTTTCCTGTTGACCAGAAGTTACAATGCAAGGTCTCCTACTACAAGGTAACACCCCTATGCTAAACCCAGTGTGGCATCATGATTCTGGATACCAGTGATTTTCAGATGGAGTTCTGTGCAATGTTCTTATATGCCTGAACCCCAAACTTCAGGAGGTACATTTTTGGCCTTCACTCAGATAGTGTTCCTACAGAAAAACTCTACCAAATGGGTGACTTGGCAGTGGCTATTCTCCTCCTTCACTCCCCACCATCTTATCCATCGCCAGATCTGCTAGCCAGAACCAGATTGTTTCATGTGTGAGCAGGACCAGAACCTCTGTTCTGCAAGGTCAGCACTTACAGCATTAAGATTTTCTTGGGTGTGATACCCATACTTCCTAACTGTACTGAATTACTCATTTCTTACCAAGTTTTGGGGTCCAAATAATGGGGTGCCACGATTCCCGAGTGGTACCCCTTCATTTCTGAAATTTTGCACCTCTTTTTAATTTTTTTTCTGCTTTTTGAGCTGATGTTATCCCGTGCACGATGACGTCAGCTCTGTCAGCCTGTTGGAATTGAGCTCAAGGGCTCACATGCACACATTTCCATCTGTTAGTAGCAAGCAGGAAACATTTATTTTATACTGGTTGCTTTGCTTTCTGTTGCAAGTGGGAAGGAGCTGGAATTCAAATTATGCTGGCTGCTTAAGGGATAGCCTAGCTGATGGAAGAGAAGTCTGCAGAGCTGTGGGAAACATTTATTTTATGCTAGCTGCTTTGCTTTTTGTTACGAGCTGCTTTCAGGATACTAGCAAGCCTAGCTGCTGGAAGAGAAGTCTGCAGATGACATGTTTGGTGGATAGCGACCGACCAGATACTACTGACTGCAAAGCTGCTTATGGTTACGAGTGGGCCGGGGATCGAGATCATTTCAGGTATCTTCTTGTGAACTGGTGGTGTGGTAGTTGCAGAGCTTTGCAGGTGTGTTTGTGTGTGTGTGTGTGTGTGTGTGTGTGTGTGTGTGTGTGTGTGTGTGTGTGTGCGTGCATGCGTGCGTGTGTGTGTGTGTGTGCGTGTGTGTGTGTGTGCGTGTGTGTGTGTGTGCACATGATAGTGAGATGATAATCAATTCTTTCTCATTATGGACATGCCTGTAATCTGAATCACATATTTCTTTCCATTATGCTACTGATCAGTCTGCATTGTTTCTATTCTACATTGTTGTGTCTTGTGTTCATTGCCTGTAAAGATGTAGTCAGAATATGTGCTTTTGAAACATTCTCTGGTATATCAGCCACAATGTCATATTATAAAATAGCAACTTGTGCATGTAGAATGACCACATATATAGTCAGAGATGAACACAGAATGAAAAAGTTCTTACAAAATACCATTTTGGGCTACAGTTTTTAGATGTCTAAAGTTGGATATTTTGCAAGACAAAGTAATCCAGTGTAGAAGATATGTTTTTGCATTATTATCCAAATAAAGTTTCATTGTTGCTGAATTTTAGTAGTTTGTTTGTATACTTTTGTATCATATTAAATTTTCAGCAATATTTAGAAGAAAAGTTAGAAAATATATTTTCCACTTAAATATCAGGACTGTTGCTATTTTTTCATATTTTCCTCTGCAGGACATAACTGCCCAGATCAGCATTGCCTTGTGAAAAAATGATAGGTGGTAAGTCTGTATCTAATAAAACAAATTGTGAAGTGCATGTCATATGATATGGATTACATCTTCTCAACTAGTTCAGTAGACATACAGCTTGAATCACTCTGCTCATTTGCAGTTGTCTGATAATTATTTCAATGTGTGTGTATGTGAAAATGCCCCAGGTGAACACACCTGGTGGCTAGAGAGGTACTCAGTCAGGCTCAAGCCCTGTACCTTGGGTACAGGTAAAAAGAGCCTAAAGTCCCTGACTGCCACCACTTGTGAATGTATGCCTCATATTTTTTTTGCTCTGTTCCTCAAAAAATCTGTGGTTTTCACTGAAGGAATGAATTCACTAAATAATGACAGGCATTTGAATTTCAGACTTCATATTCTTCAGAAAATAAATGATAACACAAAACCTTTTATTCTAGCAATTTTCTAAGTTTATAAGATCAGTATTTGAAACTTGTCCCTATTTTGGGGCTGCATTCTCCCACAATTGACTTTGTCCAGGTTTTTTGTGCTAAGACATTGAGAGCTATGGTGAGAAGTGAGAACTGAATTCTGTATTCCCGCATTATTGGCTTTCTCCAGGTTTTTTTTGTGCTAAGAGGTTGAGAGCTATGGTGAGAAGTGAGATCTGAATTCACTAAATGATAGCAATTTAAGTTTCAGTCTTTCTATCTTTCAGGAAACTGCTGATTTGGCATAGTGGTATGTTGCTCTGATTGTAGTGCATGGGGTCGTGGGTTCAAGAGTTGGCATTGGCAATGAAAGGCATGGTGGTAACATAACATTTTATTCTAGCAACTTTCCAAAATTATACAAACAATGTTTAAAATGTGTCCCTGGTTTTTGGCCTTTTGTCTTCCTCCCTCCCCAAAAAAACTGAAATAGAGAATAGGTGCGAGAAGCTGTGCAAGATGCCTATGGCTTACACTACTGTCATTATATTAATATATATATATATATATATATATATATATATATATATATATATATATATATATATATATAGATATATGTGTGTGTGTGTGTGTCTGTGTGTGTGTGTATATATATATATATATATATATATATATATATTATATACACACACAGACACACACACACATTGTGTGTGGATTTTATGATGGAAATGTTCTGAATTGGGCAGTTTTGTCATTACTGGTTCATGCATTTTGTTTCATTGCTACTGGAAAAATGTTCAAACAATAAATTTAAAATGTGCTCTAAGTCTAACAAGTGTGCTGTATTATACAAGGAATGTAATTTAATAAAATCAGGAAGGTTTATCAAAGAACACATGTATGTTTCTTATTTTGTGTGCAAGGAGCCTATGATTTTCATTGTGAGACAGTATTGCTTTGTTTAGCAGATGTCTATTAGTGTTTGTGCAGTGTGCTGTAAAATGTAAAAACAGAATCCAAATAATCATTGTAGAAGTAAAGCAGCATGCACACATTAGTGTTTATGGTACATGGGGCAAAATAGCCATGTAATGGGACATTGGAATGGCTGCAGGGGGACTCTGGTGCCATATTTTGGTTGTTTGTTCTTCAGTTTGGGTTTGAAAGTTGGTATCCCACAATTCCATTGGAGTGGATGGGGTTACGCAATTATGTATGCAAATTTTATGTTAAACAGCGTATAGATTTGTACCTATTTTTCATGGGCCTTGTCCAGATTTTTGATGTTTCCAGGTTGATAGGTATGGTGATATCTCTACCAATGCTCCTCACCAGCTGATCTTCATTTGGTGTCACTGGGCAACTATGTGCTGAAACATGCCATAGTGTCAAAAACTGTATGTAAGTATGTGTAAAAACTTACAAAGGTTATATTGCTGTTCTGTATTATTTTAGACAAGTCTAGGCCCATGATCATGAGTACTAATTCTCCTGCACAGATAACCATATGTTTAATATGGAATGTTTGACTTATAGTGTCTGTGTATGTCTCTGGGTGGTGTGACTATAGATATACATTTTTGTGACTCATGGGGTCCTGGGTTCAAGAGTTGGCATTGGCAGTGTTTCTTTCTCAAGGCAGTATGTGGGCGATATTGCTTCTAAAGAAACATTAGGTATGCAAATATGAAACTCACCAGAAGTCATGGTTTTGGACCACATCCAAACATCATGTCATGTCTTGCAATATTGCAGAAAATGTCCTTATCAGTGGAAGGGAATACCATGTAGATGCATCTAGGTCACTCTTTACTCAACCACTACACATGGTTCATCTGTCAGTACAGGCGATGAATAATACCAACTGACAACAATGTATTCCAGATGCAGCAACACATATTGCAAGTTTAGGTTCCTTATAATACTTTTTCTAGAACTATTTTTTTTAAGTCTTAAGTAAATAATACAGTCCATGGGGAGGGTGCAATGTACTACTAACTGTACACTGGGCAATGGTATTAAGTCAAGTGATAAAAGTGATCATAACAGTAAATATTCACATAAACAAATGAGATGAGAAGCTCTGGGGACCAGATCCTTTTAGGGATCTTCCCTGCACTTCTCAATGAAGTTAATGCCTGGCTTTCTTCAGTAACCTATTCCACTTGTTCATGCTATAGAATATTTTACAGTAATCATCACCATAATGGCCTCAGCAAATAAGAGTGATTATGTGCATTCATTGCAATAAAGTAGAGTCCAATCTCCACTGCCTTCCAAAGTATAGCATTTGCATTGCTGAAACATTTTTCATACTTGACATTTTAATGTGTTTCATTATATTTCGTTTATGCTTGTTTTATATAGGACAGTAGTTTAACATCACATTCTTATCCTGGGTAGGGCTTGAATTTTGACAGTCCAAAATGTAAATGTACAGTGCATCAATCAATATCACTGACTGTGAGCAACTGATTTATATCTATCTGTCTGGGTCTAACAAAAAAGGCCGAATGACCCAAGTGCTGATATTTGCAAAATCAATCAGAAAAGGTCAAAATTGCAAATTTCTAAACACTACTATGCATGCACCAATCAAAAATCTTTGCACATGCAAAACAAATTTTAAAAAATCAAAGCAAAAAACATTGCAGGGGTCAACCCCCACTGCACCCCAATGTGGGGGGGGGGCTGTGTCTCCAACATCATCTGCTAATTATTTATACTAACTCTGAGATCACACAATCTCAGAGAAAAGTCATATTTCCCTACCTCAAGAATTTTGCAATTCTATATACCTGTCGACCATCTGTAAGGTCAACTAAATTTGTTTCCACTAAACAGATGTTGATCAAAGATTCATCCATATTCAGTTCCTACACACACATATATATATATATATATATATATATATATATATATATATATATATATATATATAAATATATATATATATATATATTTGTCACTAAAAATATGATTTTGAGCCAAGAATCTCATTTAAAATGGTTCTACATCAAATGAATAATGCAGACTTCTCAACTGTCTCTTTACTGGAGGAACATTCCCATTTTCAGGATCAGTTTACCCTTGCACATGATGCACCTATTTTTGGATGTCTATGTCCCTGTTTTCAGGCTTGGCTGACCCTTTCACAGAATATTCTGAATCCCCCTCATCACACATGATTTTTGAAGCAACCCACTACACAAAAGACCACACTAAATGACCAGCTTACTATTTGCACCAGTAAGAGCACACATCTTTCATCTCCCCTGTTCAGAAACAAAAATAAATTACCTTCAGTGGTAGAATTTTGAAGTACAGTTCATCTAAGTCTACAGATATTACATTGTCTCTTTGATAATGTGCGTAATATTTTCAACATTTTTGTCAGTCCCTGTTTTTAAACATGTTCTGAGTAGTATCCCACTGGAAGAGGCAAGAGTTATGTGGTATTTGGTATTTTGATATTCAGTCTTATACTAATTAAATATTCTACATTTGGGCTGCATATCCTTTGCTGCTATTCCCAATATCTGCAGGTTGAGAGGCATGGAATAATACTTATTATAGACATAACAGCTGATAAAATAAATAATGCCTGGGGCTCAAGGTGTTAAGATAACTAAAGACGATTACTGTCTGCATACAGTCAATCAGTAAATACATAAATCCTGTGTTATATGTAGGGTAACAGTAAGCTGGAAAAATGATTTAATTAAATTAAATCAATCAAAACCCAAAATCACATCACAGCTAGTTAGGATATACATATGACAGCAATATCTAATGAATACTTTAACTTAAATGGATACCATAAAGGCTTGTAATCTGCCAACCGTAATAACAAGATTCCATCCTGGGACCTTTCCTGTTTGGTATCTACTTCTCTGAAGTACAGGCTAACACATAAGGCCTCTGGCTGACGAAGTTCGCAGATGACTGCAAACTAGGAGCCATAGTCAAGTCCCCAAATGATGTGGACATCCTACAGAAGGGCCTCACTGAGACAGATGCCTGCTGTCAGAGCCATGGCCTCATGCTCAATGCCAAAAAGTGCAGTGTCATCCCCTTTGGTAAAAACTCTGTACCCATGAACTACCACATAGGCAGCAATCTACTTAACACTGAATGCATGATAAGAGACCTTGGGACCCAGGTGGACAGTAGTCTCTCCTTCGATAGTCACATCACCACAGTAGTCAGGAAGTCCTTCTACATGGCACACCTCATAATAAAAGGGTTCTCATCCAGGAAAAAAGAGGTCATTGTTCCCCTCTACTCGTCACTCATTAGACCCATTATAGAGTACAACGCCCCTTTTGGAATGTACCTCACAAGACATCTGCAGCAGCTGGAAAGGCCACAAAAGTACCTCACAAAGAGGATTACTGACCTCAAACAAATGCCCTGCACTGACCGCCTCAAAAAACTCCAACTTTACCCCATAGCATATCGCCTACTCCGAGGTAATCTCTGCCTGACATATAAAGCTATGTCAAACCCAGAGCTGTTGGACATGCTACACCTAAAGAAATCCCAGTCCCTCCAAGCTACACGCTCTAGGGACATAAACCTTGTCACCCCAATAAACAGGACATGCTGGAGGGATAGATTCCTGTCCCAGAGACTTCCTATACTCTGGAACATGCTACCCATTTATGCCAAGCAAAGTTCTTCACTAACACTCTTCAAGAAAAATCTTGATGAGTGGATGGGAAATAGGAAATACACCCCGGGGATCACTTCTGTGTCTCTGCTGGACAGTGGCGCAGGAAAATAACTTTCTTGGGTGGCGTAAGCTATGGTACCTTGCTGGCTAGGCTTACATAGGCCCTTGGGCCGATAGCCTAGTACCTACCTATGAACCTATGAACATATAAATGTATATATAGTAAAAGTAAATGTAACAATAACAAAAAGTGCATCATCTGATTTTGTGGCTAGTTTAAGTGGTGAGTTACAAATAAAAATGATGCTGTCAGGAGTGTATGCAGTTAGACAAGAAAAAATGGAAGGTTATAGAAGAGGTGCAGAGTTCAAAACAAAAGGCAAAGCAGCTGACACTGTCGAAAGGGCTGCAAGTGTCAAAATTATAAACTAAGTTATGCAGTAGAGGAGAGAGGGCATGTGCAGTCATACGAAGATTGTAGAACAAGGTACGAGCAGAGGTAGAGAAGATCTTTTGTGCAAGGGGTATAAGGTAAACAGAAATGTGAAATATTGTACTGGAAACTTTCTGCTGGGCTCATATGATGGAAAATACAAAATGGCTGGAGAAGGGGCTAAACCTGACACACTCATTCTGTCAAAACTTTTGGAGCTTTGACTATTTCCAAGGATTATAACACAACATGTTTTACTTCTTCACATTTTTAACATGAATGCTAGTGTCAGTAACCTGGAAGTTTTCCATTTCAGAGTATGCAACACATTTCTGTACACTTCATTGGACTACTGAAGTCACAACAGCAGTTTGCAAAATTAACAGCAAAGAGATCTGTACAGACCAAGGTGATAGGACTAGAGCAGTATGCTTATAAGACTTCACTCATGTCCAGATCCATAAATCACCAAGCCATATTCAGCACAACATGGTGTCAAAAATAGAAATGCCAAAGCATGAGGTTATGTGCATAAAGAAATTGATAATCCATGAAGTAGGTAAACATTTAAGCTGACAATGTTAGTTGAAGATCTTGTACAAAAATCTGAAGAAACAAAGTCACATTAAAATAAGTATATGGTATCACGCTATCTGCTGGCAGATCTCAGCTAAGGTTTTATTACAATTCTTGATTACAAAACATTTTACAAAACAGAAGTGCAAACAAGTAAGTTTTTTAATACTTAAGAGCAGTAACATACATGCTAAATTATATAAATATTAATATTTTGAAGAAGCAAAAAAATACTAATAGTAAAGGCACTACACATCGATAGCAAAAGTAAATACAAGGGGCTTCCACTTCTGTTTGGGAAAATGTTTCCACCAACATAAGTGAGTCACAAGATCAAAATAAAAGTAATCCACTGAAAATCCAATGCTCAACTTGAGTTCTGCATGGATTCCATCCTGGATGTCTTCCAAGAAGTCTGGCTCCAAGCTGATGGCTTATTTTGTAAAAAGCAGAGTACCTCTTTACATTCCTCATGCCCCCCACCACCAACAACAACTGCTGTTGCAAATGGGGGAACTTCCCTCCAAACGTTACCACTAGCAGACAGTAATGAAACATCAGTGGTTATTGAAAGTATAACTACCCTATCAGTGACACCTAGCAACTTTCAGTCTTTAGTGCAGTCCCATCTAGTTCAAATTAGGAGATGGTCAATGAAAATTTAGAACATATCCACCTGCTTAATTGCACAGTCTCCAACCTTGACTTTCTTCTTTCAGCTTTTCCTGGTTAGGGGTAACCACAGTGGAACAACGGTCCACAGAATGATTGGCAGTGGAGTTTTACAGTGTCGAGTTGCCAGCCTGGCACTCAACCTTCCACAGAAGGCATACACGTGCACACACTCACACCTATGGCCAATTTAGAGTGTCCAATCCACCTACTTGTCTTTGGGATGTGGGAGGAAACCAGAACACCCAGAGGAAACCCCACATGACCACAGGGGAGGACATGCAGACTCCACAGAGAAGGCACCCCAGCCAAGAATCGAACCAGAGAACCTCTTGCTTTGAGGTGGCAATGCTAAGTGCTGCACCACTGTGGCCACCCAGTCCCCAACCTGGATCTAAACCTCTGGAAATCAGAACTGTAGATAATGCTTCTGCCTAATTACATTCAGAGACTGCAAAAGTGTACTGCTAAATGGGAAAATAGGAGAGATGGAGTAAACTCTGCATTTGCTGACTGCAAGAGGATTTTGAAGCTGAAGCAGAACATTCTTAGAGGTACAGCTTAGACTTTCAGGCTACTTCATACCTCTTAACCTCTTACCACGAGAAATGTGGACAAAGCCTAAAATAATGGGGGGAGGCAGATTCACAAAAATAGGGGCAGCTTTTAAATATTGCTCTTATTGTTAGAATAACAGGATTTGTGATATTTGTTTTAGCATACATTTTCTGAAGGATATGACATCTGCAACTCAAATGTCTGTCATTATTTGATGACTTCATTATTCAGTGATTTACCAGAAAAACACAGATTTTATGAGGAACACCCCAAAAAGTATTAGGCAAAAAATCTAGACATTCTCCAAAAAAGTGGACAGTTGAGAGGTATGGATTAGTAGCAATGGCAGCCTGGAGTTTTTTTCAGTCAGGTTTAGGTTACTAAGCACTAAACCAAGTGCCAGTGCCAAGTAAGTATATCATTTCTAAGCAAATGTTTTCGTGCATGTCTTTCTTTTCTTCAGTCCGCTTGTTCTCTGTTTATTTTCTAGCATCACTGCTTCCTCCTTAACTGAGTGAATATGGCTTATTTTTGTCAATTATTCAAAGTGGTTGAACTGTTTCTGGTTGAATAAGTACCTTCAAATCAATTTCTGTGACTGATGTTGATCATGTTATACATCATACTGGTCTGCAACAGGCAAAATACACACAAACACACACACATACACATACACACAGATATATCTATCTATATATGTGTGTGTGTGTGTGTGTGTGTGTGTGTGTGTGTGTGTGTGTGTGTGTGTGTGTGTGTATATATATATATATATATATATATATATATATATATATATATATATTATACATGTCTATACTAACCAAAAGTCAAGCATCAGCCCACTCTGCTATAAGTTCTGTGATGGATATTATAATGAACACTGCCACTTTCTATGTCCATTACCTGCTATACTATACATGTAAAAATCAGTCAACCCCAAAATTAAACTGCTGCATTTAACAGAGTAGAAGAGTACAAGTTACCATACCTGCCTGAAACTAGATTATGCCTGCAAAACTGACAAAACCATTTTCTGAGTCACCATTACTTACTTCTTTGTTTCTGTACACAGTTCTTACACTGAGCACACTGTACCACAAAATACTAAAGTGATTGCTGTTCATTTAGCAAGACAGGTTTTATAACAAGTGATGATACCCGCTCAGGACTTTGAGTCATCGCCTTTGTGAAATACATATAAGTTTCAATTAATCCTAGTCTTGTTTTGTGCAAAGTTCAGCTTCAGTGGTCAAGGTTTCTAATGGTGGAAAATAAATTCAAGGTCTGAAATCAATACCTATAAGCAAAGCTCTTCTTTCTCCACATAGCACAGGTTTCCACTTCAGAAACAGAAAAGCTGTCTCAACTAAGGTTCAGTGAAGAGTTAACTAGTTAACACTAGTCACAGTCAACCAATTCAAGAAATCATGTCATGGAAGAGGGGAACCAAGGGACTCGGGGAACAGTGTGTACAGATCTCTTAAGAGATAATTCAGTGTTTTAAAAACATCTGCTACTTCACAGAGATATAGAATAAATTTATTACTGAAAGAGAACATGTGCCAAAAAAGACACAGCCTGCAGCACAAAAGTAGTGAGGAAGAAACTCTGCATCCAGGAGTAAACAGAAAACTACAGGGTGCCACTTTGAAAGGCTGTATCAGCCTGGTTTTATTAACAGTCATTAAGTAGCTAAAACAGCAATGTTCAAAAACAGTTTCATTCCAGTTATATTAAAAACTGAAGCTTAACTATACAAACTCAAAATAAGTACTATATTGAGGCAAGTGTGAGGTGAGAGATTGGTTATACAAAAACGTAGTAGAGTCCTGTACTAATAATTACAGTGAGTAAACTAATATATCAGGTGACAACTTTGAGAAATATTTTGAATAAGCTTCCAAAAATGGTATAAGGTTCCTCACAACATAAAGTGATACAAGTTGGCACTGTGACAAAAGATGCAATACAGGAGAATAACATGCACATCTTCCAGTACTAGTGGAGCATAGGTAGAAGCGGGCTTGTCTGCCACATGATAGAAAAGAAGTACAAGAACTCTGATTCACAGCTCCCAAAGTGCAGACACAGAATGGATTTGTAAGTATTGTTGGTTAAGACCTGCATAAATATTCAGACAGACATATGCTAGGAAAAAATAAAAACTTATGATGAAATGTTGCACATCTTCCCTCCCTATCCAGGGTACTGTATTAAACAGCTTATGATGGCATCTTTTACCACTATCCTCCTGATATTTGATGCATTGATTAATGTCTAATTTCTGGTTTCTAGGAATCTCTCTAAGCAAGCAATAATGCCCGACAGTGTGTGTGTGTTAATGTGTAATTAACACCCACCCAGGGGTGTTATGAGGCTGGCGCTGCAGAGGGATGGCTTCTACACCCTGGAAGGGTGTTAATTACACATTAACACACACCCTGAAGGGATTTATTGTACTTGGAGAATGGGCGGTCTGTAACATTGTTGCATTTTATTTACTTTTTTTTTAAGTACTATATTATTTTTTTATATATTTTTGATATAAAATAGTTCATCCGCCTAATATTTCAAACTTGCTGTAGTATATGTTAATGGTATTGGAGGAAGCATTTTACAGAAAAATATACAAAAACATATGTTGAGGTAAGAGGGTGAGAGACATACCTATACCTCTTGACCTCTTAGAACAAGAAATCTGGACAAAGCCATAAATAATGGTGGAACAAAGGCCAAAAAAAGGGACAGTTTTTAAATACTTTTACAAACCTAGAGAGATGATAGAATAGCAGGTTTTGCATTCACATGCATTTTCTGAAGACAATGAAGTCTGAAATTCAAATGCCTGTCATTATTTTCTGACTTTAATTCTCAATGCTTTGCCAGCAATTTACCAGAAAAACAAAATTTTATGAGGACCATACCAAAAATAAGAGGCAAAAATCTGGGCATTCTGCAGAAATCTATATAGTTGAGAGTTATATCGAGAGCTATGCAGACCTCTTAACTGCTGCTGCCAAGGATCGTTCTCGCTCTTCACTCTCCTTCTCACACACACACATACACATACACATGCAGTGTCTTCTGCTTTCATACACACATACACTCTCACTCACAGACATACATACACATACGTTATTTTATTTTTTTTTCTGTTTTACTTTATACTTGCTAAACAGCAAAAGTGCTGCTTAGCAAGTGTAAAATAATGTCTCGATCGATCTCACTGTTCGGTCTCTTTTTCATGCTCACACATACACACACACTCTCTTCTACTTTCATGCACATATTGAATGACACTCAGACAGAAACATAAACACACTCATATACATATACATACACACATATACACCTTTTCTGTTTATTTATTTTTTTGCACTCACTGAACAGCAAAAGCACTGCTTAGAGAGTATAAAATAATGGCTCAGTTGATCTCGCTTTCACTCACATGCACACATACACTTACACACACACACACACACACACACACACACACACACACACACACACACACACACACGCACACACGCACACACGCACACACACACACACACTTTTTTTTCTACATTTTACAGCAGACATGCTGCTTAGTGAGCATAAAATAATGGTGGCCATTATTTTTTCCTGTCCAATCTCCATAGCAGACTCATTTTTTTTCAGCAGGCTTGTACATTATACCCTGCTGGAGAATGTTCATTCTCCAATCAGGGTACTGAGGTAAAGTTTGCCCATTCTCTAATGATGTATACTTTAAATAAATCATGTTATTGGTGTTAAACTATTATATCAAAGTCTGAGGCCTAGTTTATACTTAAGATCATTTTATTTACTATTTCTTAACTGGGTATGTACCACTGAGTCAAACTGTTTTACTTGACTATCTATACAAAGCTGCATCACAGTACAAATAAAGTGACTTTTTTCTTTATAGTCAACAAAGTCAGCAGCAAGTCTTTGAAAGGAAACTGGACTAACCAAGAAAAATCCTCAAGGACACAGGAAAAGCATGTATATTTCAACCAGACAGCACCCAGAAGCCAAGAAAGAAACCCTCACTGACCTTGGAATTAGTAGTAATAACTGTTATACTACAGTGCTACCTTCTAGTTCATTCATTTATAGCTGGTCTATCAAGTAAAATAAATAAATGTGATACATACAGACAGTTTAATGTCACCAGTTAGCTATCATATTTTAGATGATCTTGTTACATGTGCTATTAAAGATTCCTTTTATTGATGTGTTATAGTTTGCCAACCTTCGATCCTGCACCTAATAAAATAAGTAATGTTTGAGGAAGAAAACAAGCCACTATGAATAATCATAACATTATTTGTCATTGGTATGATGTGTTTCCCTGATGGAAAAATGTAACCTTACACCACCTTAACCTGCCAGAAATGTCTTTGTTTCCTATCCTCCTATTCTGTTTTGCAGTTTTCTGTCCCATTCCATTCAGTTTCATCCCAGTTCATTTCTTCCATCTCAAACCCATCCCAAATGGAACGTATGTCATCAGTGATAGCATGGTATTCACTAGCTAGCAACATCAGTCATTGTTTAATAGTATAGCTGCCACCCAAGTGAATGCACTTTGTTTTAAACACTTTATTAAACTGAACAATAAAACTCAAAATATATAATATAAACTTTATCATAGGTCTTTACCACACTGATAGTAGCAGTAAACTGTCTTAAATAGGCAATATGCAGTAAACAAAGTGAATATGAGACCTATCTATTGAAGAAGGAAACCCTTTAGGTTACCGAATGCAATGTTACTATCACTATTACTTGTAATAAGTTGCACTAAAGCTGCATTAAATTAAGAAAATATTTATCAAGTGTGTAATATTTAAAAGAAATGTGCAAACATATATATGTGTGTACACTTACTGCTGAGGAAATGTGCTGCAGTTTGAAAATAAACCATATCTACTTGACTTTGCAGATGTATACACTGCAATTCTAATGCTGCTTGAAAGATGTTACAACAGGTTGCATGTTGTTGCTTTATTTGGACATTAGCTTGTTTGGCTGTCACACCCCACCCCAACCTCAGAAGTATGTATCTGTAGATACCAGGAGGCTTTTGTAAGCCTAGCCATGCTTTCTAAGAAACAAACCTTGTACCTTGTGTCTGTGAGGTACCTTGACCATTATGCCAAGCTCCCAAAATAAAGATAGATCACAAAGTATGAAGTAAAAATCTTGAGAAAATGAAACAGCAGGAGAAATTGGTTCTTTGATGCAGAGGGGCAAAGCCCTAACTGCCACCTAGATGACCTGCATTCAAGTAGCAGCTCTGTTGCTGGAATAACCAGATATGAGAGTCTGGGAATGACTGTTTTTCACTGACTCTGTCATCCTATGGAAGAGGATGTCGGTTTCCTGGTCAGCTAATTTTCTCCAGTCCAGGCTGAAACTTGTAGGCCACAAAAGCTGAAAGCAGAACTATAACTAGCTCATCTGATACCCTGTGCAGGTTTTTACTGGTGCCACCTTAAATTAAAGCTGGGAAGCAAAATAAAAAGTTTTTATAGAAAACCAAAGTAAAAGGTCTTTCATTTAAAACTGAATATACAAAAAAGCTCCATATCGCACAGTGAGTACTTCTGTGCATCAGCATTCATGCTTTCCCACATCAGCCCCCTAACAGCTTGCACTCAGGACAACTGCCCCCTTTGTCCTACCTTAAAAATCCTAAAATCAGTATGGGAAGACCGCAACCACTAACTTTATTAACGTAAGCAAACTGCAAAGAAACGTTTTCGTCAATCCAAGTTCTTGACTTCATCAGATACACATTATAGCCAAGGCGTGTATTAAATACATAACACAATCAATCATTCAATTATTGATTTAAGTTTCTTAAGGAAACACTTACTTAAAACTGTATTAAAAAACACTAAATAAATATTATCAAACCTTAAAAAATAGAACATACCATAACATAAGCAAATGTATAAAACATTAAATTGCATGTATGTTTAAAAATTACTTACATTAAAATACCAATATAATTTCCTAATGTAAATCATTTTTTTAAAAAAACATTTTGTAAAAAAACACACAGGAGGAGTAATAAATTACACTCTACCAGCGTTTAATTTAAGAAGAGGCATTATAGATATGATATCATTTAAGCCTGGAGCCTTGTTAGCTTGTAATAAGATCTGCCAGTATGTTTCCCTATGTTCCAATTTCGCATCCCAAGGACCACCACGGTTATCTCTAACCATTGTTTCTAAAACAAAAAACTCATATCTAGCCTTAGGGCAACCTGAAAGATGTCGATAGAGGGCATTATTAGAATTTTCTTTCTGAATTTCATAAAAATGTTCATAAATTCTCCTCCTAAGGTGTCTTTCAGTTTTGCCAACATAGAATGCTTGACATTCTAGGCAAGATACCAAATATATAACCCCCTGACTGTTGCAATTTGAAAATTTTGTAGACTCTATCAGCCTATTTCTAGCTGAAAGGAATATTTTGTCCGTATGGGAGATGTATTTACATTGTGGACATGTGCCACACCTGTATGTACCCTTACGCTTGTTAGAAAATGTTTTTATATTGGATTCATATTCTAATAACTTTTTGATATTATTCCCCTTACGGAATACTGTCTTGACATTCTTTCCTTTTAAATTACTAAGATCTGTAATATCTCTAAAAATATCCCATTCACGTTCAATGATATTTCTAATAGTGCCTGAGTTGGCACTGTACTCAGTAATGAAGGCTTTGTTGAACTTTGTCTTGGAGTCTTTCAGCCCTAAAGTTTTTTCCAGGTGCCCTATACCCAAAATAGGTCGATATTTGTTATTTCTACCTTCATGGACCTCTTGACAGATGTTGTTAATAAATTCTTCAGGGTAACCCCTTTCTTGAAACATCTCAGTATGTCTGAAACATTCTAATTGATAGTCCATATCATTAGATGTCATGCGGGATGCCCTAACAAACTGGCCCTTAACAATACCTTTTTTTTGGTGTCTAGGATGTGAACTTTTATAGTAAATATAACTGTTAGAAAAAGTGGGTTTTCTATAGATGGTAGATTTAAACCCTTCTTCATGGATGCTTAAAGACACATCTAAATAATGAACCGTTCCTGAATATACTTGATGAGTGAAGGTCAAAAAACAGGTAGTGGAGTTTAAATAATTTATAAAATCCACCATAGTATCATTTGTTCCTGTCCAAAAAATACAAATGTCATCCAGGAACCTTGAATAAAATATCCAATTATTCTTATATTCACTATTTATTACATATTTCTTTTCCCAAACTGATAAAATAATATCAGAATAAGTAGGTGCACAATTAGCACCCATAGCAACTCCAGAAGTCTGTTTAAAATATTCACCTGAAAAGTAAATAAAATTATTATGTAATACTAAATCTGCCAGCTCCAAAATTAATAAAATTTCATTCTCATTAATCCTTGGGCACTCCCTAAGGGCCTCTTCGAGCCAGAGTAATCCCATCTCATGAGGTATAACAGAGAAAAGATCAACTACATCTATTGTAAGAAACCCTAAATTGGGTACATTGAACTCCGGCATAATTTTACTTAAAAATTCACAGGAATCCTTAAGTAAATAATGTTTCCTAGGACAGGAATCCTTAAGTAAATAATGTTTCCTAGGCCACAAAAGTTTAAATTTCCAGTCCAGAAATTTTGAAAGGGGTGAAATCTTAGATCCCTGGGCAGCAACAATAGGCCTTAAGGGTAGATCTGTAATGTCCTTATGAATCTTGGGTACCCCAAATATAGAAGGTACCCTCGGATTCTCATTTTCTAAATAACTGTATACACTGTAGTCAATGACTCCCTGATCCAATAAATCCTTAATTGCTAGGTCTATTTTTTTGTAAGAAATATGTATTTCATTGATAGAAACAGGGGTATACTGTAAATCGTCATTTAACAGTGCGTGCATTTTACTTTCATACATAATCTTGTCCATTAGGACAGTACCACCACCCTTATCTGGCTCCACAACTCTAATGTTAGAATTGTGACTCAATTCAAAAAGTAAAGCATTTTCTTGCATAGTTAAATTAGCAGAAAATCTGTTTTTTCTAGTGTGTTTCCTTATTTGTTGCTCTATCCTATTTTCTAAATTCCTCAATTGGGGGTGTATAGGAGGGTTATAAGTACTTGGCCTAGAAGGAAAAGAAAAATCAAGCTGTGTACTGTGCCCAAACAGGTTCTTAAAATTAAGTTTTCTTATAAACATTTTAAGATCCAAAATGACCTTGGTAATGTTACTGTTCCTTTGTGGCACATATTTGAAACCTTTGGTAAACAAATCAAAAAATATGTCAGTAACTGCAAGGTCACTGTAGTTGTATATATGGTAACCTGCTCTACTAAGAACACTAAAGTTGTCACTTCCTTGCTCTACAACAATACCTAATATTCCTTCTGCCATTTCTGGTTCCTGTTCTGTTTCGTTTTCCTGTTGTACCCCCCCCCCCGTAAGGATAATGAACCGGGGAAAAATGGTTAGAAACTTGCTGGTTACACTGATTGTGTATTCTCTCCGACCTCCTGGGAAGAGGTTCCTGGCCATTGTCAACTACCTCTTCTTCCTCATAATCATCTCCCCCATGTGTGAGATCAAGAACATTTGGAATATTGTTATTTCTATTTTTACCAAAGCGTATTGGTGGAGGTGCTGGGTACTGGCATCCCTCCTGATATTCCTTAATGTCCCTACTAAGCTTTTTATACTTTCTTTTAAGTATTTCATCACATTTTTTGTCAATCTGTATTCTAATATCAAAATATTTTTTCTTTTCAAGTTCAGCATTAAACAACAAGTCATTAACCACAGCTTGGTTATAAAACTGAATATACAAAAAAGCTCCATATCGCACAGTGAGTACTTCTGTGCATCAGCATTCATGCTTTCCCACATCAGCCCCCTAACAGCTTGCACTCAGGACAACTGCCCCCTTTGTCCTACCTTAGCTACAGTTCTCTCTGTAGGCATATGATGATATCCCTCACACATATCTTTATGGGAATACAAACAGTATCAAAGGAACATAGTAGCTGCCTGTGGAGACATGAGTGCTCTTGTCGGTTACCAGGAAGCATGGCTACGGGCTTAATCAGTATTAGCCCAAATGGCTGCCTGGATGACACCCCCAGTAATCTAGTCTCACATAAAAGTGAGTGATTGGGATGGGAATGGTTCTTACCCTATGATGAGTGAATGAGCCAAATAAATTGTGAGGAGGGCTGATGGTTGGCATGCAGTGGGGCTAAAAAAATAAAAAAGTTATCAGAAGAAATGTGTTTGAAATTTTTATTACCTCAAGAGATCTCATACATTTCAAATGGGTGTTATGTTTCAAAAAAGCCATAGATGAAAACAAAAGGACATAGTCTATGGATACAAGTAAGGGTCTCAGTATAAGTACAAAGAAGTAATATTTCACAGATTAGGTGGTAGGCAATTGAAACTGCCTTGCTGACTGCATAAAAGGGGCCAATAACAGTTGTTGAATTAAATAATGCATGGGCAGGTATAAGCCCACCTTTATGGATATTAAGACTGAACTGTGGAGATTATCTGTTAGAAACGTACAACTTGCAGGGCATACAGTAAGTAAACATCTGACTGTGAGCCATGTGTTGTCAATCTTTCATCAAAATATGTTCCTTTATTCTGTGTCTGTTAACATTCAAAATGAATACCTTATTACACAAATAAGGTTAATTTAAGTTTCATTTCATTTCATAAGGCTCTTTGTCATTTCACAGTTAAAAAAGGCTGCATTCTAATTAAACATAAAAATCAAGGTATAGGACATTCTGAAACAAAATGAAGTTGCATCCTGCCTAGTACAGCAGCTTAGAAGAATATTTTATGCTGGCAGCATTCATATACCGTAGGTCAGCGTGCAGTGCAAAATAACAAAATGAGGTAGCAATGAAAGTAAAGTGTTGGACTCAGTGTTAGGCTTGGTGCATAAGTGGAGAGACAATATGTAAGGACAGCTGGTGTACTGAGGCAACAATAACCAGTTAATTAGTTTCAGAGTGCCAGCTATGGTATTTGAGCAGGTGTGCAGAGAACAAAAACATCAAGGGAATTCCATCTTACACTATTAACATATACTATATATTCACAGGCATACATGTAATCTTGTATCATGAAACTCAAACCAAAAACTGTAGATGGATTGAAGGAGCGAACACAATTCTTTTAGTACTTTCATTCAAATGTATTCTTCATGAACTTCTTCAGAAAAAAATTAACCTCTCAAAACACACCTCTTATAAGTTACATCACACATCACATAAATTTCATGATACTTTAAATTAAAGGTATAAAATCATACCATAAAAATAAAAAAAACTGTCTTGTTTTCCAAACAGATTAGAATGTCAAAGCTTCATAAAAAATGTCTTAATATAAAACCATCATCATATTATTGTGATCTGAATGTTATTTTAGTGCTAAAAAACATTTAATATTAATACATTTGTTCAGAGCAGGGGCTCTGTCTGTCGCCAAACTGATCTGCCACAATGACACCTTGCATTCTAAAATCAAATTGGTGTTCCCTATATAATCCACTTGTGGAACATAATCTGTGACTGAAAAGGTGAACTTTTTAAAGTTCACACAGTAAATAGCATGCCTAGCTAAAGCATTGGTAAAGTCCTTTTTCTTAATAGCAAGTGTGTGCTCATATATTCTACGTTTTAAACATCTAATGTTTTTTCCTATGTAGTAACTAGGACAAAAGTCATGTACTGCCACATAAACTATGTTTGTACTGTCACAGATAGCCTGTGGACCTAAATAGTCCTTTTAAGATGTGTAATAAATGTACTAGATGTATTGCTTATATATCTGCATTATTTACACTTCCTACAGGAAAAGTACTACAAACACTATTCACATCAGTCAGTGCTAAAGTGTGCCCTCCCCCCACCATTTTCCAAAATGTTTTTGATGTTCTTAATTTTCTTATAGGTGAACTTGGGTTCAACACCTGTTACCTATATGAGTTCCCTGTTCCCCATCAAAACCTTCCAATTGTTCTTAATTATATGTTTTATGACACCTGTCTCATTGACAGTGGGGATGGGGAAAGAAATGGTAAACACTGTGTTGTCCTTCTTTTTCCTGTTGTTACTTACATCACCAACCCCCCTGATGATGGGTTTGGCAGCATTTTGTCTCAGAATAAACACTTCCTTATGTAGTTAACCAAGCCTGGTCATACCATCTTTGTTCAAACAAATGTGTCAACATGATGACCTCTTGAAAAAAAGTGTCATCATCAGATATGTCTAATGAGGTGAATAAATTGCCCCTTAATCACCCCTTTCTTCATATGCCTAGGGTGTAAACTATCTCTGTGCAAATATTGGTTGATAAAAACATATTTCCTATAAATCTTACAAAAGTGTTATTGAATGTATTAAAATACAAATGTATATCCAAAAAATTAATGGTCCTACCAAAACTTTCCACAGAGAATTCCAAAAAATCTGTGGTGTGGTGTAAAATAGAGACGGTTTGCAGACTTATGGGTATAGTTCTTGACAATAATTTTTTTGAATTCAACCAAAGATATTATAAGCAGACCTCAAGGGTAGCTATGGGGGCAAGGGTGGCCCCATCCTTTGCCAACCGTGTAATAGCCATGTGGGAGGAGAAATATTTGTATGTACATCCACAAAGGTCCTATAGTATTTTATATCAAAGATTTATTGATGATTTGATATTTCTGTGGACTGGTGATGAGAGTGAATTTGAATCCTTTGTGAGGGACTTAAATCACACCACAGATTTTTTGGAATTCTCTGCGGGAAGTTTTGGTAGGACCATTATTTTTTTGGATATACATTTGGCTTTTGATACATTCAGCAGCACTTTTGTGAGTAAGATTTATAGGAAAGATGTTTTTGTCAATCAATATTTGCACAGAGATAGCTTACATCCTAGGCATATGAAGAAAGGGGTGATTAAGGGGCAATTTATTCACCTCAGTAGAGTTACATCTGATGATGATACTTTTTTTCAAGAGGTCATCATGTTGACACATTTTTTTGAACAAAGAGGGTATGACCAGGCTTGGTTAACTAATATACATAAGGAAGTGTTTATTCTGAGACAAAATGCTTCCAAACCCATCATCAGGGGGTTGGTGATGCAAGTAACAACAGGAAAAAGAAGGACAACACAGTGTTTACTATTTCTTTCCCCATCCCCACTGTCAATGAGATGGGTGTCATCAAACACATAAGGACAATTGGAAGGTTTTTATGGAGAACAGGGAACTCATACTGGTAACAGGTGTTGAACCCTAGTTCACCTATAAGAAAATTAAGAACATCAAAAACATTTTGGAAAATGGTGGTGGTGGGGGGGTCACACTTTAGCATCGTCTGATGTGAATAGTGTTTGTGGTACTTTCTCCTGTAGGAAGTGTAAACAATGTAGGTATATAAACAATACATCTAGTACGTTTATTACACATCTTAAAAGGACTATTTGGGTCCACAGACGGTTTACCTGTGAGAGTGCAAACATAGTTTATGTGGCAGTATGTGACTCTTGTCCTAGTTGCTACATAGGAAAAACCATTAGATGTTTAAAGTATAGAATATATGAGCACACACTTGCTATTAAGAAAAAGGGCTTTACCAATGCTTTAGCTAGGCATGCTATTTACTGTGTGAACTTTAAAAAGTTCACCTTTTCAGTCACAGATTATATTCCACAAGTGGATTATATAGGGAACACCAATTTGATTTTAGAATGCAAGGAGTCATTGTGGCAGATCAGTTTGGTAGCAGACAGTGCCCCTGGTCTGAATGAATGCATCAATATTAAGTGTTTTTTAGCACTAAAATATCATTCAAATCACAATAATATGATGATGGTTTTATATTAAGACATTTTTTATGAAGCTTTAACATTCTAAGCTGTTTGGAAAACAAGACAGTTTTTTATTTTTATGGTATGATTTTATACCTTTAATTTAAAGTATCATGAAAGTTATGTGATGTGTGATGTAACTTATTCATGAAGAATAAATTTGAACGCAAGTACTAAAAGAATTGTGTTCACTCCTTCATTCCATCTACAGTTTTTGGTTTGAGTTTCATTTTCCAGTTTGTTGTGTGCTCATAAATTTTAATCTTGTATCATGGGAATTTCAGTGGTCACTACGGAATGCTCAAGCAGCGCTCTCAAGGTGTATTGCAACTGCAGAAACAGCTAATATATGCTGTAAACAGGGCACTGTGCATAGTCACCATGTTTTTTCATGACTAGTGAGGGAATATTTATATTTTAAATGACAGGCATGTGTGATGTGTAGCAACAGTTTCAACATTTTGTACACAAGACTGTATACAATTATGTTAAGGAAAGGTATATATTCTGTTAACTTTTGTCTTACTGTCTTGAACAGTCTTGTTGAATATATAACAGGTAGAAAAGTTACATTTTATGAAGTACTGTTGTACACTGAGTGTTGTACTTCTATTTTAAATAAATATCGAGATCAGACAGGTGCATAATAATAGGAAATACATTTTAATGAACTGTAATTCTCATGAAAGCATCAGCTTACATGTCATAGAATAGCGAGTTAGGTTTGTAACCATATCAAAATGCCAGTCAGAGTATAAAACAAGTCTGACAGTCATCATGGCAGTATTTTTAATGCCATTTGTTTCTATATCTGATGCAGCTGAGCTACTTTAACAACAGTGTGCGTGTTAATCTTACTAAATTATTTATTTATCTATTTGCTGGCTCTTCATTCTTGTTGGGCAGATTGTGAAGACCTTGTCTACATTGGTCCACTTTATTGCTTGGACAATATCCCAAGGTATGCTTTACTCTCAGTTCTTTGTGCAGTTCAATGGTGGTCATATGAGAAAGGGGTATACAGAAATGAGAACAGAATCATATTATCAGAATTATGATCAAAGGTGAAAAAAAATACTAATTTTATAACATTTAAAATAGATAAGCTTTTACATTGGACCTTTTTCCTTAATTGTGCAGCAAACTCACCCAACAAAACCTCAATCAGTGCAACTTTTTGACTGATCCAATGTGTCAGCTAGCCAATAACTAGAGACACCAGATCTTTTTTAACTCTTTGTTGACTGAATAAACATCAGGAGAATTGTCTGGTTAAGTGACTTATTCAGAGTCACAGAGTAGGCAAATGAAGGGAAGAGGAATCGCATTCTGTATCGTGGGCACAGGAAGCAGATCCTTAACAGCTGAGAGCATTAGTCCTCTGCACTAATGTATTGCAAATATCTGCTGAGTAGGGGAAATCACAAAAATACACATTCCTACAGCACAGCAGACCTCCTTACATACCTAATATGGGAGGCACATATCCACACACTGCCTGTTACTTTAACTCAGAGATCACACTATCACAAGAAAGGGGAGCAGTTAACCCCTGTATACATAACTGCTCTCTACATATGGAACTGACCCTTTTTCTGTGACTGTACTCAAAGAAATGGCAATCTAGAAGTTATGCAAGTTGACAAGTGGGGCAGTTAACAAAAAAAAATCAGTTTAAGAAGCTTTTACCAACATTTCTTCTGCTTAAATATACCTAGAGCATCACATGAAGTGTCTGTACTACACCAAAATGAAAAAAATGAAAAGAGAGAGACAGACATTCAAAAGGAACAGCAGATAAATGTCATTAATGAAACAAGAAAGGAATGAACCCAACAAGTAAAATGATCAGTTAACTTCATTTCAGATGAACGAAGTGTATGTCAAAGTACTAACTTGACTTCTTCTCATGTTAATCTTATACCTTGCGTTTAATAATAAATGAATGACATTTTGTATTTCATCCCACTGTAATGCAAACATGTCTATTTATAGTTCACACATAAGGTATTTATGCATATATGTATCATTGTGGATTTTGGGATCCTGGGTGCCCAGCAGTGGCTGCAAAGCATAGTTTTGGGCCAGATCACTTACCTTTTTATGCAGCAGATGAATTAATGAATGAATGAATGAATGAATGAATGAATGAATGAATGAACGAACATCTCTACTGAATAGTATAATCATAAAACTAAAATAAATGTGTTAATGGCTTAGGAACTGAAGAGTCAGGTAAGGAAGGAAGGATGAATAAGGGATTTAACTAGCCTGAGAGGAAAGGGAGGTAGTCCATCGTCTACAATGTAGATAGTCTATTGAGTGGAGGTGTGCAACCTATCATTTGTGTGTTTGTTCCACTAAATTCATGAGGTAGCCTTTACAGTACATATGCTGACAATTTGCATGAATCAGGAGAGATATCGAGAGTTGACCTGATCCAGGTATACCTTGCACTTTATTTAGCACATAGGGTTAATGAAATAAACTCCTCATAAGCTCTTTAGTTTAGTGCAGGTCCAGTAGTGCAACAGGAAGCACACTCACCTTTGTTGCAGAAGGCTGTGAGTTCTATTCACACACAAGGTAGATTGACAGCAGACACTGCAGTGCAGCATAAATGGGGGTGCTGCACTCCTGAGTGCATTGTTCTTTGGATGAGATGTTAAATTGAGACCACAGTTAAATATTATTCTTATAGAGTAGGGGTCCCTTAATTAACACTACATAAACAAAGCATGATTAAAACAATTACAAAATATACGTATTTACAGGTACATATCTACACATTCCTATACACTAACATCATTATTATTCTTCCATAATTGATCCCCACTTCTTCTTCCACAACTATCAAAATACAAAATCCATTTCCCATTAAACAAAATCTAATTGACTCTTTCATTCCAAATAACTCCCATTACATAAAATAAATTCTTATCTACCCTTCCCACATATTCTTTCTTCTTGTTTTTATGATATGTATACTTAATAATATTCATATCTATATCGTTTATATCATTAATATTCTCAATTTGTTTTTCTTCAAGCAACTTTTTCCGGACTTTAACCACTCGGTTACATTTCCAAAAAAAACATGATTTTTTGCCTCTTCCTCCCCACAAAACAAACACTCTTTCAACTTTCTTTTTATACGGCATATTCCCCTTTACCAGTAACTTATCTGTTACCAGTCTCCACAGGAAATCCTGACATGCTACAATCTTAGTATACCACTTTTTCATTACTTTAATGGATTTTATCATTTCTTCTGGTACATTTTCCCATGGATTTACATAATACGATTGTTTCATCACATTATTATATCACATCCTTCTATGCTTCTCTGTATCATCAATTTTCATTGTACATGTTAGTATTTTTCTTGATAAATTTTAATTTCTTCATCAATATGATCTTTATCTCTTTTTCTTATGTTCCTCAGTTCTCATTTCTTTACTTAAATTTAAACATTTTCACTATAACTTGCTCATTCTCTTCATTTACCCAGATTAATACTCTATGCAAGCATAATAAACAATTGGATTTAATATACTCATATACAACACACCTATTTTCACTGGGTTTAATCTTGAACCCCAATATGAAAGAAACAATTAATTGCACAATTTATTTTTCATATTTTCTGGGATCATGAGGTTTTATCTGATGAAGTCTGGCATTGTTTTTTAAGCTGAAAAGTGCTTAATAAAATGTTAGTTTGTTGTATGCTCTATAAAGACGCTGCTTCCACTCTTTCTGTAGTTCATAACTACATCACTTTTTCCAAACTTTATTCTTAACAAAGATACTTAATTACCTGAAAAAATATACTCTCCAATTTTCATAAGATCACCAAACCCTTACTTGTGTCTTTATTCAATTTATTCCCATTTCCTTTAAACATCTATTCAGATAAACCAAAACTTTCCTTACCATATCTTATTCTTAGCAGCCACAACTATATCATCTGCATATGTCAAAACTACTGGAATCACCACTTCTTTTTATATCACATATCAAGCATCTTTCAGTGTATAAACTACTTCACTCACTATTGCATTAATTTCTAATGCAAACAATATTCTACTCATAAGACATCTTTATCTTATACAACAATTCATGCATATTTCTTTTCTCAGCCACTTATTCATTAACACTCTCACTCTATTATTTTGTTATGCTGGCATACACAGTCACCTAATTCTATTACCTATTCCATACTTTTCCATAAAATCTCACAAAGCACCATCTCCTACTGTATCGAATGCCTTATTAATATCATCACCTACCGTAAGTTTCACAGCTTTCATTTTACTTATAATTCAATTTTACTTTTACATATTCTACATTCCTTTTTTTACTAATTCATCACGTGACCTTTCCCTGCATTTATTACATCTTATGTTTATGTACTAATTTATCAGATTATTGAAATCCCACAAAAAAAATTTTTGGCTCTCCCATATACCTAATTGTTCTTCTATTACCTACATATGTAACACTTGGTAAATACTTTAGCACATCTTTTTTATATTTTAAAACAATGGCCATTTCCCACTTCTCCACATTCAAAATACCCCTCTCATCTTTAACTTTCACAGTATCATAAACTGAATAACACATCAATAAAACATTTTTAACATCTTTTAACACAATTTCATCAGTGCAAAACTGAACAAACCCTTTTTAATTGCCCAGAAAATATTAATTTATTCCATGAATAATAGTCCTTCTTTTTTCACAGTTACACAAAAATCTTTCCATTAAGTCTTCAGTGTCAGATGTTAAGTCACACAATATCTCTTTCACAAATGAATCAATGATCTAATGTATTTTGCTTCAAAACCCAAAGGCAACGCTAAATTATCCCACACAAAATATCTGTCTATTATTTCTTCTTTTTTGTGTGAACAACATACCTTTTTATTTTCTTTTAAATAAACTTTACAGCACATTACAACTGTACCAGCATACAATTTTCTAAATTGCATCCCATCTATACAATTTTGTCCATCCAACTCACCACTCATTTCTTTTCCTACACTCACTGTACATTCAAAAAACCTTTTCCTTCATATCTGACCATGAGATTCAGACTTTTCTTCAGGATCACTGAGGTTTAACGTCAGCTAGACAACTATTATTTGTACTGTCAACTCACTTTCCACTTGATTTTGAACACCTTTCTGTCCAACTGTCTGTCACCAAAAAACAACTGGCAATTACTGCACAGTTTCTCATAATTGCCCTTTACTAGGAATAAAAGCAAGAAGTGCAGAATCAAAAGCATTCCTCCTCACAACAAAAAGAGTACGGGTTCTTTATTTAAAAGATTTGTTTAGAGTAATTATACAATGTTTACAATATGTACAAAATTTAAAATATTTACAATATTATATACAGTACATAGTTCTATATGAATACATTTTGATCACATTATTTTAGTATTATTTCCTGTATTGTGACCCTGCTCCATGTTCCAAAGCCCAAACTTTATTTTTTTAATTTCTTTTTATTTTTTGAATATAGGTTCATAGGTGGGTACTAGGTTATCTGCCCAAAGGCATTTATAAGCCTAGCCAGAATGTGTTGGCTTCGCCATCCCCTTAGATTAGTTCACTGTGCCTCTGTCCAGCAGAGCCACTGAAGTGATCGCCGAGGTAAACTTTCTGTTTCCCATCCACTTGTCAAGGTTTCTTTTGAAGAGTGTTAGCGATGAGCTTTGCCTATCATAGATTGGGATCTTGTTCCAAAGCATGGGAAGTCTCTGGGACAGGAATCTATCCCTCCAGCACATCCTATTTATTGTTGTGGTGAGGTTTAGATCCCTAGAGCATGTGGCTCGAGGGGATAAGGTTTTCTTTAGGTGGAGCATGTCCATCAATTCTGGGTTGGACATGGCCTTGTATGTCAGGCAGAGATCACCTCTGAGTAGGTGATATGCAACTGAGTACAACTGGAGTTTCTTCAGTCGAGCTGCATAGGGCATCTGTTTGAGGCCATTGATCCTCTTGGTGAGGTACTTCTGAGGTCTTTCCAGCTGTTGCAGGTGTCTTGCAAGGTACATCCCAAATGGGGTGTTGTACTCTAAGATGGGTCTGATGAGTAGAAAGGCACAATGACCTCTTTTGATCTGGATGCGAACACTTTTGTGATTAGGTGGGCCACATAGAACGATTTTCTAACCCCTTTGGCAATGTGATTATCAAAGGTGAGATTACTATCTACTTGGGTCCCCAGATCCCTTATTACATCTTCTGTATTTAGGGGACTACCACCTATGTGGTAGTTTGTGTGTACTTTGTTTTTTCCAAAGGGGATGACTATGCTCTTTTTGGCATTTAGCTTGAGGCCATGATTTTGACACCAGGTATCCGTCTCAGTGAGACCCTTTTGGAGGATGTCTGTGTCAGCCGGAGAGTCAATTATAGCCCCTAGTTTGCAGTCATCTGCGAACTTGGTCAGCTATAGTCCTCCTGTGCTTGCCTGTACCTCTGAAAAGTATATGCCGAACAGGAGGGGTCCTAGGACTGAGCCCTGGGGAACACCACTTGTAACCGATTTAGAGACGGACCTAGCTCCTGCAACTCTCACCATGTGGGTTCTGTCCATGAGCCAGCTGGCAACCCATCTTGTGATGTAGGGGTTTATGTTCAGGCTGGTGAGCTTGTCTATAATACTAGAATGGGGAATGGTGTCGAAGGCCTTAGCGAGGTCTAGGTAGGCTGTGTGTACCACCTTTCCCTCATCTATAGCCTTGGTAACTGTCGCAAAGAAGTCCACCAGATTTAGGAGGCATGATCTGCCCTTAACAAAGCCAAATTGGGTAGGGTCCAGTGTTTGGAGGTTCCCAATGTCTCTGTTAATGAGTTCCATAATGAGTTATATTATAGCCAAATCCCATTTTCCATTTAACATTATTTATTTCACTCTTTGATTCCATATTGTCCATATTAAACAAAACTTTATTTTATCATTTTTTTACACATCTTTCTTTCTGTCTTTGTAGTATCTATTTCAGTAATATACATAGTCACATCTTCCACTCCTTTAATATCTTCCAAAAAGTTTGTCTCCTAAATCTTTCCATAATTTTGCAACTCTTTTGCATTCTAAAAATACATGTTCACCCGTCGCAACTTCCTTACAATAATTACATACTTTCTCACTTCTTTTTTATATGACATGTTCACTTTGATAGCTTCCTTATTGTCAACTTCCACAAAAAAATCCTGGCATTCTAATATATGTTTGCTCTTTCTATTCTTGCTTTAATAGCTTTAATTTTCTCCTCCAGTAAATCTTTCCAAGGGTGTATTTTAAAATATGTACACATAATATTATTATACCACTTTTTCCTTTCATTCTCAATCTCACTCATTCTTATTTTCCATTGCGATATTTTTTCTCGATAATTTTTCATTTCATCATTCATACAGACTCTCTGTCTCTCTCTTTTAAATATTGGAAGTATGGTCCACTCTTTTTCATACCTATATTTTAACATTTGTGTTAGTAGTTGTTTGTCATTATCTTGTAGCCATTTTAAAATTTTATACAAGTTCATTGATGCTACATAAACTACATGATTGATTAATCCTAAACCTCCTTCTTTAGAAACATACAACAGACCTGTTTTAACTGGGTTCAACCTAGATCCACATATAAATGAAAAGAGAATAGTATATATTTCCTTAGCATGTATCAAAGGTAAACTAAAACACTTGCTAAGTATGCCATTTTTGCCAATAATATCAAACTAATTAAATATTTTTTCTTGAATGATAAACTAAATGATTTCCAGAATAGACAAGTATTTTTCATTTTCTCTATCTTTTATTTCCATTGTAAGTCTTTAACTTCCTTCTTTCAAAAACAAACTCCTAAAACGTTTATTTCTTCCATATTGAATTCAGTCTCCCTTATTATTCTGTCATGTCCTAATCCCTTACTTTTATCCTTATTCGGATATAAAACTATTGCTTTAATACATTCATTTAATTAATTCAAAGCTTTCGTCATTACTTCTACATTTTTGTAAAAATTATATCATCCACAAATGTTCATACTGTGAGAAATTAGAAGTACGTTTATGTTTTCCAGTGCCCTTTCCCTTTACCAGAAAACGTAATCGTACTTCTAATATCTCACAGTATGAACATTTTTGTAAGGTTAAGTAAAGTTTGTAAATTATACAAACTTTACCTAACCTTATAAAAATGTTCATACTGAGAGAAATCAGAAGTACGTTTATGTTTTCCGGTGCCTTTTCCCTTTAACGGAAAATGTAATCGTACTTCTAATATCTCACAGTATGAACATTTTTGTAAGGTTAGGTAAAGTTTGTATATTATATATAAACTTTACCTAACTTTACAAAAATGTTTGTATAGTATAGTTTTCTGGTGAAGGGAAAGAGTCCTCTGCTTGATTCAGTGCAGTGGTGTAAGGGATCGTGGACAAAGTAGGTGATTCGCTCTTTCCAGTTTTGGGACATACGCATTTTGGGTTAGTCAGCGTTCGGGCGTTATGTGTCGGGCATTTCATATTCGGCCAACTTGCAATTCAAGGACATAAAGTAGACCCCAGGTAGTTCAATACCCTTTTTAGATATATATCCTATATCCTTCATATTTTGATTTACATGTTTCAATACCACATTCATTACTAATGCAATATTATACTACTTAGTGGGCATCCTTGCCTTATACCTCTTTTAACAACTATTTCCTCACTCTACCAGCCAATCACTAAAGCTCTAACTTTATTTTCTTCATATACTGTAACACATATATTTCTTATCTTAGTACTGATATTATATGAGTGAAATATCTTCCATAATGTTTCACGTTGTATAAAAATCAAACGCTTTACTTAAGTCACCTATCATCATTTTCATTTGTTCTTTTCTGTTTATATTGTCACCTACTAACTCTCTAACTATCATTAATACCTCCTGAATTCCTTTACCTTTAACAATATGTATCATTTTATCTATAATATTACTTATGTTAAATTCTATTCGTTTTTGTAGAATCTTCACAAAATTTTTTAGTCCATATTGTTTAGAACTATTGGTCTCCAATTCTGTCTCTAATTCTGTATTTCATTCTATTCTTTCATTTTCCATATGAATTTGAATGCACCACCACACAATTCTTTGTACTTAAAGCCTCCATTTAGCCATTCATTTAACACTGCTACAAAACATTGTTTTTTATGATATTGTTATACATTTTGTATTCTATTCTATCTGGTCCAGCTGATTATTTTAAATTTGCTAATTTCAATATTCTATCTAATTCATCCACAATTGTCTTTTCTTAATCCATATTATCCTGTTCTGAAAATGTTTTCATGTTCCATACCTTTTCTCATTGTCATCTTTCCCTCAAATGTATATTTCATACATTCAACAATTATTTCCATTGCCTTATTCTGCTTATCATACTTTATACCTTTTTAATCTTTCATCTCCTTTATGGTGCCGTTATTCCCTTTTACTGGTTTAGTCAAATATGGTGTAATTTCTTCTTTTCTTCCTTGTAAAACATACCTTTGTTTGTACAATACATATTTTATTTTATTTTTGTCTGATTTAATTCATATCATTCCTGTTCTTTATCAAAATATTCTTCTTCATTCCTTTCTTATCTACACATGATTTATTACTAAATTCACCACAATTTCTTTTTTCTTCTTTCCTCATATCTTTCTCCCATTCCATATACCAATCTTTGTATTTCTTTTTGAAAGAGACCCACCATTATGACCAGTCTGAATAAAATTCGCTCATGTCCACATGATCTTGCCATAATTTCAATGTTTGTCTATACCTTGCCATTCCATTTGTCATCACTTATTCTTTTTATTCCCTTTCTTGTATTTAGTTATTCTTCTTTTCATTTTAACTTAATCCAAATAGCCAGATGATCTGAAAAAAAAACTGTAACTCCCTCCTCCACTGTTTGTAAACCAGCTAAGATTAAAAAATAATCTATCTCCGTTTTGTGTTCTCCTCTTCTGTATCCAATTACTTGTTTTCCAAATATTCAGTTGATGACACCTAGTTATGTATGTTATCTTTTTAACAACATTACCCATATTTCTTTTCTTTCTCAGATTACATTTGAAATTTCCTACTACTATTATTATCATATTTATTGCGACAAAATGTAAAATCTTATTATTAAATAGGTCTTCCATATCTTTCTTTATTTCATATGCATATATTGCAATTACTCTGTATATATGTTCTTTACACCTTATGTCAATAATAGTTATCCTATCAATTACTACTAATGTAACATGCAGTACTTTAACTGTATTCTTAAATAAAATAGCTATCCTTTCCCCAAATTCCAAATAACTTTATTTCCCCATAATACCTTTGTTTGCAATCTTTCTTCTTCTGTTAAAATCTTGTGTCTTCCAATATAATTATATCACAGTCAAGAATCTTACACCATTCTAAAATGCAGAATCTTCTCCCCAGATTCTTTATATTATAAACATTTAACACTAATATATTACAATTATTTCTATCTCTTTTTATTAGTATCATTCTTGTAACAGGTAGATACTTTCGGCATCCCTTTACTTTCTTTTTTCTTTCATGTTGCCTCCCAAAAATTTTCTTTCACTTTCTGAACCTTTTGCCAATTGAGTTTTTCTTTTCTTTCACTATGCCACAACTTGCATCTTCATCACTTATTTCTGACCCTTCTTCATTTTCCTTTTCTATTACAATACCCTCCCTTCATACCTCTCAACCTTTTAGAGCAAGAAATCTGGACAAAGCCATAAATAAATGTGGGGCAAAGGCCCCAAAATAGGGGCAATTTTTAAATATTGCTCTTACAAATTTAGAAAGTTGATAGAATAGCAGGTTTTGTATTAGCATGCATTTTCTGAAGGGTATGAAGTCTGAAACTCAAATGTCTGTCATTATTTTCTAACATCAGTCTTTAATGATTTGCCAGTAATTTGCCAGAAAAACAGAATTTTATCAAAAACGGGCCAAAAATAGTAGGCAAAAAATCTAAACATTCTGCGAAAATCTGTACAGTTCAGAGGTATGCCTCACTTTTCTCTATATTTTTTCTTCACCAGTTGCATTTATTTCTTCTTGCTCATTTATATGCTCCAGTTCTTTTTATGTATCATGTACCTCTTTCTCTATTTCTATTTTGCTTTCTCCACAGTCCATCCATAAATTATCATCATCAACCCCCTTCTTCCCATTTTCTTCATGGAGTCTGGTATCATGTTAATTGTTGTCATCTCTCTCAATTCAAAACCACACTCCTGCATTCTTCAACACTCATGCCTGTCACAGATCTTTTCTCACACCATCCATCTACCTCTTTGCTGGATGCTCTCATTTCCTCTTACCTTCTTTCTGTCTGCCCCAAACTATATCTCTTTTAAAGTGATGTATTATGTCCACTGTATATGTCATGAAATTAGAAGTCTTCAAAGAAAAGTATTAAATTTTGTATCTGCAGTCCAACTGGTGAGCTGCAGCTGATGGTAGAGACAGCGGCACTTCTCATAGGAGTCAAATATAAAAGACAAAGTAGATGATGGGTACAGTAGAGGTGAAAGAGGTTCAATCTTTAGTGGGTTGATATGTCAGTATGTTGCAATATAACAGTGTCATGCTTAATATCAAAACTTGAATTCATGAAGGTCTAGAAAGAAAAAAAAACAAAAAGCAAAACTGCAAACAAATGTTGCTGTAAAACACTTTCAGAGAAACAGGATGAGATGATAGCAGGTACTGCCAGCTATGCCAGGAGAAGTAGGGCATTGGATGTGTAACATATGCCAGCACAGCTAGCTGGAATTTTGAAAAGAATTCTATGTCATTTGTATATCAAACTGGTTTGTACAGATGCTTGTGTTGAAAAATATATTTGTAGAGCTGCTTATGTTAAAATGTATCAGCAGTGTGCCCTGCTGGGCAACAAAGAAATGCACATGCATTATTGTAACTGTTTAAATGTATATACTGTAACAGAGGATACTGGAAGAGAAGGGAGGAAAAGAGAAGAGAAGAGAAGAGGTTAATCTCAATCCACCTGACTTTGAGAAATAGTAAGACAATTAAATTACTGGCCTAAGCCATAAAGATGTTATCTCAAATTTTTTAATGAAGCCAGTGACACAATGTCTGTAAGAAGTATAGTTTATTAGCTCCTGTGGAACAAATGGAGGTGTTTATGGTTTTATGACTTCCAGACGCTGCAGCTGATCTTAGCAAGGCTCTGTGTGTGTGTGTATTATTGACACATATGTGATAAATCCTGACAGCTTCTAGTAATGGGGACTTTCATGGAAACCAGAAGTCAGATGACCAGATGCATGTGATGTCATTCTGTACAGAAATAATGTTTTTAATATTAGAGGAGACTGAAGTATCAGGAGCAGTCTGTTTCTTGGAACCTGACATCGAAGGATCCCTCACCTACATCATCTTGCCTTGCTCTAGTAAGTGAAACAGGAAATATAATCAGATTAGTTAAGTATTGTTTTTCTGTATTTGTGTGAACCTATTCATCCGTGTTATTTTAATATTTCCTGTGGGTGAAACTCTGGTATTTACTGTAAATAGATAATTTGTATTTTCATGTTCTTTTATTATTTATTATTAAATATATTTAAACTTTTCATTGTGGCTGGTCCTTTTAGAAAAAAATTAAGCTTTGAGAGTATTTGCATATGTTTATTTGGTGATAACTCTAGCCAGTCCTGAAAGCCTCAATGTTGGTCAAACTACCATTTGTATTAGTATTAGTATTAGTATTAATTGTACACAATATAATTGGGTACCCTTGTAAGAGCCTTAAAGTAGTAGGTGGTAGGGGTTCTGGTGGAAGCAAAACTACATTATAGTCTGGGTGGAAGGGACCATAGCTAGTAAAACACCTAAAACACAGATTTTCTAGAGTTTCTATGATTTAAAAAGCTTGTTTCAGCTACATATTGTACTTATTTTACTGCCTGCACTTTAACAAAGTTGTTTTTGTGTTTCAATTACCTGTTTAACTGTTGTAGGCTACACACTCAAATGTGATAGCCATTTCTGTGCATTTAAAGTGTTTTTTTTTCTTTATTGTATCTGCTTTATTTTCTGAAAAAAAAAAAAAAAAAAACTACTTGTTTTCCCAACTTTCTAAGCTAGTATAGTCCAGTTTTCAGGTTAGTGCTGAATTCAGGGCTGTGTTACAAGTTTATGTGCTTGCCCATACGTTACTTGGATAGAAGGAAGTTTATCTGTTCACTGTGAGAAAGGGAGCTTTGAGCAGCCTATCTGTCCCTGGAGGAGTGGTTTCAGCCCAGAAATTAGTAGTTTATTGGCCATTTTGGGCTAATTTCTATCTCTTTCATTTCCCTGCTATAAAACCCGCATTTGTGAGGTTTTTGCGCTAGTATACAGCTCAGCCAGCTCCTGCCTGGTGCCCTGCATAGTTCTACAGAAGCAGAGAGACAAAAGAGAGACTTTTGAGTGATTAAGTATCATTTTTCTGCATTTTCTTGCTGCCTTTAGCTAATTCCACCTAAAATGCTAATTTTCTAGAGTTTCTGTGATTAAAAAGCTTGTTTCAGCTACATATTGTACTTATCTTACTCCCTGCACTTTAACAAAGTTGTGTTTGTGTTTAAATTACCTGTTTAACTGTTGTAAAAAGAAAACTTTCTTACAATGCAAAGAACATCAACGAGAAAAAGAAGAACAAATGCCTCCTGATGTCCACCACGGCAATAAAAAATTTTAATGGTAAAACCAAAACTTTTAATAAAGAAATGTGGCATAAAACAAACAGTCCTCAAACTTCTGATAAGCACTTTCAGCAAATATGCCTTCTTCAGATCGTATAGAAAGGACTATTAAACTTTGTATTTAAAAATCATCTCAACCATTCATCATCTAATTCTAGGACACACCCTTGTAGTACGCCAACCAGAAGCCAGCTCACAGAAAGGTATAATTTCCTTCGTTATAATTAAGAGGGCAATGCAACTCTACATTATAGGATTGTGTATAGGAAAACTAATAACTAGATATACATTATGTGAATAAAACAACATTCACATAAATTCACTAATCATGTTCCTTCTATTCCTGAGTATAGGTTTTAATGGCACAATGGTATTCAAGCCTGGTAACCGATTTGCTCTTAGATTAATTATCCAGGCTGTTTCTCTTAACTCTGTGTGATTATGAACATCGCCTCCTCTTATAGTCTGGCGAACTGCCTCTATAGCTTTAAATACAAAGTAATGAGAGGGATATTTTGCTATGTGGACTGCTAAGGCATTGTTAGGATCTTTCTGTTTAATGTCCCTCAAATGTCTGAGGATACGTTCCTTAAAACATTGATCTGTTTTGCCGATATAAAATACATTGCATTGCAACAAGTCACTAAATATATAATATGGGAGCTAGTAAAATCAGCATAGACATTAAAAGTGTATTGTTGCCTTGAAAGTGGATGTATAAAAACATTAGAACTATCAATGGAGTTGCAAGCTTTACATCTCAGGCAATTAAAAGTGCCCTTTCTATTGGAATTGGGTCTATTTCTTTCAAATCCATCTTTGTTACAGATGAGACGTTTTAAATTTTTTTATTTTTGTATAGGAACCTAGGCTGTTCACCTACAATGTCTCTTATTTTGTCATCCGTTGTCAATACCAGCCAGAACTTTCGAATAACTTCACATATTTGCTTGTTATCAGCAGTATATGTTAGCAGGCATTTAAATTGCTGTGATTGGGTTCTTGGTTCGAGATTATCATTGTAGTTAGGTGTAGGCTCAGAGAAGTAGGGACGTCCCTTTCCTCTCCTTAGTTCCTGTAAATCATGCTTCATTCTTAGATTCTTTCTATTATAAGATCTTTTACATAAATGTGTCTCAATATTTCTCTGTTCTGTTACAAAATCTTCATTCTCAGTACATAATCTTGAGGTTCTTAAAATCTGGTTCTCAAAGATGTTATCAAAAAATATGTCCTGGGTGCATACTTCCTCTATGCAAATAATGATTTCTCCAAGTTTCTTTTTTATGAATTCCTGTGCTAATACCTTTGTCAGGATTCAAATGAATTTTTACATCCAGGAATTCAATGGTCTCCAAGGAGTATCTGGCCACAAACTCTAGAAAATTAGTACTCTTGTTGATAAAGTTGACAAAAAGATCTTATGATGTAGAGTTGCCTCTCCAAAGAATAAATACATCATCCACAAAACATCCATAGTATGCTAGATGTTGCCAAATACTGGGTATTAACTCTTTATATTCCCATTCGGCCAAAACCAGATTAGAATAACTATTCGCACATGGGGTGCCCATAGCCACACCCCAAGTCTGCAAATAGTAAGAGTCCCCATACATGAAGATGTTATTTTCTAATACTAGTTCCAGCAAGAGACATGCTGGGTCTACTTCCATATTATTCCTTGTTAAAAAAAATCTTATAGCATGTAGACCATAATCATTCGGAATCACCGTAAACAAACTCTTGATATCCATACTCACTAATAACAAATTTTTATACTGCTTAAGTCCTTTGGTAACAAGAAAGAGTTTTTCCAAGATATATGTGCAGTAATAGAAACCTGGTTCAAGGCTCCAGAGAGCACCCCAGCACTACCAGGCTACAACTCATACCATACATTTCGGACACAAAACCCAGACAGAAATACAAAAGGTGGGGGAGTATCCATATTCATCAAGGATACCCACATCTCCAGGTTAGTGGCACAGCACGATGCTTCAGAGATCATCCACGTGCAACTAACAATGGGCAAAACTGCTATTCAAATTATAACTTGCTACAGATCACCCACCATGTCCCAGGACCCCCATTCTGCATTCCTGGAAACACTGGGAAACATAAAGGTCCTACCAAACACCCTGATACTGGGTAATTTCAATTACCAAAACATTAACTGGGAGAACTACTCAAGTACAAACTCCCTTGCCCAACATTTACTAGACTTTATAAACTCAAATGCCCTGGATCAACTGGTCAACACCCGCAGCAGAGGTGACAACACATTGGACCTGGTCATCACCAACATGGGTGGCACTGGAGGTCAACCCCTCGCTGGTTAGATCTGACCATAAACTAATCAGTCTGGATATCCACATTCCACCACCACCCCCATCAAAGAAACCACAGTGAAAAACTTTTCAAAAGCAAACTTCACATTACTTAAGACCAAGGTGGGAAGTTTCAAAGCCCCCATGCTAAAGGATAACATTGTTCAAGCTACAAAACCCTTTACTAATGCACTCTATGGGCACGTACAAGAATGCATGGATCGTACTATCCCAAACAAAACCAAGACTCACTCCTCCAAGAAAAGGAAACCAGTCTGGTGGACCCCTACCATAAACAAGCTATACAATAGAAGGAGGAAACTAGTACAGAAAATAATAAAATCTCAAAACAGGAAGACATCCCTGATCAGTATCAGCAAGAAATTACATTCCCTCATAAAATCATCCAAGGCTCACTTTGAAAGAAAAATTGCCATGGACTCCAAAAATATCCACAAGGCATTCAAGAATCTAAGTGGCAATTCTCAGATCTGCTCGGTGTTAGTGCAGAATGGCACAAAATACACTGAACTGACCAATATAGCCAACATCCTGGCAGACAGGTTCAGTGCAAACTTCACCCCCTTTTCACCCCCAAAAGGGCCCATAACTATACAAGAAGAATGTAGTGCCCCTGAAATCACAGACACTCAGGTTAAAACAGCCCTCTCCAAAGCCAAAAACACAGCATCAATGGGACCGGACTGTGTCCTAGGCTGTGTCCTACATGAGCTCAAAGATGAACTAACCCTCACCTAAACACACTGTTTAAACTCAGCCTTTTCACAGGCTACATGCCCACAGAGTGGCACACAGCAATGGTTATTCCGCTCCACAAAGGTAGAGCCACAACGGACCCTGGGAACTATTGCCCTATAAGCCTGACAAGTTTGGTCTGCAAAGCTATGGAGCGCATCATCATGGAACTCATTAACAGAGACATAGGAAACCTCCAAACACTGGACCTTACCCAGTTCGGCTTTGTTAAGGGCAGATCATGCCTCCTAAACCTGGTGGACTTCTTTGAGACAGTTACCAAGGCTATAGATGAGGGAAAGGTGGTCCAAACAGCCTACCAAGACCTCACAAAGGCCTTCTACACCATTCCCCACTCAGGTATTATAGACAAGCTCACCAGCCTGAATATAAACCACTACGTCACGAGATGGGTTGCCAACTGCCTCATGGACAGAACCCACATGGTAAGAGTTGCGTGAGCTAGGTCTGACTCTAATCCAGTTACAAGTGGCATTCCCCAGGGCTCAGTCCTAGAACCCCACCCATTCAGCATATACTTCTCAGAGGTACAGACAAGCACAAGAGGACTATGGCTGACCAAGTTCATAGACGACTGCAAACTAGGGGCTATAATTGACTCTCCGGCTGACACAGACATCCTCCAAAAGGGTCTCACTGAGACAGAAACCTGGTGTCAAAACCATGGCCTCAAGGTAAATGTCAAAACGTGCATAGTCATCCCCTTTGGAAAAAACAAAGTACCTACAAACTACCACATAGGTGGTAGCCCCCTAAATACGGAAGACATAATAAGGGATCTGGGGAGCCAAGTAGATAGTAACCTCTCCTTTGATAATCACATTGCCAAAGTGGTTAGAAAATCCTTCTATGTGGCCCACCTAATCACAAAACGGTTTGCATCCAGATCGAAAGAGGTAATTGGGCCCCTCTACGCATCACTCATAAGACCCATCATAGAGCATAATGCCCCATTTGGGATGTACCTTACAAGACACCTGCAACAACTGGAAAGACCACAGAAGTACCTCACCAAGAACATCACTGGCCTCAAGCAGATGCCCTATGCATCTTGAGTGAAGAAACTCCAGCTGTACTCAGTTGCATACCACCTATTCAGAGGTGATCTCTGCCTGACATACAAGGCCATGTCCAACCCAGAATTGATGGACATGCTCCACCTAAAGAAAACCATATCCCCTCAAGCCACACGCTCCAGGGATCTAAACCTCACCACAACAATAAATAGGACATCCTGGAGGGATAGATTCTTGTCCCAGAGACTTCTCATGCTCTGGAACAAGATTCCAATCTACATTAGGCAGAGCTCCTTGCTAACCCTCTTCAAGTGAAACCTTGACAAGTGGATGGGAAACAGAAAGTTTACCCCAGGGATCACTTCAATGGCTTTGCTGGACAGAGGCACAGGGAACTAATCTAAGGGGATGGTGAAAGCCAATACATTCCGGCTAGGCTTATAAATACCTTCAGGCAGATAGCCTAGTACCTACCTATGAACCTATGAACCTATAAATCTGTGCCTGTCTTTCCCAGGAGTGTGCCTTGTGTGTGTGTGCACGCGCACGCGCGTGTGTGTGTGTGTGTGTGTGTGTATGTGTGTGTGTGTGTGTGTGTGTGTGTGTGTGTGTGTGTGTGTGTGTGTGTGTGTGTGTGTGTGTGTGTGTGTGTCTGTGTGTAAATCAAATCTCAAAGAGTATGTGTGTTAGCTGCTGGGAGTAGGGACACAAAGCACTGGATTCATAGAGAGGGTGTGGGAGGACTTGGCTTGGAATCCCAGCTAAGGACTCAACTCCACAACTGTGCCAGTGGGGAAACTTACTGGGGTCCTGGAGACAGATATAAAAAAATCCAGACCCCGGGCTGACTGTGTTCCCTGTGTGCTCTTAAGGAAAATTGTGCTGGATGCAGATAGAGCTGCATCTGGAAATCCTGTGTGTATCTATTTTTGTTCCAAGTGAACATCCCTCTCTAGTGTCAGTAGTGAGGATTCAGTCTCCTTGATGACTGGCCTAGAGTGGGGGCATCGCACAGGAAACACACTTTTTAAACAGGACAAGCCCACCCTGCATTCCCATATCTGGAAGGAGCCTCCCACTTTCCCCAAAATTAGATAGCTAGATAGATAGATAGATAGATAGATAGATAGATAGATAGATAGATAGATATATGGATCTACTTCATTTAAACAAAAGTACATTTAAATGAATTTTACTTACCCGAGCTGAATCCACCAAAGCTCCATTTTAATGAATGAACAGACTGCCGAATTCCTATCCCTGTGAAAGGAACAACTTTATTTATTATTTATTTATTTGCTTTTGTTAACCAGGAAAGTCCACTGGGTTGGTGTGAGCCCATTTTCAGTGGAGGCCTGGGGAGAAAAGCTCCAAAAACAATGTACATAATAAAGAATTTGTTTAGAAAGTTAAAAACAGCATTTAACACAATACAAGAATAACAACATAAGAGTCAGAAGTAACATAGTAACATAGACAATGTATGGCCATATTTTATGCAACACTTGAATGCTTAAGAACAGATTCAGTATAACAGACAGATTATAATAATCTACACATACACAATTTTTTACACACCATGTGAGGCAGGATGAGGCACACTGTGCTGTAATTAAGAGTAAATACTCAGGGAAAGTAGGCCATGGTGGTGCAGAGGTTAGCGTTGTCACCTCACAGCAAGAGGTTCTCCCATTCGATTCTTGGCTGGAGCACCTTCTGTGTGGAGTTTGCATCTCCTCCCCACAGTAGAGTGACGCTAAAGACATGCAGGTAGGTGCGAGTGTGAATGGGCATGCCTTCTTTGAACCCGGTACCATAAAAATCCACTGCCAATCATGTGCAGACCGGAGTTCCTCTGTGGCGACCCCTAACCGGAAAAAGCCAAAAGACTTTTACTCAATAGGGAAAGTGAAGAGGAGTATTGGTATCTGAGAGATTAGTCAAGTCAGGAATCAGGTTACTGAGGAATTGGGGAGAGTGCAAGGGCATAGCCATTGAGAGGAGAGATGTTTGTGAAGTGATTTTTTTTGAACGATGGGGCATTATTTATAGTTTGGAGAGAAGGTGGAAGGGCATTTCAGAGTTTAGCTATAGTGAAAGAGTAAAGGTATTTGCCTGCAGGGTGTTTTGGTCTCTTAACTTGGATAAGTGATTGATTTTCAGATCTTAGAGATCAGTTTGGTTGATAAAGAGTCAGAAGTGAAGCAAGGGCTGGGCATTTGGAGGAATTATAGATACATTTGTGTGCTGTAGATAGTTGTACATATGTGAGGTATTGTTGGAGATCTAGCCAGTTCAGGAACTGTAATGAGTGACAGTGATGGGAAGAATGCTTCACCTTGGTCACAAATTTAGCAATTTTGTTATAGCAGCTATCCATTTTAGTTTTTAATGAGTATTGGATGTTTGTTAGAATGGGAGCACCATAGAGAAGAGAAGGTAGTTTGGGCAAGTGTTTTTCTAGTAGAGTAGTTTAAAAAGTGTTTATGTTGGTAAAAGGTACCAAGTTTTTGGTGTGTTTTTTATGGTGTTGTGGATGTGTTGGTCAAAGGTTAAGTTGTCATCTAAGGTTACGCCAAGTAACTTAGTATGGGAAACTCCCTCTAAGGCAGTCTTGGAGGAGAAAATGAATTCAGATTTATTAAGAGTGTTTTTTTTTTTTGAGGGGGGGGGGTAAAGAGCAAGAGTTTGGTTTTATTTGGGTTGAGGGTGAGGTGATTATTTGTCATCCAGGTTTCAGTAATGGAGAAAGCATTCTGGGTGATGGTCAGAAGTTCAGTTTCTGAGTTATCAGAGCAGATAATAGTAGAATTGTCTGCGTATTGAACTACAGATCCATGAGTGAGAGCGGAGTGAAAGTCGTTAATGAAAATACTGAACAGGAGGGGGCCTAAGATGGATCCTTGAGGAACTCCGGTGGAAGTAATGAGAAAAGGAGAGAAGGAGTGTAACCATTTGGTGGATTGTTGTCTGTTTTTGAGGTAACTGGTGAACCTGTTAAGGATGGGAATGGACAAGCCTAGGTGTGAGAGTTTGGAAAGGAGGAGAGGATGGGAGATAGTGTCGAAAGCCTTAGAGAGATCAAGAAAGAGTGCAGAGACAGGTTTACCATCATTGCAGTTGTGGTTAACAGTGTCTAGGAAGGGTAGGAGAGCAGCTGTAGTACTATGGCCAGGGTGCAAGCCATGCTCAGTTGTGGAAAGTAGTTGATTTTTGGATAGATAATCCATAAGGTGAATTAGAATACATTTTTCCATTATTTTAGAAATAGGAGATAGAATGGCTACGGGGCAGAAATTTGAGATATCTGAATTATTACCGCCTTTGTGTAAGGGTATGATGTAAGCTTTCTTCCAAATGGATGGTACATAAGCTTCTTGGATAGATCTGTTTATTAGAATGTTTATGGGGTAGCTGATGGATTTGGCTGACATTTGGAGGTATTCTGGGGGTAAGCTATCTGGGGCAGTGCTACCAGGTTTGAGTTTTAGCAGGAGTTTAGTAATAGTAGAAGTGGGAATATGAGAGAAAGAGAAAGTCTGGGGAGAATGGTTTTCTGGTGAATGGTGTGTTGCAATGGGGTTGTTGTTGTGAGTGGCTTGAGGAAGGGTGGTGGCAAATTTGGATATAGTGTCTATAAAGTAGGAGTTGAAAAGGGTAGCTAATTCAGCAGGGGTCTTGTCAGGGTTTGGGCAAGGATTGCTTTTGGTGCCATGGTTTAATAGACTGGAGACTGAATTCCAGAAATGTTTTGGGTTATAGTTGTGATTGTTTTGGAGATGGATGTAGTGCTGCTTTTTATCTTTAATAACTAGACGCTTTACTTGATTGTGGAGTTGTTTGAAAAGCTGGAGATCTATGGGGTTTTTACTATTATGCCATTTTTTCCACACTCGGTCTCTGGTATTCATAAGTTTTTTTGTTTCTCTAGAAAGCCAGATTGTGTGATTTGCTTTTATTCTCTTATTCCAGAGGGGGGGGGGGGCATTCTACTGAGTATACTGAGGAAAGTTAAGTTGAAAAATTCAACTGCTTCATCTAGAGGCAAATATTTTAGAATGCTCCAATTAATTTTACTTAATGTTTCATTGAAGCTTGTAGGGTTGAAGTTAGCAGTCCAGAGGGTCTGTACTGGTGATTGTGTAAGGTTGAGGAGATGGCACGTGCTATACAGGTGGGCAGGTGGGCACAGATATTGCAGGGTAGAGTTCCTGCTGATGTCATTTTGTTGAGATCAGACACTAAAACCCAGTCAAGTAAGGTGCCATTGTTATTATTGTTGCTAGACCTGGTTATAGTAGTAATGAGCTGAGTGAAGTTATAGAGGTTAATGGCAGCATTTGGAGAAGGATTTGTATGATCTAGCCAGTTTATGTTGATATCCCCTAGAATTATAGTTTCACTGTGCATATTGTTTGATGTCCAGGCTAATATTTCTTCTAGAAAAGAAACATTGTTGCCAGGTGGGATGTAAATGGCTATCAAGCACAGACTTTTGAAATCATTCATTTTTAGCTGTGCTATGATGAGTTCAGTTGCAGAGAATTGGGGAATGGAGTTTGGGTAAGGGATGATGGTGAAAGAGTTAGGATAGAGAAGAGCAACTCCTCCCCCTTTCTTGTGGGGTCTATCTGACCTTAAGCAGGAGATATCTGGAGGGAGGAACTCTGTGTCTTTTTTATATGGCTTTAGCCATGTCTCGGTTATGGCAATTATGTTCGGTCTGGAATGGGCATGGAATTCTGGAATTTTGTTTCTGATACTTTGTATATTTATGGTAGTGAGCTTTAGGGATTTATGAGGTTTGGGGGGGAAGGCAGATGGAGTGGGTCCTGGGTTGGGGTGGATGTCTCCACATTGGGGAAGTGTGGAGGTACTATTTGAATGGTGTTTTTGTAGCAGTTTAAGCTTAGAGTTAATTTGAGTTATGGGGAGTGTAGGTTGCAGAGTTTGCTGTGCATGTGATAGGATTATATGTTTGAAGAATAATAATGTGTTAGTAGAGTAAAGACTAGGAGATATTGTGGAGTAAGTGTTGTGTTTGGGAAGCTGGACAGCTGTACAAGAGGTAGTTTTTGGTTCTGTGTGAGTGGGATGGAATGGTGTAAGGTGTAGAAGTAGTATGAGAGATAGTGAAAAAAAAAGAAGTGGCAGTACAGTGAAGTTTATTAGTGGGCATTAGTGAATGTTTGATGAGTACAGAGGTACCTGAATAGGCTGTGGGAGAGTAAAGGGTTTCCACTTGTGGAAAGTGGGAATGTTTAGTAAAGGCTGATTGTGCTACAGCTGATAGAGGTTTTTGTTGAATGAGGTAGGTGGGATGGGTTTACAGAGTGAGGCTTGTGTTGATTGGTTCCTTGAGTATGGGATGGGTTTAGTGTGGGGCTTGTGTTTATTGGTTACTTGAATATGGGTGGCGTATGGTTAAGTATAAATGTAATTAATATGGGGGTGGGTGGGAATGGGGGTAGGGTAGGGGAGCGGAGTGAGCATGAGCAAAGTGAGGGGGAATGGAGCGGGATGGCCCGATTGACTTGCAAGGTAAGGAATAAGAAAAACAATCAGTAAGGTAGGTTGGAGTTAGGATGATAGCTTGGAGTGGCAGAAGAGAGAGAAAGGGGAGGTAATATTACTTACTGATACAAGTGTAAGTGGGTAAGAGACACTTATTTTATGGATATTAGCAGGAAGGAGGCAGGGTCTGAATGATTAGGTTTAGATGCAGGGAGAAAGGCTAATTAAAGCCAGGGCTGTCCTGTGTGGAGGAGATATTAGCTTTGAGTAGGGGAGTGGATGAATAGAACAGCTAGTAATGGGGGGTAGTATTGTAAGGGATGGTATTATAGCTTGTGGACTGAGGCAGTCAGTTAGAGGTAGTGGGAAGTCTTGGAATGAGATTCAGGGGGGAGTAAAGCAGTATAGAATGGAGTGATTGGGAGGGAGGATGGGTGATGTACGATGGGGGAGATCAGATTGAGACTGAGATACTATTGTTAAGCTAAGTTAAAACTAGTGCACATACATTCACTGTTAGAGAACAGGCTGCAGGCACAGGGTCTGATCTTCAACAAAAGGATATGGTTTTGGGACCAGGTTCAGCTCGGGGTACACAGTATTCACAATATTCACCAGTGTGAAGGAAGAGCAGAAAAATGATGGGAATATCACCTACTAGGAGTAGAATGAGTGCTTGTGGTGTGCCCCATTTTTCCATGCAGTGCAACCTCAGAGTTTGTATATTTTAGTAGGGGGGTGTGGGGCAAAGTCCCCAACACGAGGGGCATGGGGAGCGAAGCCCCCCACTTTGGTGGGCTTACTTTTCCTCCAGTTCGGTTGGTTACCATGGTAACCAAATGGTAACCAAATGATTCTTTCACAGGGAAAGGAATTTGGCAGTCCATTCATTTGTTGAAATGGAGATTTGGAGGATTCAGCTTGGGTAAGTAAAATTTGTTTAAACCTACTTTCATTTAAATGAAGTTGATCTGTATATACACACATATATATATATATATATATATATATATATATATATATATATATATATATATATATATTGAATTAATACTCTCTTTTACATTAATTCCTGACATGTAATGAATAAGTTCTCTTATGTAAAAGAATGGATTCTACACTGCACATAAGGGCAGAGCAGGTAAGCCTGGTGGAGAAGTTTAAATATCTCAAGGTCTTGTTCACAGGTGAGTGCAGGATACTGATGATACTGACCAGAGATGCATGCATTGAGGACAGTACTGCAGGATTTCTCTAATACTACAGTGATGAAGTGAGGGTTGAGTCACAAGGTAGGGCTTTCAGTTTAAAATCAGTCCAGGTCCCTTTCCTCAGTTATGGCCATGAGCTTAGAATTGTGACCGAAAGGGCAAGATTGAATATACAAACAACAGAACTCTAGTTCCCTCACAGGGTACCTACATTCAGTCTCCAATATTAATTGAAGAGATTGTCAGCCCTGAATGATCTCAAAGAACACTCACTATTCCTCTAGGCTTAGAGCAGTCAATTATGGTGACTTAGTAAGGATGACTCCTAGGCACCACCCACAGGATGTGTGCCAAACACACTCTACTGAGAGGAGTCCACAGGTTCATAGGTTCATAAGTTCATAGGTGTTTATTAGGCTAATGACCACAAGGGCCTTTGTAAGCCTAGCCATGCATCCTAAATCTCTGACAAGTTCTGATACCCTTGATAAGTTTAAGCAGGGGTTTGGGAGATAGAGACATAGGTGCCAAACCAGGGATGAATTTCTGGTTTCCCATCCAATTGTCCAAGTTGCACTTGAATTGGGTTAGGGAGAAACTCTGTTTCACATGGATGGGGAGCCTGTTCCTTAGAGATGGTAGTCTCTGGGATACATACCTATCTCTCCAGGACCTATTTAAATCACAGGCAATGTTTAAGTCTTTAGAATGGATAATTCTGGTGCTGTTTGTTTTGTGGATATACAGGAGGTCCATCAGAGTGGGTCTGACAATGCTCTGTATGCCAGGCATAGCTCTCCCCTCAACAGCCTGTATGAGACAGAATACAAGGATAGGGCTTTGAGGTGGTCTGCATAGGACATTTTACTTAAGCCCTATATTCTTTTTAGTGAGGAACCACTGTGCATATTCCAGTTGTTGGATATGCCTGGCTAGGTACATACCAAAGGGAGCAATATACTCAATGATAGGTCTGATGAATGCTGAATACAGTGGAACAATGACTTCCTTGGACATAGATTCCATACCTTTGTTTATAAGTTGCCCAGTATAGAATGGTTTCTTCACCACTGTAGACATATGATGATAAAAGGCTAGATTGCTATGTATGTGTGTCCCTAAGTCCATAACTACTGGGTCAACTCTAAGGTGTGTGTTGTCAGTATGATAGTTACCAGGGATGGATGACTTCCCAAAGGACACTATTATGCATTTCTTGGCATTTAGTTTTTAGTCCATAGCTCTGACACCAGTTGTTTGTCTGTGTCAGCCCCTCCTGGAGAACATTTGTGTCAGTGTGAGATCCAATAACAGCTCCTAATTTGCAATAATCTGCAAATTTAGTCAGCCAGAGACCACTGACATTGGCTTTGACTTCTGAGAAGTAAATGCCAAAAAAGGAGGGGTCCAAGGACTGATCCCTGAGGGACTCCATTTGTGATTGGCCTCTTTGTAGAGGTGGACTCCACTCCCCAAGTCTAATTTCTTGTGAGCCAGTTGGCTATCTAACGGGTGACATATGGTTTGTACCTAACCTCATGAGTTTGTATACAATGCCTGAATGGGGTATTGTGTCAAATGCCTTGGCTAGGTGAAGGTAGGCAGTGTAAACAATTTGGCCATCATCCATTGCTTTGGTGACCTTCTCAAAGAAGTCTACCAGGTTGAGTAAGCAGGATCTGCCCTTGATGAAACCAAATTGGGCTGGGTCCAGTACTATATCTCTATTGATTATCTCCATGATAATTCCGTCCATGGCTTTACATATAAGACTAGTGAGACTTATGGGTCTGTAGTTTCCAGGGTCTGTAGATGGCCCACCTTTGAGCAGAGGGATGTCTGTTGCCTTTCTCCATTCATGAGGCATGAAACCTGTTTGGAGGCTGCAGTTAAATAGTAATTCCAGAGGTCCTAATAGGTCATGTTTCATGCTATTTAGAAGGCATCCTGGGATACTGTCTGGGCCCATTGATGCAATGTTCTTGGTCTTAGAGCATTAAGGACCTGTTCCCCAGTGACAGCAGGGGGAGTTATATTTGATGATATTTCCTGATGGAAGGCTGAGGGAGGGAAAGAAATAAAGTTTTAGCTGAATTTATCAGCCAGGAGGTTTGCTAAGTCTTTGGGGCAGTATAGGTGACTCCATTTAGAATGAGCTATGCACACAATTGTGTATTGCCTTTGAGGTTGCAGACATAGCTAAAGAATGCTTTGTGGCTACCCTTGGCCTGGCAGGCCAAACATACCTCAAATTTGGCTTTGGTAGACTTTATTTGTCCTCTGAGTTGTTTGTTTAGTTTGATAATAGTGCTTTTATCCAGATGGATGCTGCACTTCCCACATTTTGCCATGATTTTCTTCCTCCTGTTATACAGCCTATTGATTTTGTGATTCCACCAGGGTGGCTTGTTTTTTGAGTTATTCTGTACTTCTTTCTGGTGGGTACAGCTGCCTCTGTGCAGCTATTAACATGTTTGTACAGGGCAGACTATGGACAAGTTAGCAGTATTATGTCTCCTTTTTTGCCTAGGAAAGACTGGGGATCCCATAAGATGGTGGTGAGAATATTTATGGGGATAGGGAAGTATAGTCTATCCTACTCAGCTTGCTAAAACTTTGACCCTCATCAAGACAAATCATTTGTAATGTGACTGGATGGATACATAAGTCCATTTTAAGTGATATCCTGTCATCTCATTTTAATATAAAGGCGCTTAATGAATAAAGTTCTGTTCTGTTTTTTGAAAGTTTGTTCCATAATCTATGAAGATTTTGAGTTATAAATCTGTTTTGTATTCTGCAGCGTTTGTTTGTGAAGATGAATTTCAGTCCTGAATTTCTGTTAAATATAGGAAGGCAAAAGAGCTACATTATGCATATCATATAAAATACTGAATGCAAGGCAATGTTTATCCTTCAACAGTTCATATGATATGCTGTGCTTTGCTATGCTATGAGACAAAGCTTTAAATGTTGTAAACTTTCAGAATATCCTTTTTCTTTTTCTAACACTGGTCACACTTGACATATAATTTCTGGAAGGATGCAAGTAGGTTGAACTTTCTGAGAATTTGGAACTGACTCCTCACCAACAAGGTAGTATATAAACCACTACTGTGGCATAGAGGGATAAAACCCTGATGAAGGCCCAGGCATCCTGGGTTTGATTAGTGACTTGGATGACTGACAGAGTGTCAGGGCAGGATGGGTGGTACCATTTTGGGTAGAGAGAGATGGTCTCTTGGGCATTTACTGTGATGATCCTTGGTGAAGGCTAGGGACATCACATTTGGGAGGTGCAGTCTAAGGAGAGATAGGGTGCAGACATGACTGAGCTGCTGTGGATGTGGGGTAAAACACCACATATCCTCATTGCACTCCTGTCCCTCAGGCACACCATTGAGACAGTGAGGGGAGGAGGTAATGAAGTAGGTTATAAAGGAGCCCAAACCTCTGTGGATGCAGTTGGTCAGACCCCAGGATGCCCTTATACTCTGCTCTAGCCATAGCCTTATGAATGGAAGTCCAGGGGGTAGTTGGTGGTTGCTAGACACAGTGCTGGATGTGGAGTATTGGAGAGAGAGGGAAAAGAATGAAACAGTGGGGAGAAAAGTGAGACAAAAAAAGTAGTATGTAGAACCTTTTCAAGGTTAAAAACAGAAGGAGGAATGGAGGATGCTGTACAAACATCATTACTAAATAAAAGTGTAAGTTAGTGAACTACTTTGGTCATATTCCGTTTTTTTATGTTATGATTTAATAAGAAGTAGTCCAAATAGGAGTCGACTGTGACTCATAAGAGAGCAAGAAAAAGAGATAGGGTGCAACTGAAAATTTTTTGTCATGGGAATAAAAAACAATGCCATATCTGACCACTACAGCATGATCTATTCTTTTCATTCATAATGTTGTTCAAGTTCAGCATATTTATTTATTTTATTTTACATTTGTTTACCGGGCTAGTCTAGCTGGATATATGTCCATTTTCAGTAGAGGCCCAGGGAGAAAAGCTCCACAGCAGCTGGATACAACTAATATACATAAGTAACTATAGACATAAGGGGATACTAATCAACAATTGGTTATACATGGTAACAAAAAAAAAACCTACGAGTTAGGCTTATTTACATTACATAACAAAAGAAACAGCAGTGAGGGAAGGACATATAACTAGGTATATAGAATAATAGGTACAAGACAAAATAGACACTTTTGACAACAGAGTTTAAAGCAGAAAACTTAGTAAATAAGAAAAGGTTAGTTATGACAAAAAGAGTTTCAGCCAGGATTAGTGCATGGACACAGCCATTGTGAATTAAGGAAGATTTTTAGATGCTTTTTGAACAGAGGAGTAGATGAATGGGATATAAGATTACTTGGAAGTTTATTCCAAAGGATTCCAATGGTGTTAGTAAATAGAGAATCACCTGATTTGTTATTGGATTTTAGGGTTGCGACTAGTAATTTATTGGCTGAGCGTAGGGTACTTAGATTTTAATAGGGGTTAATTAAGTTACAGAGAATGGGAGTATTTGTAAGATGATGCAAGATTGTGTGGGTGATGGTTAGTTGTTGAAAAAGAAACTGGTTTTGCAGTTCCAACCATCCTAGTTTACGTAGATTTTGACAATGGTGAGTACAGAATGAGGACTCAGTGGCAAATCTGGCAATGTTATTGTAAGAAGTGGCCAGCTTAGTTTGATTATTTTTAGATAGATTTGTAAAAATTGGGGAGGATAGAGAAGCATGGAAATTAGGTGAGTTTGGGCAATAGTAGTCCTGGCTATAGGTGTTAGGAATGGTTTTAGCCTATAGAGGAATCCCAGTTTTCTATTCACTGATTTAATGGTTGAGTTATGTGTGAGTCAAAGTTGAGGTTATGGTCAATTGTTACTCCTAAGAGTTTAGTAGTTGAGTCTGGTACAATTACAGTGTCATTATTTGATGTAATTGTGAAATCAATAGAGGGAGACTTCTGGGTAGGGGTAAACAGTAGAAGTTTGTTTTTTTTTTTGGTTAAGGAGGAGACAACGTTTGGAGAACCAGTTTTCAACTAAGGTAAATACTTTTTGGGTGTTAGACTGAAGTTCAGCAGAAGATGCTGTGGCGCAGATTAGGGTCAAGTCGTCGGCATATTGAATACAGGTGGTTTGAGGTAGGGATGTTTTCAGGTCATTGATAAAAATAGAAAAGAGGAGGGGCCCCAAAATAGAGCCTTGTGGGACTCCCTGCGAGATAGGGAGTAGAGTGGATAGGCTGTTGTCCCAGAGGACTGCCTGTTGTTTATTTCTAAGATAGGATTCAAACCATTTGACTGCCTGAGTGTCAACTGAAAGTGAAGTAAGTATATCTATCATTAAGTGATGATTCACCATGTCAATGGCTTTGGAGAGGTCTAGAAAGAGGGCAGAGATAAGTAAGTTGTTATTTCAATTTTTATTAATTGAGTCAGAAAAGGATAGTAGTGCAGTAGTAGTACTATGAAAAGGTCTAAAACCATGCTGGCAGTTGGCTAAAAGATTATTTTGGAGGAGATGATCGAGAAGTTGCCGGTGAATGCATCTCTCCATGATTTTAGCTAAAGGAGAAAGTAGAGCTATGGGATAGAAATTAGAGAGTTCAGTTGCGCTTCCTCCCTTATGTAGAGGTATAATATATGAGACCTTCCAAAGAGATGGTATAGTGCATTCTGTGATGGTCCTATTAATCAAGATAGAGATAGGATAAGCAAGTACTCCGGCTGCCATTTGCAGAAATTTAGCTGGAAGGTCAGTTGAGGGGGTACATGGTTTTAGTTTTTGAAGCTGGGTATGGATGAGAGAGGTTAGAACAGGCTGTAATTGGAGGGGAGGAGGTAAAATGGTTTGTGAGGGTGTGTTGGAGATGCTGGCTGGTGATAAGGTACATGCTAATGATTGGACTGAGTCCACAAATAATTTATTAAAGGAATTGGCAATTTGGCAGGGAGAATTTTGAGTCAAATTAGCTGGGGTTGGAGTTTTGGACTGGCCTGGGTGGAGTAGGCTATTTATACCTGACTAAAATGTTTGAGGGTTTTTATGTTGGGTGTGTTGGAGCTTATGGTAGTGGTTCTTTTTATCTTGGACTATTGATTTTTTTTTGTAGCATTTCTCAACTGTCTAAAGATTTCATGATCAGTTGGGTTTTTAGTATTTCTCCATTTAGACCAAATTCAATTTCTTTGAAGGATATTTTGTCTTGTCGCCTTAGTGAGCCAAGGTGCAGGTTTGCTCTTAGTTCTGACTGTCCGAGAGGGGGCATGGTGTTCTAGGATTTGTAGAAATTTATTATTAAAGTAAGAGACTGCTTTGTCAAGTGGTAGGTATTTAAGGGGTGACCAATTGCAAGCTTTAAGTTCGGCTTTAAAGCTAGCATGGTTGAGGTTTTTTTTGTTACAGATAGTTCTATAGATTGTATGGTTAGGTATGAGTGTTTTTTGTCTGGTAATGAAGATAAGAGAATGGTCACTAACATCATGAGGAAGTATACCTGATTTATAGGAAAGGGGATTACTGTTAACTAGAATTCAGTCTAAGGTGGTTTGCTTGTTGCTAGGTTTATGGGTTCTGGTAGGGGAGGTAATGGTTTGATTGAAGCCATATAGGTTTATATGAGTGTTAGGCTGGGAAGAGTTACAACAGTTCCAGTCAATGTTAAAGTCACCAAGCATTTAAATAGCCTAAGAACAGTAACATTACAGGCTGAATTGGTTTCTCATAGCATTACCAGACAAAAAACCCTCATACCTAACTGTAATTTAAATTAAATTAAATTAGTACTGCTAGGTTGCTGAAAGGCAATAACTATTTTCTTCATATTTCCTACAGAGAAATTGTGATAAAACAAGGTACTTAACTTGTGTGCTTTTAGCAATAACTTAATAAAAAAACAGTTAAACGTGTGACAGAAAGTGGCATTTACTTTTGTGTTTTTAGCAATGGCTTAACAGAAACAAGCTTTCTCGCACATGTATCCATAAGTGTTCTTGTTGCTGAAAGCATTTGCATTACTAATGCATCAGAGAGTAAAAGTGCTTAAATGGACTGTGATTGAATACTACATCTGATTTGTATATTCTGCTGCATTGCTAAGAAGTGGTTTATGAGCATACATTGTTATGTGCATTAGTACAAACTGGTTACCAAGGACTCTTTCATAGACTGTATTTTTTACAGATCAACGGAAAAGCACCCGTTGAACTTTTACACATTTTATACCATGTTCAAATTGAGCTGGAAATGCTATGAGAAACCAATTCAGCCTGTAATGTTACTGTGCTTAGGCTATTTAAATGCTGATGCTATGAGGTACTTTGTTTGCACAGCTATATAAATCCATAAAAAATAATTGCATTGCTTCATGGTTTATCAGAATGCATCTAAGAGATGTACAAACTAAGACTATGGACAAAAAAAACTGTAAAAATTTACGATTTCATCTTCTCAGTCCACATTTGCCTACTATTGCTTGACTCTGAGTAATTCACTTAACCACACATTCCTCCTGGGACATTGATGAGAAAGGCTGTTTGTGTCCAGTAAGATTTCCTATTTAGCAAATAAATAAAATGAAAAATAAATGATAAAGACATCGAAAATAGCTAGATGGATGAAATTGGCATAGGTGCCCTTTTGTCTATCTGCACGTTATACACCTTCTAAGATGTGAGGACTGCTCAGAGTCCTCAAAGAAGAATAATTAACCACATTTCAGAAATCAGTTCATCTTTCAAATGATCCTTATGCTTCATGCTATGAAAAATGTCTAATTTGCTAACTTAAACACACAAACTCTAATTATGACCACTTGCTCATTTCTGTACAATACCCATTACCTTGAATACACATAAGCCTGAAGTATATGCAGCTGAGGAGCAGATGCCTTTCATGTGAATAAGACAAATTCTTAAATAAGCATTTTGGCAGTGTGAGGTAGACCCTACTACATCCCTCCTAGGGGACTTTCCCAGCATGCCCTTTACTTATATATTATTATTCCATGGTCAATCTAACTCAAATAAAAGATGACCATTAAAACAGAGAAACAATGATGACTCTTTCTCCACTGAGTTTCTCTTATATGTTCAAGAATCGTAACTGATTCTTGGAATTGCAAAGATTTTTAAGTGTTATTACAGAGAAATATATATACTAACTGCAAAATTACTGTATCTTGGAGTATTCCTTCTTCGCTGATGTGAAGTAATCTTAAACTTAGGATATATAAGTAGCAGAGGTGATTTGTGTATCCCCCCCAAGCAGGAGTTCAGGGTGACTTACCCCCTGCAAAAATAATTTTCAGTGTATAACAGCGGTAGCGTTGTCGCCTCACAGCAAGACGTTGTCACATTCGATTCTCAGCTAGAGCGTCTTCTGTGTGGAGGCATGCGTGAATGGGCGTGCCTTCGTTGAAGGTTGTGCATCAGGGCTGGTAACTCGGCACGTAAAAATCCACTACCAAACATTAACGGACCGGAGTTCCGCTGTGGCATCCCCTAACCGGGATAAGCCAAAAGATACAGCAACAACAACAGTGTTACTTGTAGTAAACTGCACTTAAATTTACATAGTTTGAAGACTCCCGTTATCGAATCTTGAACTTTGATAGCAAGCCTTCTCCACCCTCACCCTAATCTTGCTTGATTTTCAACCTAACTGCATTGCTATAATAATTAACAAGCAATCAGAGTAGATACAAAAGCACCTAAAGCTAACACGCTTTACCAACAACAACATAACAAACTAGAGATTGAATGAATCAAAGTAAACTTTATAAGGGAGAGCTACAGACACAGTAAAATAGACTGCATTTAAACATACCAATATAGTTACTAAAACAACATGTGATTGAAACTATAGGTGCTATTTATTAAATATTATACAGCATGTAGTAGGACTGGTACACAGTATTACTATTTATCAAAGATCTTCATGACTCGTAAAACATTGTACACAACAATGGGCCAAGACCGTTTATGCAGTCTTACTCCACTGTGTATGTACAGTATGCCATTCACACACACACAACAAAGCAAACTATTCTTTTAGAGATCACACACAAGTCACAGTCAGCAGACTACCTGTACACAGAATGTCCCAGTGGGGTAAAATATGGGACTGTAGCTCCATAATCACAGACTGTTTCTAAGCACAGCATTCCTCCATCCATGCTGATATTTTGCTTATCATCCATAGATGAGTGGGATATGAGAAATAAATTAAAATAATAATAATAGTAATAATAATAATATTATCAAATGACTTTGTTGCACTGTAGAATAAATCTTACCAAATAAGTTCCTTGTACTGCAGGCAAACCTGCTACCACAGGTATACATATTCCATTCCATAAACAGTGCTGCTGCACAGCTCTCACACAGCATTAGATCACCTAATTACCATAAATGGTAATGGCCCTATCGACACTGTCATGTATACTTAGGGAAACATTTTTATGAATTACTCATAGGCATAACAGTGGAGCTTGGCACTGATGGGAAAATTAGCTTACAAAGATATAATCTTACATTACTACATATACACATAACTACTTAATAAGCTATATCGTACACTAATAAAATATATTATATATGATATATTATATATTATAACTCAGTAAGCTGCTGATCCTGGCTGAGCTGTGCATACTGTCATGCATACCTCTTAAACTCTAAGACCAAGAAATCTGGACAAAGCCATATATAATGGGGGAGGCCCAAAAATAGAGACAATTTTAAATACTGCTCTTACAAACTTAGAAAGTTGATAGAATAACAGATTCTGCATTAGCATGAATTTTCTGTAAAGTACGAAGTCTGTAATGTTAACATCTGTCATTGTTTTCTGACTTGAATCCTCAATGATTTGCCAGTGATTTGCCAGAAAATCAAAATTGTGTAAGAAATAGACCAGAAATATGAAGCAAAAATCTGGACATTCTGGGAAAATCTGGACAGTTGAGAAGTATGCTGTCATGTCGCACACTGCCCCCCACCACCAACAACAACACCACCACCACTACCAGACTGGAAAAGCAGTGTTCATAGTAATCTAACATGCAAGCAATCTTTTCTGGTATTTTTACATCAAGAAGGTAGCAGTGCCCTATACATACACAAACACGCAAAACTAAATTTTATCTATAAAACTACCCTTAAAACTGAAGCCCGTAACTCACTGTGGCTAAAACAAAGCCATTGCATGGAGACCAGCTTAGAACAGCCAGTTTGCACAGTAAACAGAACATTTATCAAATCTTAGTGCAATCTAACTTAGTCTAGTGCCAAACTCCACCGGCCTCCCAAGGAGACCTCTGTATAACCCAGTCCACAACTTATAGTAGCCCATCCAAAGGTAGGTCAGGATAACATGGCTATACAATTTCCAAATGTCTCCATTGCCAGTTTGGTAGATATGGGTATACTGAGAAAATGTAGCACTTGCCTCATGGTCACAGACATCCATTTAATCCTTAAAGAAACTAACATAATATGTGAGAGATGTAAATACACAATTTCACAGGAGGCAAAAATCTTGGATAAAAACAAAGTTGTCAAGAACACACACATACACACACACACACACACACACACACACACACACACACACACACACACACACACACACACACACACACACACACACACACACTACATTTACCATACATAGTGTCTACCACACATATAGCCCAAGTTATGATGAGGCAATAAAAAGCAATTTTTTCAAACCTCAAAGACCTCCTAAGCCTCTAAACGGCAACAATTATACACAGCAATCTCTAAACCTCTCACCAAAAGTGACACCAGACATACACCTACACCTAGTGGAGCCCCAAGAACAAACTCTTAAGACAAGCCAACACATTACCCAAGCCTCTTGCCATAGAGGACTCCATTGTATGACACACAGATGCCCCGCCCACCAGACTGAACAAGGAGAAGATAATGGTTGGTTACTTTTCTAGATCCAGGATCCACCATGTCACACATGCACTCAAGTCACTTCACCACAGGTGCAAGTATTATTCTAACCTAGTCCACATGGGCATTAATGATCTGAGACGTACTTCCCTGGACTAGATAAAGAGAGGCATTGTTGATCTCTCTCTGAATATGTGTCTCAGGTAGGAATGTGCCTTGCATTAGGCAGCATTCTACCTTCACCAGGCAAAGGCAACTTTCGGTTACTGCACCCAACCTGGTATGGCTTTTTCAAAAGAAGGTCATGCCAATTAAACCTGGTGGACTTCTTTGAGAAGGTGACTATGGCAATGGATGAGAGGAAAACAATGCATACTGCCTTTCTGAACCTGTATAAGGCATTCATTACAATACCCCACTCAGGTATAGTTGATAAACTCACCAAACTGGGCATAAACCCCTATATAACTCACTGGATTTCCAGCTGGCTCACAAACAGGACCCAGGAAGTCAGGATTGGTGAGACCACCTCCACTAGAAGACTGGTCACTGGTGGGATACCTCAGAACCACTCCTATTTAGCATCTACTTCTCAGAGGTAAGGCTAATGTCAAGGGCTTTGGCTGACCAAGTTCACAGATGACTGTAAATTGTGAGCTATCATAGATTCCCCCCATGATACAAGCATATTACAAAAAGGTCTAACACAGACCAATGACTAATGCCAAAGTCATGGATTGAAGCTCAATGCCAAGAAGTGCATTATAGTGTCTTTTGGGAAAACTGCCACAGAGGCTAATTACTCCATTGAAAAGACACCCCTAGGAGTTAACCCAGTAGTCAGGGATCTAGGAACATATGGCCAAGGTAGTAAGAAAATCATTCTATATTGCCCAACTTATAAGTAATAGCACAGCATCCAGGTCCAAGGAAGTCATAGTGCTGCTTTATTCAGCCATTATCAGACCTGTTATTAAGTATAATGCCCCCTTCGGAATGTACCTGACCAGACATATGCAACAGTTGGAGCATCCACAAAGGTTCCTTAGCAGGAGAATCCAGGGTATAAATACATTGTTCTATATGGATTGTCTTAAAGCCCTGTCCCCATACTCTGTCTCCTACAGATTATTGAGAGGCTAGCTATGCCTGACGTACAAGGCATCATTGGTCCAGCTCTGATGGACCTTTTGTACATCTGTAAAATAAACAGTGACAGAACCACTAGATCCAAAGATTTAAATTTTGCTTGTGACATAAATAAGACATGTTGATGAGACAGATATGTGTCTCAGAGGATCCCTATGCTCTGGAACAGGGTTCCCATCCATGAGAAGCAGAGTCTATCCCTAACCCTATTAAGCATAACCTTGACCAATGCATGGGAAATCAGAAATTCATCCTGGGTCTGGCCACCATGTCTCTAATAGACAGAGGCAGTCAGTAATGCCCAAATTAACGTACCACCCCACATAACCTCTGGAAACTTTAAGCATCCATGATACATAAGGACACAACTGGGTTGTATTGCTTGGCAAGGCTTATAAAGGCCCCGATGGTTGTTAGCCTAGTATATACCTATGAACCTATGAATCAATGAACATCACTAAATTACAAAGCTATACCTATACATTCAGAAATATATATATATATATACATACATGTACACATACATAGAAACACAGAATTCCACATTAAACTCACAAGAGTAGAAAAAGCAGACTGTCCTTATTTTAAAATATAACTACACCAAAAGATATTAAACATAACTATACTAAAATGCAGCAAACATTGAGCATGTATGAATTTTAATTAAGTTATCCTTCATCTCTAAACAAGTACATCTCTGCTTATCATATATGAGTTGTTTATTTTGTTTTACTTAAATATTTACAAAGTTTCTGTTGAAGTAACTTGAATAGAAAGGTTGTTCCGGTAAGCAGGGGTTAGTTGCATTCATCACTGCAGTATGCTTCAGAAAACCAAGGTGAACACCATATATCAAAATACATATCCTAGCTAAATCATGCTAATCATGACACACAGATTTATACTAATATAACTGAATTAAAAAAAAAACAAACGAAGATCCCGGCCACTAAAGGTAGTTACTGGAAATTGTGTAAAAAAATGGAAAACAAAGTACCAAAACTACCACAGCAATAAACATAAACAAAATACTTTAACAAAATTATAGAATGTGGATATAAGATGTGTGTTTTCAGGTAAAACCCTTTTTCAAGTCTAAAAGCTCTAAAATTCTATGATTTCTTAAAACACATCTTTCAACCAGTCACATAAAATATGTAAATGAGTCATATCATTCCTTAAAACATTATTGGTTGAGCTAAAAAGTCTGCATCCATTCATAGTGTTTATATATAACAAATTATTCTACCTCCTTGGTCAGAAAAGAGATATCAAATGACCAGTGAACAACACACACACACTCTCCAATCAGAGACGTTATACAAAAATAAGAAGCAATCTAAAACCAGCGCGCACTGATTACATAATGAATATGAACTACATATCCATTGGATACAAACCAGTCAATCAACAAAGCAAAATCCAATCCAATCCACACCCATATATGTATACATCAATCCACCATTGTCAACAGAAAAAATCCAAAGGCAAATGGACAAGCACAAAAAGGATCCATCCGTGTCTCAGATAGAGACATTCTAGCAATGAACCAAATCATGTTCTTAAAGTGTAAGGCTTGAAAAACATGCCCACTAAACATAACTGCCAGGCTGAAAGGTTTCAAATCACTATAGGCATCAAAGCACTGGCATAAACACATAGCGGCTATCAAAACCAAGAACAGACCCATTCATATATAGATCATATGACACTCCTTTGAATAGAATAATGATCCAAGAAATTGTGGCACTGATTGAAAGTATATATATTGAACAAAACCTCATAAAATAATACATTATATTCATTACAATCAAGTTAATGGTGGAATGATAATAAATATATAACTATAATAGATAACAAGCATTGCCCAAAAGCTAGCACTACAGAGATGACATATAGTGGAAAAGCAACTGATCTCAAAGATAAAAAAATTTCAAAATCAAATAAACCACTGCAAGAGTCGGATAGCTAAGTTTGATCATGTAACACCTATCAAAGACAAAAATAAATACTTCATGCATAAATCACTGGGCAATCCATTAAACTGAATATCCATCCATACTGCTGCTTGCTGAACATTAGGAATATGTAGATCAGATATAACCTCTTATACTTTCACATTAAATACATATTTGCAATCAAATAATAGCTAGATATCTATGCATAAACAATATATCGAACATCAGACATCACCAGATAGCTAATGATGCATCAAAAGAACCAAATATGCTCTCAATGTTTGCTGATCCTGTCACCTATCAACATGTAACCATTCTACCCTATAGTCATCAATAGCAAATAAAACTCATCATACAATTAACATAAGCCATAGAATATGTCAATAAACATAACGTGGATCTTACATACCCAATCTCAATTATATTATCATATGAATACAAATATCCGGCTGCATACATCGCATTCCCAATGAAAGATATACAAATGGAAAAACAGAAAAATAAACAACCCATTAGCTTAAAGACATCATAGTTAAAGCAGCCAATCCCTTGGAACCACAAACCATAACATAGATACGCCCAGGTTGCTTGTCTTACACCAAAGGACGAAATACTAACTCATCAGCACACTAGCAATGGGCCTAAAATACAAGATCACTATGAGATAGTATAGAGCCTATTTTATCTCCTAGATACAGGTGAAGGAATAGCACATACATTGCTTCTAAATGATGAAGCAAGCTAATATAAAAAATATATATATAAATATGATGTACGATAAAACAAATGTTAAAAACAACAACAAATAATAGATACTGTGTGATTCAGAATTCCAGAAAAGGTCTTTCTTCTTTCCAAGTAAAGCATAGCAAAGGAAAAAATGCAGTAAAGTACATAAGAAAGAAAATGAATCTTATTGTATGCAAATCAAATGAGCAAATGTTTCTATTGATGGAAGAGTGCCTAAAATATATATAAAAATGTATGAGTATGCATGTAAATGTACATGTCTAACTATTCAAGATCCAATCAGTGAGGTTTGAGTCTACATTTCTTCAGAACTGGTTTAAGGGGAAGACAAGTATTCAAGAATGGAAAAACATCAGCTTGTAAATTGCCTATCCAGTTCATCTCAGCTAATTCAGTTTCAGTTACAATGTCTCCACCTCAAGGATTTTCATATATAATTTGAAAAGCCAGAAACAGAAAACTATGGGAATCACTATCCAAAATGTGCATCATTAAGGGGTTCTTTGTAGTCTTCAAACAAATATCGCTAATATGTTTGGATAGTCTTTCTTTTAGATGTCTACTGGTCTTGCTAATGTAAAAATATTGACACTGTTGACAGTGTGCAACATAAACTACATTCCTTGTGGTGCAGTCAACATATCATTTTGGAAAATATTTTCTGTTGGTGGAAGGATGTACAAAACCCTGTAGTTTAGATATATATCTACAAGATAAACAATGTCTACAGGGAAAAGTTCTGACCCTACTCAAGTAGATGTGATGACATGGGGAAGACCCCTTACATAACATTGGCTTTAATTTTTTTTTATTCCTGAAGGTAAAATTTTGGAACATCACCCACCATGGTTCTTATCTTTTCATCACAAGTCAAAAAATTCAAATTATTCCTTATAATATTACATACATGTTGAATGTCACTGGAGTAGTTTAGAATAAACCTTGTGGATGAAACATTAGATGGATGACTATCAATATTATCAGGTGGTGAGATATTATCATTTGTATAAAGATAGGACAGTTTCCCATGTGTTTTTCTCTGCTTCCTAATTTCATGCATCTGAGATATAACCTCTTTCTTTTTATATCCTCTAAATATAAATTGTGAACCAATAGATAAAATTGCCTCTTCAAAGTACTGATCTTTTGAATGATGTATGGTAAATTGTAAAAATAAAACTTGTGGTGGTTTCAAGGTGCACAAGAACAACTTTTAACATCTCTAATGTACCTTCCCAGATGATAAAAATATCCACAAGGCATTTATAATATTTTATATGTGGGAGATAAACCTCATTGTTCATCACATGTGCTTGCTTCCATATGCCAAGTCTATACTGGCATAACTGTTCTCACAGGGGAGGCCATGGCTACCCCCCATTTCTTCTAATATATCTTCTCTTCACAAATAAAGATATTGTTCTCCAATTCAGTGTTTAGGAACATGCAAATTAAATAAATCATCTCCTTATTATATCCTTCTTTATAACTAATGAAATATCCAACTGCCTACATACCATATTCATCAGGTATTACTATGAATAGACTATTGATATCCATGGTTACCGTGCAACAAATGTCAGGTCTATGGATGTCAAATCACACATTGATAAGGAGCATAAGAAGTCTTGAATATCTTTGAGGACTGTGGGTGCCAATGCAAGCACGTTCTTTATCTCCCACTCTACATTCATGGAAAGGGGTTCTGCTATCCATCCCTCTCCTGCAGCAATTGGATGTAGAGGTGGATTGTTTTGATCCTTATAAATCTTAGGTAGCCCCTTGATGGTAGGTATAGAGGGATGCTGTATATTGAAAAAATTCATATAGTTCCTGATTTATTTTATGACAATTCAAAAGCTCAAATAGAGCATTACCTATGTCTGTAATCAACTGGGTCACTCTCTGACGATCAATAACTTTATAGGTTGCCTGATCATTAAGCATATGCAACATTTTATTGTTGTAAAAGTACCTGTTCGATACTACAATAGCACCTCCTTCATCAGCGGGGCGTATGATCAATTCTGTATTAACTTGCAGGTCCCTTAATGCTTTCTTCTCATCTTGACTCAGATTATTGAAATTATGCCTCCTTGTGTTCAACTTCTTGGTGATATCAATTTCACATACTTTTAAGAAGGTATCACCAACAGCACTATTCTGGGGTATATATGTGCTATGTTTCCTCAGGCCTTTGCACATATAGGGGTCATTATTCCTAAAAATACTCTTGAGCATAAAATTCCTACAAAATAACTTTAAATCATCACTTCATTTTGAGGGAGTTGCGGGTATAAATGACAGAACTCTATTCGGTATAGAAATCTGCGTTTCATTAAGTTCCACGTGACTGAGATTTATAACCAGGTCATATTGTGCATTAGATGGAGATACTAGCATTCCATAGACAGCCTTCTCCTTTTCCTATCATGACTCAATGATCAAACTCTTCTTGCTGTAGATACCTTCAGGGACAACAAGAGTGTTGGAAAATTCAATGACAGAAAGAATGCAGGTATCGTTCCGTCTTGCTCCTAAGTTGGTATCCTTTACACAGGCATTCTGTCTAGCTGGCCTTTCATTTCGAATCTGCAATGGAGTTTCACTTTTAGCCTGGCAGTTATGTTTAGTAAGCATGTTGTTAAAGCCTTATACTTTAAGATTGTGATTTGGTTCATGGCTGGTTTGTCTCTACCTGAGACATGGATGGATTCTTTTGTGCTTTCCATTTGCCTTTGGATTTCTTCCATTGACAATGGTGGATTGATGTGTACATATATGGAGAGTGGATTGGATTGGTGTTTGTTTTGTTGAGCTTCTGGTTGTATCCAATGGATGTATAGTTCATGTTTATTGTGTAATGAGTATGCTCTAGTTTTAGATTGCTTCGGATTTAATTTTTTAATTTATTTTATTTATTTGACATTTGTTAACCAGGTTAGTCCAGCTAAGCCAGAGGCCCATTTTCATTGGAGGCCTGAGGTGAAATGCTCCAATGATAGAATAATGTTCTTAAACATTCAGAGTAATAACATACATTCAGAGTTTTACATAGTAGTACATAGTGAAATGAAGCTATATGGAAATTACAGTAGTACAATATGACTGAGAACTAAAATACCTTTTTATTGAAAAACAAGAAGCAAAAAAAAACAGATTTTATACTTATGCAGATATGTGGCATCTTAGATAGTTTAGGATAGATATTTACAACTAAGTCTAGGTCAGTATAGGTACAGGGTGGGGAGAGTTGAAGACCACGTTTAAGAGTTTCAGTGAAAAGGAAGGAAATGTGATAGTAAACAAGAGTATAACACAAGAGTATTAAAACAAGAAGAAATGTGATAGTAAACAAGAGTATAACACAAGAGTATTAAAACAAGAAGAAATGTGATAGTAGACAATAGTACTATAGGTACACCAGGAAATGATGTTGCTGAGAGAAGTAATGGAAACTGAGATGTGTTATTGCCTGATGTGAAAAAAGAACAAACAAGAGAAGTAGATAATGGGATGTGTCATGACTTAGCACGATAAAGGATACTTATAAAGGGAGATAAGGGGAAAGAAAAGAATTATAGTGGGGATGTGTGAGTGAGTGAGTGACGTGTTTGGGGAGAGATTGAGGTAGGGTAGGAAGGGGTGAGAGGGTTTAAGTAAGTTGATGGCAAGGACAGATCCATGAGCTTAAGAGGAATTGTTTTAATTGCTTTTTGAATTGAGTAGTGTTTGGGGTGCTTCTGATATGATGAGGGATTTTGTTCCAGGCTAGGGACACATTATGACTATAGAGAAGTTTTCCTATGTTTCTGTTAGGTTTATGTATGACAAGGAGTTGTTGATCAGAGCTTCTAAGAGAAGAGAGGGAGGAACAGGCAGTAGGTTTGTATAGGATGGAGTGGGTGATTTGGAGTTGTGATATTAGAAGATGGTGGGGGAGTTCTGGCCATTGTAGTTGTTTTAAAGCTATGCAATGGTGGGTTTTATGAGGTTGACTAGTTGCAAATCTTACGATTTTATTGTAAGTTTGTTCAAATTGTGAGATTAATGAGGACTGCAGGTTAGAGAGAAAGGCTGCAGTGTAGAGAAGGCCTGGTAGTAGGAATAGGTTCATAGGTGTTTACTAGGCTAACAACCACAAGGGCCTTTGTAAGCCTAGCCATGCATCCCAAATCTTTGACAAGTTTGATGCCCTTGCTAAGTGTAAGCATGGGCCTGGGAGATGAATCATTTACAGGTTACCTGTGTCTATTAGAGACATAGGTGCAAAACCAGGGAATGCTCTAGCTAGTGATATTTTGGCCTCGGGAGTAAGATATTTTTGTTGTGGTACAATAATCCTAGTTTTTAGTGTGTCTTTTTGATACACAGATGAATGCGCTGGTCAAATTTAAGATGTTCAACAATAATAGTGCCAAAGAGTTTTGTATGAGGGTTGGCTTTGATGATGGTGTTGTCTAGTGAGTGGACAGAGAAAAAGGATTTATGGTGTGAGAGTGAGTTAGGTAGGAAGAGTAAGAGTTTAGTTTTCTTAGGGTTTAGAATTAGCTGGTTTTCGTTAAGCCATTTTTCGATGGAGTAGAAGATGTTTTGTGAAGGGAGAGAAGATCAGATATACTATTGGAGGTTGTGATGAGGATTGAGTCATCTGCGTATTGAATAAGGGTAGAGTGGTAGCAAGAAGAGTGGAGATTGTTGGTGAAGATATTAAATAGTAGGAAGCTCTGGGAGAACCCTGTTTTTATAAGTAAGAAAGGTGAGCCATTAGGCAGATTGAAGCCTACTAGAGAGGTAGCTGGAGAATCACTACACAGTCGAAGGAGAGACATTAATTTCAGTTAGTTTTATTAGTAGTTTGTAGTGTGACACAATATCAGATGCTTTGGATATGTCAAGAAAGAGACAGAATACAAGTTGTTTTTGTCTCTGGCCTCAGCAACTGTATGAGTGAAAGATAGGAGTGCATTAGCAGTGCTGTGGTTAGGTCAGAAACCGTGCTGATTGGGGCTTAAAAGGGTTTCTTGTATTAGGTATTTAAGGAGTTGGGAGTGGACACACTTTTCTAGGATTTTAGAGAGAGGAGATAGGATGGCTATTGGTTGGAAGTTAGAAGGGTCATTGGAGTTACCTCTTTTGTGCAGTGGTACAGTATAGAAGGACTTCCAGATGTTAGACAATGTGCTTTCTAGAATAGATCGATTTATTAGTATAGAGATGGGAAAAACTATGGAATTGGCAGCAAGTTTGAGAAAGAGGGGGGTAGTTTATCATCAGATGGGTAGCCAGGTTTAGGTTTATGTAGAACAGATTTGATATAGGAGGTGGGAACAGGTTTAAGAGAGAAAGGGGTTGAGTTAGTGTTGGTAGAAGTGGGAGAGAGTTGAGTGAACTGAAATAATGGTCTGGGGGTGTTAGTTTGTGGATGGTGTTGATGAAGTTGTTATTGAGTAGGGTGGCAGTCTCTAGTGGTGACCTATTAGGGAAGGGGGTTGGGGTGGAGGGGTTGCCGGGGTGTATGATATTGTTGATGGTGGACCAGAATTTTTGGGGGTTGGAGAGATGATTGGCTTAAGCTGTATTGTAAAAAAATTTCTTATCTAGATGGCATAGTTCCTAGTTTCTTTGTAGCTTTGTAGTGGGGTAGGGGATTTGGTGTTCTGCCAGGCTTTCCAGATACTATCCCTTTTGTGCATGAGTGAGCATGTTTCTTTAGTTAACCAAGGAGCATGGTTGGCTTTAATCCTGATTTTTCTTTGGAGTGCGAGTCTAAGATGTTGAGGAATATCTAGTTAAAGGTCTCCACTGCTTCATTCAGTGGAAGTTGATAAATGAACGACTAGTTAATAGATGCTAGTTTACGATTGAAAGAATCATTATCAGATGATGATAGTTTACGACAGTAATGGTATAGATGGGCTCTAAATAAAGGAAAAGAGTATCTTTGGATGTGAATGGGGAGGTGATCACTGAGGGAGTCGGGCAGGGTGCAGGGGTTGTGATAGAGATTAGGGTCAGAAGTAAGTATACAGTGTAGAATGGTACTGGTACCAGTAGGTTTATTAATACGAGTGGGGGATGTGATAAATCGTTTGAAGCCATGGATGTTTAGGCACATATTGGGGGAGTTGGACATGTGCTTTGACCAGTCTATGTTAGCATCTCCCAGAATGATGATTTCATAGGGGATATTGTCAGTCAGCCATGAAAGTATGTTTTCTAGGACAGGGATATTATTACCTAGGGGGATAAAGAGTGTGGCTATAGCAAATATTGTGTAGGAGTTAAGATGAGAGTTTAATACAAATAATTCAGCGGGTTGAAAGTTAAGTAATGATATGTGTAGGGGGGAGAGATTGAGTAGATCAGAATATAGGACTGCAACACCGCTACCTTTTCTACTTTCTCTATCTGGTCGAAATATGTTATAACCAGGGGGTAATATTTCATTACTTGCTATGTGTGGTTTTAACCAGGATTCAGTTAGGCTTAAAATATGAGGGGAATGTTGACCCATCCAGGAGTGTAAGTCTATGGTTTTGTTGATAAGGCTTTGGATGCTAATTGAGTATAAATCTAGGGATTTGCATGGAGAGCAGTGAAAAGTAGGGAGGGGAATGTTTGGAGGAGGCAAGGATGAGGAAAGATGTGTGATACGGTTGGGTGAGAGGGGTAAGGGTCTGGGGTTGGGGTGAATGTCTCTACCTAAGAGTAGAGTAGCCTTGACAAAAGCAAGGTGATGTAGGTGATGAGATTTGGGACTGTAGAGGAGTAGTTTTAATTTGTCAGTGTTGTAGATGGGTGAGAGAGTTTTTACTTTATAGAGATGGAAATGGGTGGAGGTGAAGAGTGATGGGGAGATGTAAAAGGAATGGGTTGCCTTAAGGATATGGAAGGAATAGGATAGAGTAGGGGAGGTTGGTATATAATATAGTTTGGTGAGGTAAGAGGAGAGGTGGGTGAGCAGAAGCAGTAGTGGGATGCTTAGGTGGAAATGAGCCATGGTGATTGTGTTGTATGGAATTGGCCGGGCTTGTAATTACCAGTTGGTTCACAGCTAATTGATGTGCAATAGGAAAGATGGGGCAAGAAAGGGAGGGGAATAAGGGGCAGTAGGGTTGGGATGGGGTGGAGGTGGAGGGATGTAGTTAATGAGGATAGAGTATAAAACAAATGATGTCAGGGATGGGTGGGAATGGGGGTAGGGTAGAAGAGCAGAGTGAGCCCGAGCATAGTGAGGGTGAAGGGAGCCGGTTGGACCAGAGACAATGCAGTGTGCCTTCAGAAACAATCAGGTGAGCAGTTCAAATAAGGAACAAAGCAGTGTAGTGCTGAGGGGAGGAGAAGATCACAATGAAAAGTTGAGATTTAACTGTAAGTTCTTTTTTCTTTTAGCAGGACAGAATGAAAGAGGCAGAGAAGGGTGTAGAGAGGATAGGTGAGGTTTATAGAGGCTGAGGACAGGCGATTAACATAGACCGAGGTAAAGAGGGGGGTGCAGGTTTCAGTAACAGTGGGAATAGAGATAGACTTGATACAGGTAAAAGAGTATAAAGGAAAAAAGGATGTTGTCAGGGTTGTGGAAATAAAGAGATAAGAATAAGGTGAACAGCTATTGAAGGAGATGCCAAGTGGAATGGGGGAGTTAAGAAGTGATTCCGTGGTAGGTAACTCACTGGGAAGCTGGTATAGCCTGGCAATGTGATGCAGAGAAACGAGGGCAAGGCAATTAACAATGGTGTACAAGATAAAAAAAATATTTCACTTAGAGACATACATTGTAAAGGAAAAAAGGATGTTGATGCTTTTGTATAGCATTGCTGATTTGAGAGTGTGTTTGTGTTGTTCATTGGTCAATCGATATCTCTGTTTTGACCAATGGAGGGAGAATAATATGCTAATATGTAAACACTATGATTGGATGCAGACCTTTTAGTTCAACCAATAACATTTTAATGAATAATATGATTCATTTACATTTTTTATTGGGTTGAAAGATGGCTTTAAAGAAATCATGGAATTTTAAAATTTTTAGACTTGAAAAAGGGCTTTATCCAAAAGCGCTCATCTTATATCCACATTCTATTATTTTATTAAAGTATTTTGTTAATGTTTATTACTGTGTTGGTTTTGGTACTTTGTTTTTGCATTTTTTTAGTATAATTAAATTATCAGGAAATAATATTATCTACTTTGTGCATGCATAGCTTGTCAGTCATTGAACCACACCACTACCCACTGCAGCAGCAAAAAATCAAACAAGTTATCTAAATATAATCAGCCAATATCTCCTCCAAACCTGGTACTTAAAGGAATCTATTATTAAACTGCAGATAAAGTTTTCAGTTCTCAGCATGAAATGTGCCTTAATATAAAAAGAAGGCTAATGAAGCAAAAGTCAAAATTTCCAAATCTAGCTTATCCTCCAGTAATAGGCTCAGCTCCCTACATTGTAATGCATTCTGTACTCACTAGGGCAAAGACAACACCACAGTGGTAGCTATATTAGAGAGAATCACTTTCCTGCTCAAGTAATCTGCCATGCTTATGGGGGAAACTTAAAAAACAATAGATCTCCAGTTCCTCTACAAATGTTGCTTGAGGACCCCTGAATGCTGGTTAACATCATGTTCCAATAAGTCACACCTCATATTGCTCTGCTTACAAAAACATTACCCATTCCTCAGCCTTCCCTGTCGTCCTCACACATAGCTTATTACACCCAAACCACAGACATACTGCTTTAAAGTAACTTCATACCAACTTCCCTCTTGACTCCATGCTTCCAAAAGTCAGATGCCTATGATATGTTTATAGTATGCTAACATCTCGAGAATTATGCCATTTGTACAACATTTTAAGTAAGTAAACCAAGTAGGAGGTATTGCCTTAAGTGATCCAGTTTATTTGAATCCTTATGAGTTTCCCTTTTCTGCTCTGAACATGACACTTTCTTTTGACATTTCCAGATCCAGTCCCTCATGGATTGTTGCAAATGACGTTGTCTCACTACTTCCTTTGACAATTAACCTTCCTCTTCAATGGAGGTGGTATCCTCAAGCACTGTCTCCTCAAATCTGGCCATGAATAGATGTTTTTGCTGTGATCTGTCCTCCAGGAAGTTATTAAATTTGCCTATAAGTACCTAAGAATTCATTTGTTCATCCAGTTTGCCATCTAGATCTATACAAAACATAATGCTTTGCTTCCACTTCCACTGAAATATGCTCTTAACTTCAGCCTTAATGCATTCATTAACCTGAATGTCTTCTTAGCGTAACCTATACATCTTGGAAATGTTATCTGTTTTTGTATCCATTCCTGGACTCTAGACAGATCAAGCAGTCATTCTTCTTTATTTACTTTCATTCCAGTTCTAGTCACCCAGGTAATTCTTTTCTTCAACCTCTACCACCCTTCTGGCCCAGTGAATCTTCCATCTGACCTCATCTGGACCTTCACTCTGCACCTCACTGTAATAACTGCATAGGTATGCTACAGCATGCAAGTGTAAGGTGAATGCATACACCCAATTACACAGAATAATATACCAATGCTGGAAAGCCCCTAATAATGTGATGACATGCTACCCTTTTAATGTGTGACACCACTACTTTTTGGAGTTCTTTTACATATTCATTTTCACAAGTCTTGAGCTGGTACTATTATTATAGCACAAAGTTTAAAATGTGTTGCTTAAGGTTTATTTGTCAAGTAGATGCCATTTTTGTTAAGTGTTATGCACGTACTAATTCATTCTCTTAGAACTGTTATTTTGCATAGGAAACTTTAAAATCTGAAGAAATCGGAATTCTGTATATTTCATTTTTTTATTGTTTTAAGCTGGGGAGAAAGCTCCAATTCAGGAACAGGATAAGATTTATGTTCGGTGACTGGGGTACAAATTAATTTTTGATCACTTGCTGTAAATCTCAGAAAGAATAAACATTTGTAATATCTAATGTATAATATACCATACTTGCACCAACAGCACCTTAATATAAAGGATACAGTTAGGTTAAGGAACCCTCATTTGGAGCAGACCTACAGGTTTAGACTTGAGGAATTGTTCTGATGCTGTATTTCATATTTATTCATTTCTGTCTATGACAACCTATGGAACTTCATGTATTTTCACGTTATCTGTACTGAATGTGAAAGAGCTATAATTTAAAATAGTAACATATTTTCACCCTCAGAATGTGAAAAAAAAAGTTTTCTTTCCTTTTAAGCACAGTTTTGGCGAGAATGCATAGACAGAAATTGCTGGTATGTGGTAAAGAGAAAACTGAACTTTATCCAAGATCATCTCGGTATTAGTATTACATAGGGCTAGCCACCCAGGGGACGGTCACTGTTGCTATGACACTCTGACCCCATGTACAAAATGGGGAGAAGGGGATTGATGTCATTGCCATAAAGTTGTACACAAATGATTAGTGATGACAGGAAGAATATGATTGTTTCTTTTTATTTTTGAAGTAAATCTATTAGTATGCATCAAGTTCCCTTCATTATTTGAATTAAATCCATTGGAACACATATTTTTGTATTTCATGTTAAATAATAGAGGTAATATAGCTAATAAAAGGTTATACCTATCTCTTTTTTTTATAATTGGGACATATTAATATATTGGGCACACTCATAAGGATATATGGCAGATGTACTTATATTATTTAGGGCGCCTTTCTGCATGGTGTGGTAAAACTTTGCCCACTAATTGCTGGACTGTCAGCGTTACAATGTTTCTAACTGCTGTCTCTTTGTGGAGCTCCCCTTGTTATCTGGGGTTTCTTTTCCTATCATAAGAAAGTATATTTGCTCCTTCCTACAGGTTAATCACTTATAATTTCAAAGTGGCCAAAGACAGATTTGGTACTACATACAAAATCACCAACATGGTCCACATCTTAATCACCTTTACCCCAACAGTAAAGGAAGTTTTGTACTTGATCTAATAACGCTTACGTTTGTTTTTTGGTATGCTGTTTTCACCCTGCTTCAAAAATAGCCCCAAGTACCTGTCCTGACCCCTCACTCATAAGATATTACCATAATGCTTTGTAGTCAATAAGGTTTATTCAAGTGGCAAAGATGATATCCTTAGTAGTTCACATCCTGTAATAACTGAAAACAATGTCAGCATCTTTACAGACAAGAAATTGTTCTTCCAACTCATCTATCAGCAATCAGAGAAGTCTCTTTAAACTGCCCGCCTCTGCCTCAGTAATCTCCAGAATGACAGTCACCATCATTGAAGGAGCTGCATAGGCAATAAAGAACACCTTGGATAAGGAGGATCCCTGCTTGGTTATCTTTCAAAGAAATACTATCTGACCGAGGACCCCATTCAAACATTACCCAACCGGGCCTGTAGTTTTTTTTCCAGATATCAAAGACTTTCAACATCCCACATTTATCATCCTTCTGACACATCAAAGTTTTTTCCTTTTATACCAGGGCCACTGAGATAAGGGTTTTACTTGATCCATTCAAGCAATAATTACAGTCAACACCCAGACGTTATCTATCCTCCTGGTCTCTTGCCTGGCCTCCAAAGACCAGCTGCAGAATATATTTCTCTAATATTCTAGTTAGCATTTTTGTCCATTTATCCATCCATCCATCCATCCATCCATCCATCCATCCATCCATCCATCCATCCATCCATCCATCCATCCATCCATTCATCCATCCATCCATCTATAATTTCATCCAGCTATCCAGCCAACTATCTACAACCTCATTTTCCCATTTTTTTGCAATGGAAAGAAACATTTTAAAATGGACTGATACATATATGTTCATGTGTAGCTGGCAGCAGGTTGCAGAAGTTATCCTTCCTTAATACAAACCATGATCAGGCCATTCACTCTTCTCCTCTTGAAGAACTGCACTCTCTTCGTTATGTAGCACTGTGTCAATAATGTAGGGCAATATCTGCCTTAAAACCACATAAAACTGCCCATAAGAACATCTCCCTGACACTTTCCATGATTTTAGGGCCAGAACATCTGTCTTTACTCATTTTTTTGTATAAGGTCATCAAATAGGTCAGTATGTTCAGAAATTAACCTCAGCAATGGGGACCATTGCAGGAATCAGCCTTTCTTACCTTTAAATCCTCTCCTGTCTATCGATTTCCACATCTGCATACAGTAACTCAGCAGCATGCCTATTACTTCCTTACTCATATACCATGGATTCCTGAATCCCACTATGCATTTGTATACCTTGCCAGCCTAGAGTATCTTCAAGCAAGAAATGAATAGTCTGAACATCTTTCATATCATACCAAGCAGGATAAAAAACTCCTTCATCTGCTACACATTTTAACTCAGTTTCCCTGTGATGTTAGTATGCTTTTTAATTACATAAATGTAGTTTTCTACATTTATGGCCTACATCTTCTTCTGACTTTCTTATCAGGCTACATCTCTCCTTTCCCAAGCCTTATATAAACCCCTTTGCACAGCTTCTGTCATATCAGTCCACTTCCTTGCACACTGTTGGATATGTTCATTCATCAGAGTTTGAGTCATAGCCTTCCCATTCAGATTCATTACAAAAGATGACAGTCTCTCACCCCTCTAAGAATCAGTCATGATTTGCATGATTATTTTACTTATGGAGGGTAAGAATTATTACATTGTTGTGTCATGACTTTACTATAGTTTCCACAGATGGGTGAGACAATTAGGATCCTGGCAGGAAGAGAATGGACAAATGTTAGTGCATGCAAATAGTGCACGTAGGTCCAAAAAGTGGAAGGAGAAGCCCAACTATATCTACTTTGTAACAATCAAGATGGCAGACTGAAAAAAAAAATTCATTGACCTTTACCAGGAAAAAAGGAAATAGGGAATTCAGGCTCAAGTTACAGTCAGTAAAATGTCAAAGGCATCTTCAAGGACAAACATTACGTTTGATATAATTGCACTAATTGGCTCTCGACAAAACAAAGGAAGAGAATGTTGGTATTATTGTTTGGAGGAATAAAGCCCTGGCTACAAACCTGAAGACATAGAGTGATTTGCATCCTACATACTGGGGGACATAGCTAGATCATGGTCAAATAGGGCCCTAGGCAGGGCCCCACCCCCACCCCACAGCCATTCCAGTGTTCCATTACTTGGCTATCTCTCCCCATTGCCATAGACACTGTTCAAACCTGTCATGTGCACACTATTTTCATTTTTACTTTTACAATGACTACAGAGATTTGGATTTAATTTAAAACTTTTATTTCAAATTTTATAGCACAAACATTGATGACTATTTGCTAAACAAAACAAAACAAAACAGTCGCATATTGACAACAAACTTAGCATGAGCAACAATAAACTTCTCTTCCCCTGGAAATCACATTAATTGGAACATTAATTGAAACTCACATTCTTTGAAAACTGCATCTGGCCAGCAGCAGATTATGTGCACCTTGATCCTCAGGCTGTTTTCAAACCACGGGCCCCTGCACACATATTTAATACCATGCATAAACACGTGTTCTTTAATTCACTTTCCTGGTTGATTTAAGTTATATTTTTGTTTAATATAGAATATTTATTGCATAATACAGAAGCATTTAAGAGTTTGTTTTAAATTTGTAGTTTTAAACATTTTTTCCAGTAAGCAGTGAAGCAAAATTTATGAGCCAATAATGACAAAAGTACCCATTTTAGAACATTTCAACCATAAAGTCACTCAATCTGCTGTCATTATAATCCACAAATATCTCTACTCAAAACTTACGGCCACCAAATTGACTTATGTATACATCACATGTTGGATTTTGATAAAAATAGCCACATGAACAAATTTTGATTTGGTTTGCTCAAATGTACACTAGTCCTGCAAAGACAAACTAATTACTTTTTTAACTTTAGCAGCTCAGATGGCAGCCATTTCTATCCACAGAAATCCCTAAACCCAGCAATTATAGCTACACGATCGAGGACTTCCTTCTCAAATTTCTGTATAAAAAAGTATTAAATATGACCAGTCACATATTTCATATTTGTTTCTCACAGACTCACAGTAGCCAAAGTATTCCAACTTAATTCACACACACATACGCACCAGACCTGCAAAGCCAGAATAAAGACGTTTTAAAAATAATGAGATGATAACAGCATACTCATCCAGAGAAAGCCTTCCACCCCCACCAGCAAGTAACACTTTGTTGACTTGTGTACACTACACTCCTTAATGTTATGAAGAAATAAATTATGTGTAATTTGTTTGTAGCTTTGGATATATCAGAGTGATAACAAGGTACATGAATTGCATGCACTTCTGGATGTCCACTCCCCCGAGATTCTCTGTTTATCTGAAACCTGGTTAAAACCTAACACTACAGACAATGAAGTGTTACCACCTGGGTACAACATACACAGGCTGGATCGTGCTTCCAGGAAGGGGGGTGGGGTAGCTGTACTCTATAAATCTTAGTTGAATGTCACCATAGATGTAATACAACCACCTCAGATTAATAACTCAGAGATTCTTGCTACCAAATTGCAACTTAATAAAAATAAATGCATTAATATCATCTGTATGTACATTCCCCCAGGTAACAATATATCTACACTTGAAGATATCCTGCACTGGCTATCATGTCACTACCTCCAAGAAACCCTACTACTTGGAGACTTTAACATAGACTGGGGCACCTGTTCCTCAGAATCCCCAACCACCCATATTAACCTGCATGCATTTACACAAATCATATCCACCAGGATAGGTAAACCCAACCAAAAAGAAAGCAGACTTGACTGGGTACTCATAAATAGTCACCCCCAACTGTACACCTCTGGTACCCTCCCTAATGGCCTAAGCAATCACTTTCTCACATATGTAATTAAGCACAAAGCCATTAATTCCCAACAACCCTTTCTCAGAAAGGTTAGAAACAATAAAAGCTTTGGCCCTGCCAAATTCCAACAAGAACCAAACTCATGTAATTGGTCTATTCTAAAACACCTCCCCTTAGAGGAAGCAGTAGCATACTTTAACAACAAATTCCTTGAGATCCTTGATTTGCATGCACCTGTTCGTTCAAAGAGAACAAAGGCAAAAACTGCGCCATGGCTTTCTAAAGAGTCTAAACTCAAAATTACCCTGAGAAACAAAGCATGGGCTTTATGGCGTTCTTCTAAAGACCCCCAAGATCACATTAAATACAGGCAATTCAGGAACGAAACTAAAAAAATCCATTTTACAAGACAAAAAACAATACTACTGTAATTTACAGACAGTAAATCAAAATAACCCTCAGAAGTTTTGGGCAGGTTTAAATAATCTACTACATCCTGGACAAACTTCAACCCCAATCCCTGCTGTTACTATTGATAAAACCCCTGAAGATGTTTCTGACAGTTTGAACCGATTCTTTACTGAGACAATTCAAGCCCTAGCTAGCCAACTACCTCCTAGCTCCCCTGGTCCTGAAAGTACCACCCCTAGAAACCTACTTGCGTTCAGCTTCCAACTAATCGCCACTTCACTTATCTGTACCTTGATCAAAAAATTAAAACCCACTACACTTTCTGCTGATCAACTCCCTGCCGAGTACCTACAAAAATCAGCTGATGCTATTGCTTACCCCGTCTCAATACTAATCAATCGAACCATAGTAGAAGCTAAAATTCCCACCATCTGGAAAATATCCTATGTAATCCCACTTCACAAAGGAGGCAGCTCTACTGAATTCTCCAGTTATAGGCCAATAGCTATACTCTCTCCACTTGCAAAGATTATGGAAAAATGTATTCATAGACAACTAATGCACCACCTAATCCAGAATCACCTTATGGCAGACACTCAAGTATGGCTTCTGTCCTCATCACAGCACTACTTCAGCCTTCCTAGCCTTTACCAACACCATAAACCATAATCGCAACAATAATTATATATCCTCAGCCCTCTTTTTGGATCTTTCCAAGGCATTCAATATGGTCAATCACCAACTTTTAATCCACACCCTGCAAACATTCTGTCTAGATACTAGAGCCCTTCAATGGTTTCAATCCTAACTGAATGGTTGACAGCAGGCTGTCCTCTGGCAGAACAAACTCTCTAATCTTCTACCTAACACCCTTGGAGTACCACAAGGCTCTATACTAGGGCCCTTGCTGTTCTCCATCTTCATTAACGACCTTTATACTGTCATCCCAAAAGTCAACTGTATCCAATATGCTGATGACTCTACTCTGATTTGCTTGGCCATATCTCCAATAGAGTTATGGTCAGCTACCCAGACCACCTTTAATACAATAGAAAACTGGTTTTCTGAACATCGTCTGATCCTAAATCCCAAAAAAACTAAAATGTTGTTATTTTCACCAACACATAGGTCTACTGTTTTCACCTTTATCATAAATTCAAATGATGGCACAATAATCTCCCCTGACCCCTCTACAAATCTATTAGGTGTCATCATAGATAATAATCTAAAACTCAACCTACATGTTAATCAAACTATCAAAACCATCAATAAAAAACTAGGGTCACTTTATAGAATAAAAGCCTTCCCAACCCCTCCAGCTAAAATTGCCATAGCTCGCTCTTACCTTCTTTCAACCCTTCTGTATGCATCCCCTCTACTCCCGAATTTAAACAAGACTTTCCTTAACAAACTCTCAGTTTGCTACAACCACATTGCCAGGTTTGCCACTGGGCTGCCTTTTAGGATACATCATTGCATCAATCTAAATCAGCTTGGGTGGTTTGAACTATCCAGCCTAATCCAGTATAACCAACTGATTATGGCCTATAAAATCCTCTATAATCCAGACATTACTCCTGCACTTAAAAATATTATCACCCCCTATAACAATCCTAGACCGCTTTGATCCTCTAACAAACTACTAATTCAGACTAGAAAAATTAATAACACAGCCGGTGACTCTCTCTTTGCAAACTCTGTAAGTAGACCCTGGAACTCTCTTCCAGCTGATATTACCTTATTTTCTACCTTAGGTCAATTTAAAACTAGACTCAAACAACATTTGGCACTTAACTGGCTATGTCAATGTATCAAGCCTGGCTAACTCTCTCTAGAATGTGTAAAAATCTGTTAACCAGCTTACTGTGTAATTTAATTTAAACCTGACTTACACTCGGGATTAACTCTAACCTGTGGAACTTGTTTAACTTGCTTACTTATGTAATCACTATAAAGAGTCTGTTTGTAATATGTAATGTTGGTATTATGTAATGCTGTATCTGCTTACCCTTGGAGCTTTTCTCCCCGGGCCTCCGCTGAAAATGGACATGCATGCAGTCGGACTATCCCGGTCAACAAATGTAAAATAAAATAAAATAAATAAATAAAACTACACGAAATTCTGTAAAGATCATTCGCATCATGCCATAAGATCCAGCCATGTGAACCAGACTTTAACTAACAGAGTATTTATAAGAGCATAAGAAATAGTAACTGCCTGCTAAGTCAATATGCACAATCTGCAGAAGTAAAAGTCATTTGAATAATTACACATTAAACAAAATTATTACTAATATATAGGTTGCTGTTGGCATTTAAGAATGAATTTCAACTTATAAATTCTGTCTTTCATTTTTTTTCTTCAACCAACTTAATGTTCGTCTTTCAAATTTCTCACCAGCAATGATGTGGCTAATATGTCATATTCTGGTACTCCTGTTCCTTCTTATTACTTTGACTCAATTGTCCTGCACTTGTTTAATAACAGCCATTCACTACCATTCCCCCACCCCACTCCTTCAAGCACCCCATGATTTATGCCTTTCCTAACAGGACACTTTAATTCATTTCTCAACATTGCAACTCACTCTGATGTATCTATAATGTACCACTGTGCAGTGAGATATAGGGCAGGATTCACGAAGGCTTGCACGGAGTGTAAGAGACGTGCAACACTCCATGCAAGCCTCGCGATCCGGGAACAGCCCAAAACTCAGTGTAAGATACCAGCTAAAACGTCTCTTACATGGACTGGGCGTGGACATGCTAAATACCTCACTTGCAGCCGAAAGGTATGCAAATGAGGTATATTAGCGATCCACGAAGCAGAAACCAGTCCGTGTAAGAGACGTTTTAGCTGCAGAAATGTACTCAGTTGACAACTGAGTACGTTTCTGCAAATTCCACAACGGAGCCATGTCAGCTCCAAAAAAAGGGTGCATATGACTCAGGCAGCATGCCAATGGCCAAATATGTGGCCATTGGCAAGATAACCCGATGCCAAAATATTAAAAATATAATTTTAAATGGGCTGCACTGTATAAAACCATAAAAAAGAAGGTTATAAACCCACAAATGTGGGTTTTATGCAATACATGGAATGACAATGCAGGGACCAGCAGACCAAAAACAACATGGTCACCGTGTAGTGGTTGCTAAGGGGGGAAGCTGAGTCTAAGACATGTAACTAAGCATTAGTAGGCAATTTCATGTAAATGAGGGTTAGGATACTGAATCTCACAGTCACATAACAAATGAGCACAGTCTGAGTAGTGTAAGAGATACATAAGGGGGAGGAATAGAGTAGGAGATAGGTGACATCACAGGGGGGAATGGTAGAAAGAAATGCAGTTCATTGGAGGTCAGTGTAACATGACAGATGACAGACACAGATCATGGAAAGAGGTGTGCCACTAGATAAGTCATGGAAAGTCAAGAAATGGAAGGTGTACACTGTTACTTACACCAAAGTTTCTTGCTGGGCATGCATGCGCACATGTGCGCACCTTGAAGCACGAGTAGGGCAGTGTGTGCGCGTGTAAGGCAGACTGAGCATGTGGGAGCATGTTGGGAGATGTTTAACACTGTTTGCGCGGGTGTGTGCGCGTGTAGGGCAGGCTGAGTATGTTGGAGGCTGTTGGCAGATGTGTAACAGTGTTTGCGCGGGTGTACGCACGTTTTAACACGAATAAGTAGATTCTGAACCGTGTAAGCATGTGTGCGCATGTGTAAGCCACTGTGAGCGTGTTTCTGATGGTATGCACATTGCTCCCCCATGAGGAAACAGAGAGGAAAAAGGAAGCAACAGAATTAATAGGAAGCTAGCAGGGATAACTGCTGAAGCTAGCAGGTGAAAACAATTAGAAGTAGGCAATTACACAGGCAGAATAGTAGTCCAGCCCAGCACTTAAAACTCTGCAAACAGTAGTGCAGGATGTTTCTTTTAAGAGACACTGCAAGACAGGAATAAGCTAATAGAAGTGAAAACTGAAAAAGCTTAACTCAGAGCAGAAATGTTAGGGGCTGCCATAGCTGTCATAATGAGACATAGGTGACTTGCTGAGGGTGGTGACAATGCAGATGGTGCCAGACAACCCACAGTGAGGAGACGGAGAAGAGTGTACAGGCCCAGGGTCACCTACCACGGGTTACATGAGCTGGAGATAGTAGAGCGCTATAGAGTGGACAGAGAGCTCCTGCAGCAAATAGTTGAGCTGTGCAGGCCACGCCTCACACACAGAACCAACAGAGGGGAACCCATCCCAGTGAAACCAAGGTATGTGTTGGCCTAAGAATACTAGCAACAGGTACCTTCCAGAGACCAACTGGCGATATGATGGGGATATCACAGGCATCAGCCTCCAGGGTACTGCACCAGTTCCTGGATGCCATGTCAGCACATGTCGGTGATCATGTATATTTCCCCAATGCCCGTGAGGTATTGGTCAGCAATATGCGTCTCTTCCAGCAAATAGCGGAATACCCTGAGGTAGTGGGTGCAATAGACTGCACGCACATATGCATCAAAGCACCAGCCGGTGAGCAGGGTAGGGCCTACATTAACCACAAGGGCTTCCCCTCCATCAACTGCCAGGTCGTGTGTGATGCCCAGGGCATAATAATGAATGTGTGTGCTGGCTGCCCTGGGAGTTACCACGATTCCCACATCTGGCATTTGACGCAGCTGTATCAGACATTTGCCAATGGGGACATCCCACACGGACACCTAGTGGGGGATGCAGGTTATGCACTGGAGCCGTGGCTGATGACACCCATCAGAAACGCACACACACTTGAACAGGAACGCCATAATGAGGCACACGCACAAACACGTAATGTAATAGAGCGTGTGTTTGGGCTGCTGAAGTCACGGTTCCGTTGTCTGGACACATCTGGTGGAGCCTTGCAGTACACACCAACTACATGTACCCAAATTGTCATGGTATGTGCTATGCTACATAATATGATCTTGTGAAAACAGATGCAGCAGGACCAGCATAGGGCCAGGCCAAACAGCCCCCCACCATTGCCAAGGCCATCACAGGCAGAGCGTGACTTGGAGGAGGAACAACTTGAGCCTGCCCCAGTAGGCATAAGGAGGCGTGCCCAGTATGCCCTGGCCTTGGCAAAGAGGCAACGCATAGCACATACACTGGCTCAGTAGGAACCCTGGGAATGATACCCCCTCTGACTCACTCAAATAATAACATGGATGCCTAAAATGACATGACCTGCTCACAAACATGTACAGGGAAGTGTAATATGCACATCCGACAGAGGCAGCCCTGCAGCACCACCTGAGGCATGAATGCCATGTGTTAAGTAATGTAACACCATGTACTATATGCACACATGAGCACCCTGACTAACATCCACCCTCACCAAGCATGAAGCCACAAAATGACGATGGGATGATCAAGTGCAATAACTGGCTGAAGTAATGCAGTTAGTCAAAGGGGAGCCAATGTGTTTCAGACTGGGAAGACATGTGGACCATGACATGATGCACCACCTGCTAGGGGTGGCGTGCACCTATCATGCCATGCCCCATGGATACTGGCAAAGGCTGTCAGTACCCACAGCATGCCCTGAATAGGTAAGTCTCAAAACACAAACCCACCTTCATAGGTTTCACAAGGGATAGGAACCTAGATGTAATGCTACCCAATGACAGATGTCTAAACAGCAAGATGTGTGCAGTGTAAATGCACACAGTATGGAGAATGTAGATACCAGTCCTGTAATAGAGAACTGGGTCAAGGCTCACATCAGCACCCTAACACTACCAGGTCACACCTCATACTGTGCTGTACAGCCGCAAAACATGGAACAAGCTACAAAAGGAGGGTGACTAGCAAGAAATGTCAAGGATAACCACACCCCCATGTTGGTACCACAACAAGAAGCAGCATGGATTAGCCATGGTCAAATACCAATGGCTAAAACCGCCTCCCAGTATATAGCCTGCTGCAGACTACTGTCCTAATACCAGGAACTGCACCTGGCCTATGTCGGAATACATGAATATATCAAGCCCCCCAAACCACATTATATTGCTTGACTGAAAATACCCAGACATACACCGGGAGCATTATACTAGCACCAACACAGTAGGAGAAAATTTCCCAGAATCCATAAACCAAAATGCCCAGGAACAATGTACCACTCCCACAAGAGGGGTAAGCATACTGGATGTGATAATCAGTAACATGTGTACTGGATGGCAAGATGAGAAGTGTACCCCTCACCGGTAAGACCAGACCATAGAGTAATCACACTGGATATACACATCCTGACCCCAGTCCCTGGCCAGAATACCACAGTGAAAAATATGTGTAAAGCATAGGTTGCAGCCCTCCAAACTGATGTTGAATCCACGAAAGGCCCTGTGCAAGTGCAGAATATGGGACACACCACAGAACATGTTATACAGGCATTCCATGAACACAGCCAGGAATGCTTGGAGTATGCAATCACAAATAACAACAACACACAATGCCATACACGCAGGCATCTGGCATGCTGGACTCCAGCCATTACCAAACCATGCAAGAGAATGAGGAAGCTACCACATGATAGAGCAAACATAAAAAGGGAAGTAATCACTGACCAGTAGTATGGCAATAACATATGTCCACACATACAATCCACTAAGTCCAGCCACAACAAGTAGAATCTGTGAATCCAGAGGCAATGTGACACCAGTCCCAAGTACACAGACAACCACAACACCCCCCAATAAATACAAATATATGTGATAGATGCAACCATGTATCCAAACCAGAGGTTGAGCTCCACCAACTCAGTACTGTCAAAACTAGTCAGGAGGAGAAGGGAACCACATACACCACAAATCCAGTCCCACATAGAACTACCACAACTGTAAACCAAACACATAAACACAGACAAATATTCCCGGAGGCCTTAATTACAAACACACCACACCAACAGAAGCCTCGAAAGCAGATCAGAAGCAACCACAACCTTCAAACATAGCACATGCAATGAATAGTACGCAAAACTGGTGTGCCAAACAGTCACAGGCCAGAAGGAGAAACAACATGCCTGATACAGTTGTAATAGGTGTCTGTATAGGCAGACACACTGCTGTCCCACTCACCAGACTGAACAAGGGAAAGGATAGAGTAAGCTGCCTGTAGGCTGCCACAAAATGCCACATAACACAAGTACGCAGGTCACCCCAAAGCAAGCAGAAATATGATGCACTCAATGTTCATGCTGGTGTGAATTACCTGAGATGTACCTCCCTGGTCAACATGAAAAGAGACATGGATGGTCCCTCTGAGTATGTACCCCAGGCCGGTATGACACTGGCTGTGTGCAGCATCCAACCCTCACCAAGAATGATGCCACAGTACAAACACAGAATGCTCATGTTTAACAGCTGGCACAGTTACAGCTGTCAGTCCAAGAGGGTCTAATGTCTGTCTGCTTGAGATGTCAAGCATGACAAGCCATGCTGCTGTTCCAGGGATGGCTTGCACCTGTTACCCGTGTGCGTCTGGATACTGGATAAGGCCTTTGCCGCCTCCATAGAGCCGTACGTAGGCAAGGCCAAAAAGACTACCCACCACCCTAGAAAACATAAGTGGTAGGAAACATAAGGGTAATGCTGACCAATGCCAGATGTGTAAACTGCAATATGCATGCCCCTGAGGCACTTCCCATTATGGAGAACATTGATGTCTATGCAGTGACAGAAGCCTGCTGCAAGCCTAGTGATAGCACACCAGCACTACTAGGTTATACCACATATCATGTGTTATGGCCCCAACACCTGCACCAAAACATCAAAGGAGGGGGAGTATCCATATGCAGCACAGACACCCATATGGCCAGGTAACTGACAATGCACAAAGCAGTGGAGACCACCCATGTGCACCTAACTGTAGTCAAAACTGCTGTACAGTCTGTAGCATGCGACAGACCACACTCTCACACACAAGAACTCCACCCAGACATCCTGAAGACACTGGACAGTATGAATGTCCCACCAAATACCAGACAAAGTATACACAAATTACCACATAGGTGGCAAACCATTATGTATGCAAGGAGTAATCAGGGACCTAGGGACACAGGTCGACAGTAATCTGTCATGTGACACTCACAATGCCAATGTGGCTAGGAAGATTGTCAATATTGGACACCGTATCATGAAAGGATTCACATCTACATCAACAGAGGTCACTGTGCCGCTGTACTGTTCCCTTATCAGACCCATAATCTAGTACAATGACTCATATGGGATGTACCGTACATGACATCTGCAGCGGTTCGGAAGACCTCATAGTTACCCCACCAACAGGATAAAGGGTGTGAAATATATGTCATATGCTGCCTGGCTGTAGACACCCCAGCTGAATGCAGTCACAGACCGCCTACACAGAGGTATTGTATGTCTGTTGTACAAGGCCATGTCCAACACAGGAGTAATGGACATGCTCCACCACAGGAAATCAAAGCCATTGGAGCTGTGAGAGTGACAGATGTCAGCCTCAACACATAATGGAATAAGATGTGCTGGAGGGACAGATACATAACCCAGAGGCTCCCCACACCCAGAAACAGGATCCCAATCCATGTTAGGCAGAGCCCCTCACTGACACCCCTCAACAGGAATATTGCCAAGTGGATGGATGATCGTACATGTATACTGGGGGTCCTCACTGTGTCAAGACCAGACAGAGGCACAGTGAAGAAATTCATAAATGGCCATAATAGAACATAGCAAGGGGTGGCGAAAGACACACACACTCTGGCTAGGCTTACTAATGGCCTAGGGTGTATAGCCTAGTATGAACCCATGAACCTATGAAGATACAAAACATACAGGACACTAAGGATAATCACAAGGCTTACCCAACTGATGGTAGGAACCATGTTGGGCATCCACAGATATGCTCCTAATCACACAGATATTACAAACAACATACCAAACACACACATATATTGCTAACATACAACCTGTCAGATGCAGTGCAAACACCCCCCCCAGAGTGCAAAATACCTATCCCAGCAGACTGATGGTCCCCTGACATTGCAGATGCTGAGGTAACAGCCATCATCTGCAAAGCAGAACACACAGCAGCAAAGGTATGTGATGGTGTCCTGTGCTGAGGCCAACATGGACTCCAAGAATAATGGAATGCCAAATCACACTACTGCCCAATGTCAGCCTTACCACAGGATATGTACCCAAAGAGCAGTGTACAACAACAGTGGTCCATCACAACAAAGGTGTTGCCTGAATGGATACTCCAAACTACCACCCCAGGATCCTGCCAAGCTTGTTCTGCACAGCTATGGAAAGGATCAGTATGTACCGCAGACAGAAGGCTATTGTGGACCTACTGATACTGGACCCTACACAGTGTGGCTGTTGTAACTGCAGATCCTGCCCCTAAACATGTCTGACCCATTTGAAGCAGTCATTAAGGTCATTGATGAGGGCAATGTGGTCCACACAGCGTAGCTGGACCGTGCACATGCTTCTGGACAATACCGTATGAGTTCAGTATGGATATGTTCACCAGCTTAAATATATACCCCTATGTCAGTAGAGGGGTTGCAAACCAGACCAAGGACAGAACTGACATGGTCAGACATGCCGCATCCATGTCAGACTACAAAGCAGATATGAGTGGCATCCCACAAGGCCTGGTCTTGCCCCCCCCATTCGCTATATATGTCCCATAAGGTATAGGCCAACATGGAAGGACTGTGACTGAACATGTATGCAGAGGAGTACAAACAGCCCACCATATCCGACCCCCAGCTGACACAAGCAACCCACAAAAGGGTCACCTACAAACAGACAACTGTAGCCATAGCCATGTCAGCAAGCTAATTGCAGAACTGTGTATAGACAACCACCGTGGATATACAGTAAGTGCCCACAAATTACCACACAGGTGTTAACCCATGACGTACCTAACATGTAATGTGAGACCTGGGTACAAAAGGTGATAGATATCCTGCACTGGACAAACGTGTGGCTGTAGTGTTCGCAGAAACATATACTATATACCCACCCAAACATGAAGGTTGGCAGATGTAGATAAGGGGAACTCACTGTGGCTCTGCAGTCATCCTCCATCAGCATCACAAGTGACTACAATAGCCCCTGTGGGATATACCACAGCAGACACCTCCATCAACTGTAAAGTCCACAACAGTACCCCACCAGGAGTAGCAAAGAGCATGAACAGATGCCATGTATTGCCTGAGTAAACAAACTGCAGCCCCACACACCGCCATACTGCCCAGCTACAGGCACGCTGTGCCTGATGTATGAAGCCATGTCCAACCTGGAATGAATGAACATGTTGCACCTTGTACAATCTGAATGGCAGTGAGCTATGCACATGAGAGACCTGAACTCCAGCACTTACATACATAGGACAAGCTGTACAGAATGATCCATAACACAGAAGGCACCCCCACTCTTCAGTAAACTCCTGGTACAGGTCAGCCAGAGAGTCACATATCGACACCCCTCAAGAGGAATCCTGATGAGTGGATGGGAGATGGTAGGCTAACCCTGGGTATCACTGTTATGTCAGAGGTAGACGGAGGCACAGTATACTAACCATGACATATGTCATGGCAAACTCCAGTTACAATGTGTGTCGAAGGACAAACACACCCTGTGACTAGCATCAGAAATGGCCTAGGGAACATTGCTAGTGTTTGCCAATGTCCACCCATGTTGTGGAATACACTAGCAATGTTGGACGAGCCTGGTGTAGGTAGTCCATATCTGAACATATTGCAACATGGTCATATGTGCACAACTGGCCCCTACACAGTCTGTTGTGCTCACTATGGAGATGTCAAGCAGTCATAGGACTAAAGCCCAGGATACTGTCCACCACAGTGAAAGTACTGAACCAGTACACTATACGGTACTACAGTGTTAGGTCATTATGAAAGTATGTTGAGAACTGTCTGCAAAGTATCCCATGCAATCCCTGCAGGCACAGTATAATCCCTGTTGTGACAGACATGAAGCAGTTGGCCAGTTAGTACACAACATGACACCCAACACACAACCATAAATGTGAGATATTGTTGAAGTTCACACACACCCAAATATGTGGTGGACTTCAGAGTGCAACATATGGAAAGCTCACACTGGGCATGCTCGCACACTTTGATAAATGAGGCATATGTCAGACAACATGCCATGGAAAGGCTGAACTGGGCATGCTCACACACTTAGGCCATATCTCCGTTTAGCAGTTGGCCACACATATCTGGTATTTATGCGTGTCAGTCCAGGAACCAACCACAACACAGCAATCTGCCCAGTGCACACAGTAAATGACTACAGAGACATAAGTGATATAGTGGATCACCGTCATATGCAAACATCTTCCACAGATACACAAGTTGGTCATAGGAACAGGGAATGCTATGGCAATAAAGACCTGCAAACAGTAGAACAGCACAACAAATATTGTGCATCCGACAATTGAACATATGGGTGTAGAGGTCAATACTAGGCTTGTTGCCCTAGGGAATGACAGCTCAGCCAGAGTGTGCTTGGCATCTGCATCCCCAGGACAGTAGGCTACTGTGCCACTGTAAAGTAGGTCACAGAAGGCAACATGTGAGGCTAGTGAGCTGTGCCTCTGTCAAGCAGGGGCACCGTGGAGGTCCCAGGGATTGAATGTGCTAAGCCACAGCCATTTTGTCGGTGTGTGCTGGGAGAGGGTTGCTGAGGATATCTGACAGTAGGTGTCCGTCAATAACAGACTGAGGGGAGCCCTATCTGCATTCTCTGGATGATTCCACTATCAACACTGTGTTGTAATGATTATGTGTGAATGAAGTGCCGTGCCGGAACTGTTCACAGATGTCCTCCCTCCGTGGGCTACAGCTCTGCAATGTATTAGGTCACTCTGTCTGTTGCATATATGGCTGGTGTACAGCTGACAGGTGTCTTGCTGTGGAGCAGTCATGGGTATATGTGGGATAGCATGATCAATGCAAACCGTACACATGCTCATAGAATGCAATTGTCAAGGATTGTGCTGAGTGGCCAGTATAGTCCCCCAGCATGGGTCCTCTGAAGTCGTCCACCCCAGCCTTCACAAGTGTAGAGTCTGCTTGTGCTAAATACAGTTTGTGTGCAGTGACAACCTTGCCTGGGGGTGGAGATGGGATATGGATGTCCAGGGAAAGGTGGGTATGGTCAGATATCAACAATGGTGGTCTACCTCTGGTGTGGAACAGTGAGTACCCACGTTGCAGATGGACAGGTGCAATATGTATTCCCCCATGTGGCTGTGGTGTGTGGTTCTGCCATAGCACATGGACCCACAAATTGTAGTGGCTGTAGGGTAAAGTGGTAGAGGCCTGAGTAGTTCTCACACACAATATGCCTGTACCTGATGTTAACAACTGGAATGCTGTATGTGAACACCTGCATATCCCAGCACTGTTCCCAGGGAAGCTAAGTGTGTGTCCTGGATGTGGGTGTGGTGTTCTGGACTGGTTGTGTTGTGTGTTACAGGTCCTGTGGTCACAAAGCATGGTATAGAACATAACCTGCCAGTGCGATGTGCATATCTGACCCTGACGTAGGTGGCTGCAAATGCATATATATGCTATCCCCCACCTGACAGGTAGTACTACATGTACATACCTCTGTAGAAATAAAGATGTCAGCACCCTATAAATACTGCAGGTGCAGAACAGATGCCCAGTAATTCGGATAGTGCACTCTGCTAATGCGTCTCTCTCAAGTGTCATAATACAGTTAGGTAGGGGTTTGAATCCTGCAAATGCTCAGTGTGTGTGTGGGTGGGTGAGTGGGGTTTGTGTGTGTGAAAGGCTGTGAGAGGGAAATGTCCCTTTTGGCAACTGGGACAACACACTACAGGATGCACATTCCCCTTTCTAAACACTGATGATGTCAGCACCCTATAAGTACAGCAGGAGAAGGGAAACCTCCCAGTAATGTGAATAGTGCATTCTGCTAATGCGACCGACTTGAGTGGCATAACATAGTTAGGTAGTGGTTTGAATCCTGCAAATGGGAAGTGTGTGTGTTTGGATGAGGGGGGCTAGTGTGTGTGCAATTCTATATGAGGGAAATGTCCCTTTTGGCAACTGGGAGAACACACTACAGGATGCACATTCCCCTTTCTAAACACAGATGATGTCAGCACCCTATAAGTGCAGCAGGAGAAAGGAAGCCTCCCAGTAATGCGAATAGTGCGCTCTGCTAATGCGTCCGACTCGACTGTCATAACATAGTTAGGTAGTGGTTTGAATCCTGCAAAGGGCATGTGTGTGTGTTTGGATGAGGGGGGTTAGTGTGTGTGCAATTTTGTGTTTGGGAAATGTCCCTTTTGGCAACTGGGAGAACACACTACAGGATGCACATTCCCCTTTCTAAACACAGATTATGTCAGCACCCTATAAGTACAGCAGGAGAAGGGAAGCCTATCAGTAATGCGAATAGCGCACTCTGCTAATGCTTCTGTCTCGAGTATCAGAACATAGTTAGGTAGGGGTTTGAATCCTGCAAATGCTCAGTGTGTGTGGAGGGGGCTAGTGTGTGTGCAAGTCTGTATGAAGGAAATATCCCATTTGGCAACTAGGAGAACACAGGACAGGATGCACATTCCCCTTTCTAAACACTGATGATGTCAGCACCCTATAAGTACAGCAGGAGAAGGGAAACCTCCCAGTAATTCAAATTGCGCACTCTGCTAATGTGTCTCTCCCGAGTGTCATAATATAGTTAGGTAGGAATTTGAAACCCGTAAATGGCATGTGTGTGTGTTTGGATGTGGGGACTCTGTGTGTGCGCAATTCTGTATGAAAAACATGTGCTTTTTTGAAATCAGGGGATCACACTACATGATGCACATTACCCTTTCCAAACAGTGATGATGACAGCACCCTATACATACAGCTGGAGAAGAGACATCTGCCAGCACTCAGAATAGTGCAACCTGCTACAGCGTCACTCTCAAGTGCCATAACATATTTAGGTAGGGGTTTGAAACCTGCAAGTGGCGAGTGTGTGTGTGTTTGGATGTGGGGGGTTTGTGTGTGTGCATTTCCATATGAAAAACATGTTAGTTTTGGCAATCAGGAGATCACACTACCTGATGCACATTACCCTTTCAAAATACTGATGATGTCAGCACCCTATAAGTACAGCCAGAGAAGAAGAACTATCTAGTAATCCGAATAGTGTGCTTTGCTAATGCGTCTCTCTCACGTGTCGTGACTTAATTAGGTAGGGGTATGAATCCTGCAAATAGCAAGTGTGTGTGTGGGGGGTAGTAGGGTGTGTGTAAATGCAAGTGTGAGAGAACAGATCCTTTTGGCAAATACTACAATACACCAGATGCTGCATATTCCCCCAGTAAACACAGGGGATGTCACCACACTATCAGCACAGCCAAACAGGGCTAGTTGGCTAGTAATGCCAATAGTGCGCTCTGCTACTGTGTCTATTACCATTGTCAGAGTACAGATAGGTATGTTTTGGTAACCCACAACTGCCAGGTGTGGTTGTGTCACACATTATGACCTTGTGTGGGTCTTTGTACATAACAATGCATGCCATTGCCTAAACCAGCAATGGCATTGCACACATGATGTATGTGTGTGACACATACACATAAATACCTGTGACCTGCAGTAGTTACCATGTCTGACACATGCCTAGAGTGGATAAATGGAATTTGCAATGTATACCAATATGACTGTGTCTTACTGTGCAGGGGTCGCACGCGGTATGTGTCTATACAGTGTGGGTGTATATGGTAAAATACCTACAGCAGGGGATACACATCTGGTCTGGGCCATATAGTGTACATGTAGTCGATGTACAGGTGCTGCATGTTCCCACCTATTGTGGTAGTGGTACCATGTCATTCCACTGCAATTCAGTGACCACATGCTGTGAACCCTTCAACTAGTGTGTTGTAGCTACAGTAATGCTCACGCACAATGTTTGGCTGGATGCAGTCCAGCCATATAAAGACAGTTCTTGAGACTGTCATATTGCCAGTGTTGTTATGGAGGATAGGTGGTCTTCCTGTGTATGGGAGGGTTGTGTGTGCCAGGCTATGAACCAGATGGCAGTCTGACACACTGTTAGCTGCACATGATTAGGCCCTGATGCTTTGTGCTGTGCCAACAACCTGGAGGTGTGTGTATCTGTGGTGCCTTGGGATACCACCCCCCTGTCCATGTGTGTTACATGTGTAGGGGACGACAGGCATGGTATGGTGCATAACCTGTCAGTGATGGCTAACACCTGTGAGCCATGAAGCAGGACTCTGGTACTGCACAGACATTGCAGTTCACCGTGCTGAGGACAGTGTCCGGTGCATGCATCTTGCGGTGTACACTGCTGTTGTTGTGTAGCAGCACTGTTAGTGTCCTAACCTGTGTGATACCCGCGGAGGTGGCTATGTAAACCGTGTCCTGCAGCATAAGGCAGTATGTGTGTATCAAGGAGCTTTGCCAATATACATCGGGCCATGGGTGTCACGTGCAAGATGACCCTTGCACATCATTGTGGCTTCCCTAGCATGTAAGCACACGTTGATAGCCAGCGGATACCCTATGAATGACATTGGAGACTGAGCATAATGTAGACATACAACACCCTTCCCACATATAGTGGTAGCATACCTGGTGAGGGTATGTTGGCAACCAAGATCAGGCTCATACTGGACTGTGCCACATGCTGAGAGATCCATTCTATGTTCCCTATCATGTAGTCCAGGGAGGTATGTCTCAGGTCAGCCATACTGGCATGGTCAATGAGTGAGTCATATGTGTCCATGCCTCTGACTGACCTGTATGCATGTGTTCTGTGGTGGACCATAGTGCCCCTGAGGCATATCACTGTGACCTTCACCAGATACAGCCTGTTGAGCGGGAACCCAGTGCAGCACCCAAGACAGGTACCTGACACGTCTGTAGCAGGTGTGTTGTGTAGCCCTACAGGCTGTGAGTGTGTGGCACACGGGATGTGTGTGCCATGAGTGGCATGTGCTCTGTTCTGACGGAACATATGCCTGTGTGCCAGCTGTGGAGGTGTGTGATGCTTAGGCAGGATGCTATTCTGAGTCCCCACGTATGCCCCAGTGTGTTCAGCATGCTGTCAGTGCGTGTCAATGTCTGACTTGTATTGTAGTCACTGTAATATTTTTTATTTATTTATTTATTTATCTTACATTTGTTGACCGGGATAGTCCGACTGGATGCATGTCCATTTTCAGCGGATGCCCGGGGAGAAAAGCTCCAAGGGTAAGCAGATACAGCATTACATAATACCAGCATTACATATTACAAACAGATTATTTACAGAGATTACATAAGTAAGCAAGTTAAACATGTTCCACAGGTTAAAGTTAGTCCTGAGCACAAGTCACGATTAAATTAAATTACACAGTAAACTGGTTAACAGATTTTACACATTCGAGTTAGCCAGGCTTGATACATTGACATAGCCAGTTAAGTGACAAATGTTGTTTGAGTCTAGTGTTAAATTGACCTAAGGTGGAAAGTAAGGTAATATCAGCTGGAAGTGAGTTCCAGGATCTACTTACAGAGTTTGCAAAGAGAGAATCACCGGCTGTGTTATTCATTTTGCTAGTCTGAATTAGTAGTTTGTTAGAGGATCGAAGTGGTCTAGGATTGTTATAGGGGGTGATAATATTTGAAGTGCAGGAGTATTGTCCAGATTATAGAGGATTTTATAGGCCATAATCAGTGCACCTTGGCCTCTGCACCAATTGTAAGCCAGCATTCGCTAATTGCATACAGCCAATTGTGTACTGATTGCAGTTCTCACTGTGTTTTCAGGACAATGCTATAAAAGGGTATGTGAGATAGGCGTTGCCCTTTCAGATTGTAAGGGCGGGGACCATGCTGGTATGCTGTGGACACTGTTCTGTGAGTGTAAAGGTTAGTATCTCTCTCATGATTCAGGCTGTGTTATAGATTCACATTTCTCCATTACTCTCTCCTGTTCCCTGTAGTAAGTGTGTATGCACAATGACACCTACAACTATATATAGATATATATTTATATATATATATATATATATATATATATATATGTACATATACATACATTTATATATGTACATTGACTGACATTATTACCTACAAGCTACCAACTAGCATGGCTGTTTCTGTTCACACACTACTATTATGGGAGTCCAGTAGTTTTGACAGTAATTCTAAATGACATGCTTTGGGTACTACACATCCTATATTCCCTTTACATTCATCCCTACTATTACATGTTATATTTATTTTAGCACAATGTTCTTGTATAAGAGTCATGGCTTAGTGGTAGGTCATACAGACTACTGTTTCCAAAGTCCTGGGTTCGGGACTGACAGTGGGATTTTATTTTGCTTTTGAACTGAGTACAGGACCTGTCAATCAAAGTGACTAAGGCACTTTTAAGCAGTTGTAACCGGGTTAGCACTGGTTTGCGCAGAGCTCACGCATGCGCACTGGCGGTTAGCTCCGCGCACACCCGCTTACAACCGCTTAACAGTGCTTACTCTGGCGCACACCTGCGCTATTTTCTTTGAAAGAAATGAAAATGGGGAGACAGGAAAGTGGTGAAAAAGGGGTCACAAAGAGGGTAAGACAGCAGGGAAACAAGCTTGGGATTTGCAGGAGGGATGTAGGTAAGGCCCATAGCTGCCCATTTCTTCATCAGCAACAGCTGTGCATATGTATGTAATTTGATGTGACATTTGAAACCTTCCACCCCTGAGAGAGGTGTCAGGACAACAATAATACTTGTTGTACAGCCAGTTGTAATTGATAGTTTCCATGTCCAGCAGACATGTGTGCGGAATGGGCAGCTATGTATGGGGTGTAATTTTTTTGTGGGTACAGAGTGCCCTTTTTTTTCAGGTGAGAGTGGTATGTCAGGTGAAGGAAGTCGGTACAGCTGGGGAGGTAGGTTGGGTAGGTAAACAGACAAGACAAGACGCATACAGGGGCAGTGTATGACGCGTGTGGGGGGCTTACACAATTGACGGGGACGGAGGTTTGGATATCCAGAGCCCATGAGCCCACAGATGGCAACAGTGGAACTGATATCCCCACCCATAGGCAGTTGCCACTGTTCCTTCACTGCCCAGGACAGGGCTGTGCTGGGGGCTGTGTAGGCCAGGCAACAGGCATGCCCGTAAGTTGTGCCACCCGTGCCTCAAGCTGGTGTAGGGGCTCGAGAACAGAGTGCCGAATCTCCCTACCCACCACAGTCCGGACGCTACGGAGGGTGAGTGGTGGTTCTCCTCCGGCCACACTTGCAGAGGGGGGGCGAGCCCCATCCCCTGCAGCGCTTCCACTCGCAGGTGGCACAGGGCCACCGGAGGAGGGTCCAGACTGGGCACTAGTGCCAGGTGCACTCACCAGCTGAGGTGGGAGAGGTGGGTCTGCTGGAACCCGCCTTCCCTGTCATCCTATGTTTTGCATTATGTCATGACAGTTTGGGTTAGTGACATATAATACCATTCACAATTAGTTGTAACAGCATGCATTAGTATTCCCATTAACCAAACACCCAGATATTCACACCATTGAACAGTGTGCATAACACATGCATAATTTGAACAGCAATACACAGTCCAACAACATGCAGGGTTTATTGATGGCAACAGGCCATCAGGTTTGGATGTATGAACAGGGCAGATGCATCAACGGACATGCAAATATATATGACCCAACAGGACAAACGTCCAGGGTGTTAATTGTGATTGCACATACCCTTTTCACGTGGAATGGGTTATATGTGGTTATAGGGTGGGGTGAAGAAAATAATATTAACACCTTCAAATACCAATACATATGCTGTACATTTCTAATAGCTACAGATATATACACACTACTGTTCTAACTACAGTTTCCTATATGATAACTATTTCAACTTGGTGATAGGACTGTTACTGCAACATCAATATACATTTTATTGTTCTTCATACACATTCATATCTAGTTTTGTTCAGCTACATCATCCTGCTACATTTGCTTTATATAGCTGTAGACAAGTGTGGATGTTTGATATATCAGACAATCATACTATCTGCATATTGCAGACTGAGAGCAACATATCCAGATTTTGGGATACACATTCCAGATGCAGCAACACTTTGAACAGATTTCGCTGTTTGGTTTGGATTCTCACATGCATTTCATTCTGTCTTGACTGCAGTATACTTTATTCAGGGGTTATTTCTACTGTATTGCTGGATTAATGACACTTTCTCACACTCTCTCACTTGTTTTCATTTTACTATTCAGGATGGTACTTACTTCTAGGCTTTATTGACATGTTTTACCTGTAGTTATTACAATTCTTTCCAGCAGTCTCACTTCTGTCATGTTTCAGTATTTCAACAGGGATATATTTCACACATGTGATTTCATCATCTTCTGCAGCTATACTTTTCAGCCTGCTGCAGGTTGTGTACTATTTTCTTACAGGTGGGGCATTTTTATTTCAGAATTTATGTCAGACATTTTCATTTTTCTGTTTGGCTTACAGGCTGCAACACACTTTTGTAATCAAGCAATACTTGCAGGCACTTTCACACTGTTACTTGCACATTTTATTCCTTAGAGACTACACTGCACTCTTTTGCTGACTGTCATACGTTTATATTTCTTTACAGTTACTGGTAGTGGATTACTGACCTGCCTGGTGGCACAACCGCACCAGCCTATCGCCATAGGCTCTGCGGTTCGCAGAACAGACACCTGCAGCTGTAATATAAATGAAGTAATATTGGAATACACATCTCCATAATATCAGCTAGTTTAATTTCTTACATACATAATTAAATGTAACTTACTCAGTAGTGGGGCATTGGGCATTTGCTGGGCCTCCTGGATCCAAAGGTTCAGTTGGTCCTGCTTGCATCTCTTCAGGTCCGCATGGTGGTGACGGACCTGCTCACCAGTCCTTGGAATCCCTGTGGCACTGGTGAGATCATGAGCCAACCGGTCCCACGCCTCAGCCCTGTATGCTCCCCAGAGGACCTGGCCCTGCATGAGTTGGGCCTCATGATTGTGGACTAGGAGCCAGACCATGTACCTGGACTCCTCAATGCCCCACCTCTGTGCTCGAAAGCAACTACCCTCTCCTACTCCTGTCATTCTGCCTGCAGTTCAGTTCTACAATCGTTTATGCTGTGTATTGCTGCCTATGGGGCTTATATAGTCCGTTTTTCCCACACATATCTGTGATTGGCCATTTTGGAATTGTATCAACTTCAGTAAACCTGCATTGTCATGCTCCAGTTTGTATTCATTCCTATATATTAGCTATTATTGCATTTATAGGTGCTGCTGTCATGGCTCAGTGGTTTGGTACCTTGACTATGGTGTATAGTATCCTGGGTTCGAACCTGGCCACTGCTTTTTATTTTTTATGACTGTCTAGACATGCTGAGGGGTGTGTCTGTGTAAAGGCAGTTTTGATACGGCTTGCTCAACGTTGCCCGTCGGTTAGCTTGTTTGCGTGGTGCGCAGCTCCGCGCAAATGGGGTACGTTGGTTTAAGCCTCATTTGGCTATCGGCAAGCATATTACGCTTAGCTCAGCTAGGGGCACATAGATTCAGTGTGTTAAACCACTGCTCAGCTACGGGCACTCATTTTGCACCAGTTAAACCACTGCTCACCTATGGGCAGATGCACTCACCCTGTTAAACTGTAGCTCAGCTATGGGCACATCTGGCATTTTTTATTGTTTTGTTACCTCACATTTCTTCATTATAAATGGGCTATGTCATTACATTTTATATAAAATGTGATTTTATGTGTACATATTTGTCAGGGACTTGTTTCGTGCTTATTTTGCTAAAAATAAAAATTGGTGTTGTGGGGGCTCGAACCATGAATGCCTGCTCTTCAGCCAACATCTCTACCGCTACGCTATTGCTTCTTGGCTTACTTTGCATATTTAGTTCTTATATGCTTTCACACTGACTGCTAACTGTAGCTGCCCTACGGCACGCCCGCGCAAACGAGCGCACTCACGGTTAAACATCTTTACAATTTAAAAAAAAATTATGTGATGTTCATTTGTACATTTTATGTTCGTAGTCTGTGGGGACAAGTGTTGTGTTGTGTTTATTCACATTTCCATGGACTCTGGCGTGGGTGTTTACTTTGGGCACTTTTACTCTTCTGGGGGTGTGTCCGCTTACAGGGCTCGGCCTACGGACACGCCCCCTACTGTCTTACACGGACCGTGTTAGCCTTTGATGTGATTCAGCATGCTCTCATGAATATGCAGAGCATGCTGACATCACTCCGTTTAACTGCAGCCTCCGTGTATGAGTTATAACTCTTACACGGAGGCTTCGTGAATCCTGCCCATAGTTTTTTAATATGCACTTGTCTTGGGCTTTGGGTCACTTTAATGGGTTGGCACCCCATTCAGGATTAGTTCCTCTAACTTTTGCCCATTAAATACTGAGATAAGCTCCATTTCCTCCATGACCATGAAATAGATTAAGTGGATAACTGGAGAATGAACGAATAAATGGTGTTACAGATGTCCGCTGTTGATTAAACAGATGAGATGCAGTTATACTGGCTATCACTATCTCCTCTGTAATAGACATTGCAGAAGATTCCCTGCATGAAACAGTGTAGTCTAAACATCAGAGACATGCTGAATAATCATAACTTGCTTCTTGTGATTTGCTAAAGCATCTTGTAAAACATACATATGCTCAGATACCTAAGCAATTACCTGTTCCAGGGTTATGAGTTATGATCGTATCAGTCCAGAGGCTGACACCCTTGAGACCAAATGCTCCTGCCAGTCAAGAGTAAATTGCACCATGACTTACAAAACCTGCTAAAATGGATTACTACAATATCATGACTTTAAATCATATTACATTACATTGTTTTGTTCCTACTCCTGTTTTGTAAAGCCTCCAAAAAGCAGCAGCTGAGAATAAGATAAAGCAAAGTATGATGAATAAATCAGATATAATAACAGGTTTAAAGACTTACTTACATAAGAATTTTACATACAGCACAGTAGGTTACTCTACTCTACTGTATGTACACTACAGTACAGTATGGACGGCAGGCCACTTCTGATGCAGTGGGTTTATCAGTTGCACATTTACTGGTGTAACAGAATAGTAGACATCACAAAATAACAAAGCACAATAGCAAAGTAGGTGCACTGCGCTGAAGACCCTTTTCAAACAGGACAAGCATACAAATGTTGCATTATCAACATTTGACAAACAATGCAACATAATTGGTTTAATTCATGTGATTTGATGAAACAGCACCCAATGACACTGAATGAAGCACATAGTACAGATCATTCCATCCTTCCTTCTCTCTGTCTCACTCTCTCTCTAGCAGGGTGCAAGGGAGTTACAGAGACCCACCATTTATTTAGGACAAACTGTGTACCACCTCTGCTGTTGTGCTTTAGGTTCAATAAAAAACTTCCCTGAAGCATACACAGAACAGGCTCATCCAATAGGCAGTCTGAGTCCACCAAATCCACCCACAGTTTATTTTGGACAAACTGTGTACCACCTCTCCCCTTGTGCTATAAGTGTTAGGGGTATCCCGTCTTCTGCATGTAATTTATCCTGCATAGTGACTAGTTTGAAGACAAGTGCTTCATAATCCTAGTTTGTAAGCAATAGCCTTATAGTCTGTAAACTCTCCTCCACCGACATCCTGCTGGTCAGCTTTTACTCTCTACTTCCTAGCAGACACTGACATTTACTCATACTGTTCTTATTCAAACTGTTTCTTTCTCTTACATTTTCTTCACTTCCACTAGACTTGCTATACTTATTATTATTTATATCCTCCTGTCTTTCTTCAGTGGAACTGCATGCCTTCAGGGAAGTCATCATTGGAGTCCTTTCTTCTTTTGTTATTTCTTATTGCCCTAGACAGTTATTAAACCACTTTATCTATAAGCTAGTATTTGTGCACAGTCAACATTGACTCAGCGCAATCAACTTTCTGTTGAGTGTGTTTTTATTTTGCTATAAAACTGACCTTGCAAGCTAACAGATATGTTTGTAACAGTGAAGTCTGTAGCTTGAAACTCCAGTCTGTGGGTTATATTTTTATGTAAATTATAAATATTATGGCAGCCTAAAACAAAGAACTTTGTCCACTATAATAACTCCATTTTTAGACCCATTGGTACTTTCTGCTTTATCTCTGTTCCAATTATTGTATTTAGGAGTCCAATATCTCCCTTCCTTAAGTTTATTTCACTTCTTGTGTAACCACTTTCAGTTCTGAGCCAGTATTTTTCCATTGCTGCACTCTTGCATTCTTCCTTGCTTTTTCTAATTGTTTTGCTGATCTTTGGGGGTTGGGGTAGCCTTTGGACTTTGCATTTCAAAGTCCATAGAAACCTCCTTACATTACACAGTTGTTCTTCATCTTCTTCTTTCGGCTTTTCCCAGTTAGGGGTCGCCAGATCAGTCAAATGCATTTTTTGACAGTTATCACCATTACACAGGTCAAGGTGATATTGGACTAACTCTCCTACTAAAACTGTGTCCTATAGAAACTTTCATCTACTTGCACTGAGGCCTTTTAAACTGAATTGTTCCTTTTGCTTATCTTTGTCAGCAGATTTGTGGCTGTTTAATTCAGTAACTGATTTTTTTTTCATTACCTCTTTGACAAGTTGTCAACCCACTTTGATCACCATCACTAACAATCTTAATCACTCTGCTCTCCTACCCTACCAATGAATTCCCACCCACCCCTGCTTACTCTACATTTATACTTTCATAGTACCACCCACATATTCCTCAAACCAATATCATCAGTTCCCTCCAAAAGAAAAACAATCAATTACTCTCATTAGTAACATGGACGGTGCAGTGGTGCAGCAGTAGCATTGTCACCTCACAGCAAGAGGTTCTCCAGTTTGATTTTCAGCTGGGGTACTTTCTGTGCGGAGTCTCCACGTCTTCCCGGCATTCATGTGGGTTTCCTGTGGGTACTCCAGTTTCCTCCCACGTTACAATGACATGCGTCTGGCGTATTTCTCCCCGGGCCTCCATTGAAAACTGGCTTCATTCCAAGTCCGACTTTCCCAGTAAACAAATGTTAAATAAAATAAAACATACACTCTAGTTTACCACCCAAGACTCTCTCTCAAACTGTCTTAATTCTTAAGCCCTATAACTAACAAATAACTTCTCTACAACTAACCCAGTACCCTCATAACATTTTCTAATCCTAATTTATAACAAAGCTAAAACCCAAGTTAAATAAGATGCCCCTAACTCAGATTATTTTACTGTTCATCCTCACTCTACCAGCCTTCATCACCAATTATCAAATCCACCTCCTTCAAATACTTAAGAATTTAACTAGTCCTCACAAAGACTATCATCATCTACCCATCCTGTTTTTCTACATAACACCCTATCTCTACAAACAAACATATCTGATTTATTTATCTATAAATATCTCAAAATTAAGTATCCAAATGTATGATCAAATACCAAACCAAGACCAAAATATAACTGGCCACATTTTTCCCTCTGTAAAATATCAGTTCAAAAAATTAGTGGAGATATTCACCCCAACCCAGGTCCCACCGTTCATAAAACCATCACTTCTTTCCCCAAAATAAACCACTCACCTAATACATCTCAGCAAAAAACAGAACCCAAACTCACCTTACTAAATATGAGCCTAAGAAGCATGTGCAATAAAATCTATGACATACATGTCTACCTTACCACATATACTATTGATGCAGTCATAGCTACTGAAACCTGGTTAAAAAAGAAATAAAGGATAGTGATAACACCCCCCCCCCCAAGATACAATATACTCCGGCATGACAGACAAAACAAGTGTGCAGGTGGTGTAGCAATCATCTATAAACATTCCCCTGACCATCACCTTACTTCCATAGGAAATACCCAGATTTACCAGTGTTGAACTTCTAATAACACACTTAAAATTAACAATAGGAGAACTGTATGTTTACGTGTGATGTATATACCACCAAGGAATAACACTGATACTGCTGAAAGCATCCTGTATTGGATATCCCAACAAATTAACTATGAAACTATAATACTTGGAGACTTATATAGACTGGCAACTCATAAATTCTACTACCACCACTGAATCCATAAACTTGTACAACTTGAGACAATTAATAACCACACCTACTTTTTGTTGTGTCTTTTGGCTTTTCCCGGTTAGGGGTTGCCACACTGGAACTCCGGTCCACTAATGATTGGCAGTAGAATTTTACGTGCTGAGTTGCCGTCCCTGACGCACAACCTTCAACGAAGGTATGCCCATTCATTCATGTCTCCACACAGAAGACGCTCTAGCTGAGAATCGAACAGGACAACATCTTACTGTGAGGCAACAATGCTACAGCAGCACCACCACCGCAGTTAATAATAACCACACCTACTAAAATCAATAAAACTTCAGGGAGGCACTCAACATTAGACTGGATTCTTACAAACAAACAACACAAACTGACAAAAGAAGTCTGACAATCAGATAGCATAAGTGACCACATATCAACATATGCCATTAGAATAAACCATAACTTAGGTAGACATATTATTTATAATCAAATATGAAATACAACCAATTTCAGCAAAAATATTTTTAATGAAACACTAAAACAATATAACTGGAATGTACTTAGAATAATGCCAGTAGATACTGCTGTAGAACACTTTAATAACATCTCCCTTTAGACCTTAAATAATCTAGCAATAGTACTTAATAAAAGAGTAAAGTCCAACCCTGCACCATGGCTGACTAAAGAAACAAAAAAAATCATGATATTAAGGGATAAAGCCTGGAAATTTTGGTATAAAAATAGAACTCAAAATACCTTCCCATTTGGATGCTCCAATTTAGACATCTTAGAAACCTTGCAAAACTCCACATCAAACAGGATAAGCAAACATGCTATACCATCCTACATGACAAACATAAAAACAACCCCAAACTTTTTTGGTCATCACTAAATAAACTACTCCACCCCGACAAGACCTCCACTCCCTCTCCAAAAACAAACAATATGACATACTCTATCCCCACTCAGTTTAATTCCTACTTTATACACGCAATTTTATCTTTCTTAGACATTAATACATCTGCCACCCTCTCTCTACCTCTGTCCAATCAAACCACCCACAGCTCCTCAGTTTTAGTCCAGTGCCTACCTCACTCATATTGAAGCTGCTCAAATTAAAAACTACTTCAGTAGCTGTAGACCAACTGCCATCAGATTACCTAAAAATGGTCACAGAGTTCATAGCCTTCCCTGTGTCCAAACTAATTAATAGGTCCATAGCAGAAAGATATGTCCCATCACTATGGTAAAAAATCATACATTATACCACTGCACAAAGGTGGCATATCTTCAGAATTTAATAACTACAGACCAATTGGAATTCTCTCCCCCCTCTACAAAATATTAAAGAAATGCATCTATATGCAGCTGATGCAATATCTAACCTCAAATAACCTGCTCTCAGAAGCACAACATGACTTTAGGCCCCAGCACAGAACAACTACTGCTCTACTACATTTTTCAATATAATAAAGCAACATAGAAACAATGGTCTGCTTGGTCCACCATGCTCTTAGACTTATCAAAGGCATTTCATACTATCTCGCACCAGCAACTGCTCGTTCGACTCTCCTCAATAGGCTTTCACAATACTTTTGTTATGGTTTGTTAGTTACCTATCTGGAAGGCAACAAGCCATTAAACTGCAACAAACCTACTCTTCCTTTCAACCAGTTACTACAGGTGTCCCTCGGGGCTCTATTCTGGGTCTTCTTCCCTCAGGGCTCTATCCTGGGTCCTCTCCTATTTAATATATTTATTAATTACCTCCACATTTCCACTCACCATGCTAGTTTTGTTCAGCATGCAGATGGCTCAACATTAATATTCACGGCCTCAACAGCAAAATAAGCTCCAAGACATTACCAAAAAATCTTTCTCCTGTGTAGAAATCTGGCTCAAAAGAATCAAACCCCATACTCAACTCCAAGAAAACTAAGTTCATGTTTTTTACCTCAAAAAGTTGCCAAAATCAAAAGCAATCTTTTACCATAATGACAGCAAATAATACTATCATTGAAACTGTAACTCACAGTAAACTTCTAAGCATTATAATGGATGACAATCTCAAACATGACCAGCATATACTACACACCATTAAATCTGCACATCAGAAAATAGGCTCCCTTTATAAGATCAATGGCTTCCTTACAGATAATGCAAGAAAAACTTTAGCCACCACCTTCTTATTGCCAACTCTCTTATATGCTGCTCCTATCCTAACAAACGTAAATAATTCTCAAAGAAAGAAACTTGCCTCCGGCTACAATAAAATATCTAAATTTGCCACCAATCTCCTTCATAGGACCTACCATTGTCATACTTAAAGTAATTAAACTGTCTTGAACTACACAACTACATAACATTTTTACACCTAACTACAGTACACAGACTCATTCATCAACTAGAAAAATGCCCTGCACTACTTATACTGCCGTACTGTCCAGCAAGGGACTGCCGCTCCAGTAACAAATTCTTACTACTTACAAATAAGTCAAATAATGTTGCAGGAGACTCGCTCTACTCCCAATACATTGCTAAACTCTGGACTAGTATCCCCACACAAATAAAACTCTCTGACAAACTCAATAGTTTTAAACCACTGCTTAAACAACATCTTTACTAATCCTGGACCTGCACATACTCATCACAAGGTTAAGACTTGGCGTTCACTGTACGATACTCTCCAAATACTCTCCTTAAACAGAATATTCTCAAATTCTCACTGAAAAGACAAAACGATTTGTATACATAACTGCTTGCTATCTGTACACTCCACTAAGGTGCACTTGGGCTCTCTCTTTAGTTACTTCCACCACTGTAAAGTCTTAGAATGTATAAATGTAACTACTGTTTGTGTATAAATGTAAAGAGAAATGTAACTACTCTGTGTTTAACAGGAACTTGGTATAATGCAGTGTAAGCAAATGGCACTTTTCTCCCAGGGCCTCCCCTGAAAATGGATATTACCCAGTCAGACTTTCATAGTAAACAAAGACAAATAAATAAATCATAAATAATAAATGATACAGTAAACTAACTTTATAGAAGTGGTTGTCCTTTAATTTTCCCAGTAATCTCCTGTCAAATAGTTGTATGACTATAGATTACCGGGACTGGTGATGTGCAAATCTTCAGGGTTCATTTTCTGTTGTAGGTATATGTTTAATTTTACTTAAATTTCTAGAGGAAAATCAGACAGACCTGTATCCATACTGACACTATTCAATGGGTAATAAAACATTAAAGGCATATACATATATTTTATTTGCATGTAAGTATATACAGCACAAATCTACATCAATTACATGTAGTTTGTAATTTTTTGACTAAGCTAACTCTTAATGGTAAACACTTTACATTGTGAACTGTGCTAGGGACAATGGTGGCATTTTAGGAATTAAAATTGGAATTCTCTGACAAATGTGGAGCAGTTGGAAGTTTAGATACCTTAGCTTTGCAAGGCATTGAACAGGGAATAGCCCACCCTCTGTGATGATGTAATCTCAGGAAGGGCTGACTGTTATCATTCAGAGATGTAAGAGCAGGATGGTGGAGGCTGTGCAACCTCAATACTCCACAATGTTTCAAAACATGGCCCCTTGACATACTATGATAAAATGCACCGCTGTTGCTGTAACTGTCATGAAAATTTAACATCTTTTACAGTAACTGAGTTATTGCAGCATACAAAAACCACTACTAAAATACGTTATCATTTCCAAAAAAAAAAAAAACTAAACAGAAAAGCCACATAACTGAATCTTCTACTTTAACAAATCCAAACTTTACCTTTTAATCAAGTTACTTTACTTAAAATGTATCGATCATGTTCTGAAGCAAGTCCAAGTAATAAACCCTTGAAGTTGGATATATTCTCCTTATCGCATACAACACCAAATTATATGGATTTTGATACAAAAATTGGGCTCTTTTTACATTTTATTTTTGTTGATAAGGACAGTCCACAGAGTTTTTTTTATTGGAAATGAAAATCCCTGCCATGACATCATGAAAGATTGATCCCACTATGCTTCTCTACTTAAACTCATGTATAGGCTACCATGTTTTAAATGCATCAGTAGCATATTATTCATTCCTACAAAGCATCAAGTAGGTGAAAGACCTTACACTGAAAATGAAGATGTGATTCAGAAAGCGCAATCTAAATAAGAATTAGCTCTTCTAAAAAAGCAAGTTGTCTTCACCCACAATGCTTTGCAAATGTTTGCATTGCAGATAACTGTCCAGTACCTACTGTGACATCATGTTGTGGGTATACAGTGAAAAAAGTAAACAATGAAACTGAAAACTAAAACACATTATTACTTTTTTTTTATAAAAATAAAGTGCAGTTTTAACTTGTGTGTAATTGGAAATTAAATTAACTGTAAAATAAAGCTGCTTCAGAACTTAGCCAATGCATTTTAAATAAAAATGTTCACTTGTAAAGGGGAAACACAATGCAACAGACTTTAATAACATAAGAACAAAGTCACCACTTGAAATGTTAATAACAATTGTATATGTTAATATTGCGGCTTAAAAGCACGCCACCTTTTATTTTAGAATAAGTCTGTGTTTGTTATCTTGCTCATAGCTTTTTCATTTTTATTTTGCAGTTTCTTGTCAGTGAGAGTATATTCTATGAATTAAATGAAGTGTTTAAGCACTGCATTATGGATATGCAGACGAGTTATGACATAACATTCAGTTCAAATACTTCTGTGTAGGTAAGCCAACACTACCTTTGGTTAGTAACTTCATTCTGATGGCTGCATCTGACATACACACTCCTTTCATGTAACTTAATAGCAGCACAAAAAGGCATTCTCCCCCATACAATGTACATGCTCATCAAGTTCTGTTTTATAGCTCCATATGTTGCATAAAAAGAAATTAAATTTCATCTTCTCCTTGTGCATTCATAATGCCACAGGAAAAAGAAAATCTCTCAGGTCATTAATCTGAGCACCTGCCATATCCTGCTTTTCTGAGTTTAACTCTGTCACCAGTTCCTGGAAAGTCTTTCATTGGCTTTAAGTATGTGTCAGTATGTGTGCCACTTCCTAGTTTCATTGGCTTATCACCTGCCAATGAAAGACAGCTACTTGCCACGAAATCTAGGAGCAGACGTAGTGGGTCAGCATTCAAACAAAAAGCAAGAAAAAAGTTGTGTTGTATTTTTAAAATGTCAGAAAACTTGCCTTTGTTTTTTTTTCTTTTAATTAAATTAAAGCTGATGGCAGGGCCCCCAGCAAGTACTGGGTCCTAGGCAGCTGCCTAGGTCATCTAGTATTGGATTCAGATTTGCTAGTCGATCTGCATGAAGAGGGATGACAGTCAGTGTCCATTGCTTGCTCAATCATCATACCTGAAGGGGGTGTTATACATCCCACAGCAGGAATAGTACCTTTGGGTTACACTACAGGTATACTTTCCATAAGAGGTGGGGAACTCAGATATGGGCATGCCAAACTGAACATCATTGTCTTGATCTGCATAATTAGTGTGCCACCAACACAGCACTCGAGCATTGTAGGCATGGCACCCTGCTGAACAAAAAGCAAAGCAAGATGTTAAGAACAGAAGATAAAATCTACTGACTGCCTAAAAAATGATGGCTCATAATCTCTGACTGTCATTTCCTATGCCTGATGTCCTTAGTTGCTGCTAACTATCAGAATGGAATAGATCAATAGGGATCACTAATCATGGTGAGTTCAGCTGGTTAAAATAACATTAAAAAAGGAAGAAAGTAATTTTAGGTGTCATGGATTACTTCAAGCAGGGAACCATTTAGAAATAGAATCCAGAAGGTTGCAGTAACTAACAATCAAGGATCAGAGCAAGGGAATGGCAATGGTAGGTCAAACCAGCTTTACCAGACCATCAATGTCCTTAAACTGCATGCAGACCAAGCCCATAGGAACGTCCAGTGATCTGGGAAAATAGAAGAAAGTTAAACACAAGTTCAATAACAGAAATATCAATCCATCATGAAGGTTCATGATCTCAATTTCACAAAGTATTTTACATTGGTATTTCTATCAGTGACGAAGAAATTGACTTCTAATGAAACTAAGAAAAACACTGACTTTAAGGCTGCTACTGTTACTTTTATTCAGAAAGGTAAGAAAGGTAAGAAACCATGGATGCTGTCCAAAATAATGTGTATCAAAACTTTGGGTACTAGACAATTACTGTTTCTGCAGCACATGAAATTTCAGACAAGTCCCAGGTCATTTGTCAGTTGTCCTTTAAGGTCTGCAAAGCAGGGGAATCCAATATGGGTTATTGAGCTGCACTCTTAACCTACCTAAAAGCTCTTTGGCAATCAGAACCCCATTTTCAATACTCTGCTGTAAAGAAAGCATTGTTATATGAAACTATGTTTTCATTTTCGAACAGCATCCATAAAGGCCTCTAAAACTCATAGATCTCTAAATGCCTGCAGTTGTGAACAATTACAAAAGCCTGGACCTGTTTGGAGATGATGTAAACAAGAGAATTTCTTATCACTGTGTTCATCTGTGATAAATATGATGTGGTGTAACATTTACATTTTATAGAAGACTATGTCAGTTATAAGTTGTCAAATGTGATAGGCTGCAGTCATGTATAGTTTAGCATTGATGTGTAATGTCATATCTGAATATATGAGTCCTAGTTGTCAATATTGCTGTCTTATAACCTCAGCTCTTAGAGGCATGGTTGGATTACTACTGACTGTTTGTTTTGCATACAGGCTGTGAAATTGCCTGTCAGAATGCAAGTCATCATATAGGGCAATACTTGAAAATGACAGCTGTCATATTTGTTAGGTATGGAGTAAGCGAATGGCAAACAAGTTATCACACAGACACTCTCTATTTTCATCTGCTCTGAGGAGCCGTAAAAATAGAAAAAAAATCCATCATGTTAGTAAACAAATCTCTACTGTATTCAAGTATTTCATCTAGAACAACACAAGTGTTATATAAACAAATCTGCAGTATATCCACTAACATATTGAATAACACATGACATACAAGTCATATTACAATCCACATGCAAGTGCCTGTTTGTGTGTGTGCACATGTTTATAATTAGCAGCACCATAAGCATCAATCTGAAAGCAATTACACATGTCTGTAACACAGCTGTCAGGGATGTAATTTGGAGGTGTTTGGAAAAAAAAAATCTCCTGTTCTTGATCAAGCAGGTCAAGTAATCAAATAAAAGCTTAACTGAAAACAGGCATTTGTGTTTTGTGAGTTCTGCACAATTAAAAAGGAACAAATGAGTTGTTATATCAAAAAGGCATGTATTGTATATTGCAAAAATGCATATGGTATGGTGAAATGTTTATATTTTATAATCACTGCATACATATAAACACAGTCTGTGTATACTGAAATGCATATGCCATGGAGTGAAATCTGTAGGTCTTATACTGATATGCTTTCAGCATTTAATGAAATACCCTTCCTGAGTGCTTCCATTTCAGCTGCAGTGCATACACTATGCAATGAAGCATATATGTTACCTAATGAGGTGCACCTGCCTCTGCCGCATCTATATCATATTATCGCATGATAAAAAGAGCAAACACTCTTTCATTGAACCAATAATATCGAAATAACAAAAAAGCGAACACATGGAACAGGGAATTATTTCCCAGGGAAAAAATTTGCTGCTCCATAAAAAAAAAAAAACGTTTAAACACAAAATAAAGTAGGGGGCTTCAACCCCCACCCCCCAATGTGGTGGGGCTGTGCCCCCCCCACCTCTCCTACTTAAATATACCAACTCCGTGATCGCACCATAGTGGAGGAAATAGCAAAGTCCTGAAGACGGCCCACAGAATTTTTCCCTGGGAAAGAAATTTATGTTCCGTGACTTCACTTTTTTCTCCTTTTGACATTATCAGATCGATGAAAGAGTGTTTGCTCTTTTCATCATCCGATAATGTGATATAGAACCCATTTGTCAAGGTCTCTTAACTTCCTACTAATCAGCATATAGAAACAAATAATCTGTGCATTATCCTGTTTAAGCTATTTAATGATACATTCTGTATGCCCTATATACTGAAATGGATACATGTTTTAAATCATTAAGTATGAAAATATATGTACTATATTTAATGGAAAATCTATAGTAATAACACATACAAGCATGCACTATCATCTATGTCATAAACATTCTTGCATTCTCCAATTACCTGCTCTGTCCAATTCAGGGTTACAAGGGGAGCCAAATACTATTGTGGCAATCACAGGGTGGAAGGCAAAGAAACTAATCCTGAATGAGTTCAAAGCTATTGCAGAATACATCCAGTCAGATGAACACACACACACACACACACACACACACACACACACACACGCACGCACACGCACACACACACGCACACACACACACACACACACACACACACACACACACACACACACACACACACACACACACACACGCACACGCACACACACACACACATGGCATAAGTATGCTTCACACAAGGAGAGTTTGTAGGGTAGCAAATTCAACCAAAGTATGTCTTTGTGATGTGTGAGTAAACTATATCACCTGGTGCAATCTCATGCAAACACATGCAGAGCATGTAGACTATGCACAGAAGGCATCCCAATGAAGAACTGAGGTGCAGAGGTAAGAACCATGAGGCAGTGATGTTTAGTGCAGCACCACAGTGGTGCAATAATTCTATGATATGTACTGTCACTGCTAAACCTTTTAAGCAACTACAATGAAAGACGTATACATATATATATATATATATATATATATATATATATATATTGCCTAGTCAAAAATATAGTATTTAGTGAGTCAAATGCACTACTTAATTCTTCCAGCACCACCTTAATCCATCTCACGGTCACAGGTCAGCCAGAGCTTATGTTGACAGTGAGCACAAGATAGAGACACTAATTCTGGAGGGGTGACAGGCCATCATTGAATACACAAAATTACTCACAAATGCAGGCATTGTATTCCCAACTGCAAACTATTTGCAGGATCACTGAAGCGCATATCTTTGTAATGTGGGAGGAAACCAAAGCTCACAGCAAAAACTAACATGAACAAAGAGAGGATGTGTACACCCAGAACAGATGGCAACTAAGCTGAGAGCTGAATTAGAGAACCAATCTCTGTGAAGCAACATTGCTAAATGCTATGCTGCCCAACAAATATAATACCTATTGCAAATAATCTTTATAGACTGAAATAAGAATGTTATGTGCTGAATTACATAGACATTATATTTAAAAATCATATAGCCCCATTCCAAAACATACTAACACTTGTCCATCAAGACCAATCTCACTTCTTTTCCTAATTGACCAAAAACTGTGCTATGCCATTGTTCATCAGTCAGAGCACTGTTTTCTATACAATCACTTGTTAAACAACTGGTGGGCATCTTACAAGCTTCTATTCTATTAGCTTTACATCTGTGATTTTAAAAGAACTTAAATTAAATTTATCACTTCACATGCTCAACTCATCTCAACGACTAGAAATACCAAGTGCTCCTTCCTCTTTCCTGTCTGTTCCTGTTGATATGAGTGTAATTTCAAGTTTAACCACATGGCGCCCACGTTTGGATTTTGAACCATTAAGGGAGCAGATGGGACAGAAACTTAAAAAATATCTTATCATGGTGATGTGTGCAATACTGTCTTCAACACATTTTTTAAAATTATTTTGCTCTAGATTAAATTACCAGATGAGGTGGACATAATGACATAAGTTTGTTTTTTGGCTCAGAATTGTCTTTTCCACAATACACTCTTTGTCAACAGATAATGAGATTATAATGCCCTCCCTCTCGGGTAGGATCTTCTTTCAGTTCACTTAGAATGGCTCTAGTCAGAATTAATACTTACCTTAACAATCTCTGGACACAGTATCATTCATATATTCCCAGCTGTACTCTCTGGTTTGAGTTCTTTGTCATGTTTTAAATATTCTTTAAAGAAGTCTTTCTCCTGCGGGTAAAATAGTGCTTAAATTAGTCTTTTTATTAGGCTGAACTTAAATAATTTACTAGACCATGTCATCATTTACTCTCACTTTCTTTCAGTTTTATAAGTTTTTTTGTTTGTTTTTTACTACTACAGGCACTGATGCTGTATGAAACTGTGGTATAAAACCTACAAATCATCAAACATTAAATATGTTTATGATCCCACTGAGAGAGAGAAAAAGAGTAGCTATGAATGGTGGCACACAACGAAAGAACTGTGTATCCTAAGGCTCATTAGATAAGGCTCATTAGATATATTAAGTCTTTTGGATGTAAAGAAGGAAAGGCTACAAACATTTACTATGTGGACTTTTTCTGGGAAAAGAATGTTTGAAATGTGAAAGCTAATTTGATGCAAGAGCCAAAGAGACAAATTCATAAAAGGTATTGTGAGATTTTATCCACATCCAATATGTTGTGCACCAAAAAAGCTAAAGATCATAAAAATGCCTCAAATGAGAAGAACAGCTAGTCATGTTAGATGTGTGGGATTCTAGGGATAATTGTATTTGAAGGAAAATAATACTCTTTGAAGAAGAAATGTGTGTATGATTTAGTTGTCCTTTAACAAGTTAAAGCAATAGTCTGTTCTCCATTAGGATCCAATCAACTATAATCATCTTTCAGCTCATTGAGTGAATTAGTACCTTTCAGCTCCTTTACTCCTTTCCTTTCCTTTCCTTTTTACATTTGTGTGCGAGCGCATTTGTGTGCTCACACATGTTTGTACATATGTGTGACTATACGTCTATTTTTCTGTGTATATGTGCATGTATGTGTGTGTTTATAATATGTATATATGACTGTGTGTGTGTGTGTGTGTGTGTGTGTGTGTGTGTGTGTGTGTGTGTGTGTGTGTGTGTGTGTGTGCGCACACGTGCAAGAAAGATGCATACATGCATGTGTGTGCATGCATGCATGCAAGCACTCACAGTAAAGTGATTAGGTAATATTTGCAGCTGCAGAATTATCACTATTCTGTCAAGCCCAACCCTTACCTCAGGATTTTCTACTGTAAATATCTCACTGAATTCTAGATTCTTCTTTTAAACTTCTTTTCTAACCCTGAGACTTCAGTACCTGTTTCAGGACCCCATCTGAAAGACTCGGCTGCTATGGTTTCTCCTTCTATGCACTCTTTTGCAGTGCTACCAGTATCTGTGAGACCTTTTGGGCAATGGCCACAGAGCAGGAGTAAAAAAAGAAGAAACTCTCAACAGAATGGGAGAAAATGTCACTGGCAAAAGATGTACCAGCTTGGACGCAGAGAAGAGATCGCTAGTGATCAATCTTTCATTGATGGAACTATCCCAGACATATTTAATGGTTCTTAATGGAGGTTTGTCCTTTATACCCACTCTAAGTTCTGATTTTAGTCATGTGGTTCTTAACCTTAGGATGTTTGCCAGAAATGTTTTACTAAAAGTGCTGTTTCCAACTTCTGATATGGTTTCTACTTTGAGAAAACCTAGTACCTTTATACTTCCCTCTCATACACTCATAGAAGCCTTATTGAGAGTGTGCGAGACTGATATTTTTGAGAGCCTAAACAACCCACACTCTCAGCATTTCTATAATTTGAGCCATGGTGAATGGTTGGCTTTGTCTGAACTTAGAAATAATCAAGATATTCAAATAAGGCTGGCTGACAATTTGGGAGCTGTGGTTGTTATAGAAAGGACAACCTATCTGGAGAGTATGCATAACAATGTTGTCTGATACTGATATTTAAGTCCAGATTACCAAGGTGGAATTGAATGGGCTGGTACAATTAGTGCATATGAACCTATATGATCTTTTAATGACTAGACTCTTGACGAAAGAGCTTTGTGAATTCTTATTAGTCCAAGACCGTTTTGTCCCTATGACATATGGGCTGCCAAAGGTCCATAAGGGCCCTGTGAGACCACCCCTATGACCTATAGTATCTGGCAGGGACTAGCTTACAGAGCCTTTGTCTATTTTTATTGAAAACAAATTGAAGACAGTCTTAGACAAGATCCTCACTGTCCTTAAAGATACTAAACACTTTTTATGGAGCCTTTTTGATAGTGTTACAGGCTTTGATTTTGTATCACGGAATTTCTTGGTCACTTTGGATGTGCAGACATTATTTACTGTGATCCCTAATGATTTGGTGGTTGAAGCAGTGAGGCTGTTTTTAACTCACAACAGTGACTGCAATCATGACTTGATTACCATTGTTTGTGCTTTGCTTGAGATAGTGTGGGTGTAGCCATGAAAACAGTGTGCACAAATACCTATACGAATATGGTTGTGGCTAATTGGGAGGCTGAATATGTGTTTGGAGCTGATGCCTTTTCCTCTCATGTAAAATATTAAGGTCACTTTTTGTTTTTTTGCTCTGGAATAGCACAATGGAAGCCCTGGACAAGTTCATTACGTTTCTGAACAATAGCATGCCGTTCCTGAGCTTTACGTTTAACTACTCGATGGACACCATTGATTTTTTTTGGATGTCCGAGTGTATAAGACTAACGATGGTTAGCTTAATATTTGTCTTTTCAGGAAAGAATGCTGAAGGACTAGTATCCTTCATCACACTAGCATGTACCACAGGCATGTTTTCAGAGATGGCTTAAAGGGGCAGCATATGAGAGCCTCACACCTTCATACTGAGGATAAGGAAGCTGTGAGTGTGATGGAGGCAATGACTAGTGGTTTCCGTGAGAGGGGATATGGTACTGTTGAAACCCATCTACAGTGTATTGAGGCTCAGGATCTTAGGAGGACCAGAGTAAGACTTTATTTCTCCAAATGCAACCCACATAAATATGATCTCTCTCCTCAACATTCAGCACATCCAGCAGCTTGTTCCAGGACTAGAATTACTTTGCCATACTCTAGTGACATTAATCTTGTTTGTCAGGCTATCAAGAAAACATGGTAGATTCTGAAAGCCAATGAAAATATAAGAAGAATTGTTGGAGAACATCCAAACTTTTGTTTTAAGAATGCCTTCTCTCTGAAAATGCATTTTTGTTATGGCCGCAGATCTACGGTGGGGGTGGATATGTCTTAAAGAGTTGGAACATTTCCTTGTAGGATGTGCAATCCATGTAGTGCTATTTCCTCTGAAAATTTTTTTGTTTATCCTGTGACTGGAAAGAGGTTTTTACCCATATTATATGCTGACTGTAAGAGCACACATTTAATGTACTTAGCTGTCTGTAATGTCTGTGCTTATTTTTATGTAGGTAAGACCAATTGCTCTTTGAAAGATCGTATCTTGGACCATCTCCATGACATACGCAATGTTAATATCAGTAGTGCAATAGCTAAACATGTTGCTACCTTCTCTGCTCATTCTTTTAAATTTTTGGTTTTGCAACTGGTTAATAATGGCCTGAGGGTAGGGGATCCTAAAAATAAAACTAAGCTTGCTGAAACTAGATGGATTGTTAAATTACAAATGGATAATGACCATGGTCTTAACTATATGATCCCATTAAAACCAGTTTTAAAAGCTAGGAGATTAATGTACTGATTTTAATTGCCTTTTAATAGTTTCTTCTTAACTGTTTTTTGGCTATCTTAATTTACTTTTAACTCGGATTTGCTGCTTTTGTAACCTCTGAGAGTATTTGAATCTGTGTTTTTTACTTTGTTCTATGAGCTGATGAAGGGCACCCAGCCTGAAAGAGCTTATGAGTAAACTATTGTATGCTGAACAGCTTTGTTAGTCGGTTCCTCTGTTTTTCTTGTGATATTTTGTTTGTTGTGTTGAATCGACTTTTAGGCACGGTTTATATTTTATTGTGTTTTATGCTCCTTCCTCTTTCATGTCTGTTCCTGTTGATATGAGTGTGATTTCAAGTTTAACCACATGGGGCTTAGCTGTGGCTTGAACATTTACATTTGGTTTTTTAAACCATTAAGGAAGCAGATGGGACAGAAACTTAAAAAATATCTTATCTTGGTGATCTGTGCAATACTGTCTGCAACGCATTTTTTTTCTGTTTTTTGTTTACTTGGCTCCAGATTAAATTACCTGATGAGGTGGACATAATGACATAAGTTTGTTTTTTGGCTCAGAATTGTCTTTTCCACAATACATTCTTTGTCAACAAATAATGAGATTATAATGCCCTTCCTCTCGGGTAGGATCTTCTTTCACTTCACTTGGAATGGCTCTAGTCAGAATTAATATTTACCTTAAGAATCTCTGGACACAGTATCATTCATATATTCCCACCTGTACTCTCTGGTTTGAGTTCTTTGTCATGTTTTAAATATTCTTTAAAGATGTCTTTCTCCTGCGGGTAAAATAGCGCTTAAATCAGTCTTTTTATAAGGCTGAACTTCAGTAAGTTACTTGACCATGTCATCATTTACTCTCACTTTCTTTCAGTGCTATAAGATTTTTTTGTTTGTTTGTTTTTCACCACTTCAGGCTCAGATGCTATCTGAAACTTTGCAGTATAAAACCTGCAAATCATCAAACATTAAATAGGTTTATGATCCCACTGAGACTGAGAAAGAGACTAGCTATGAATGACGACACACAATGACGGAAGTGTGTAACCTAAGGCTCATTAGATATATTAAGTCCTTTGGATGGAAAGAAGGGAGGGCTACAAACATTTGCTATGTGGACTTTTCTTGGGAACAGAAAGCTTGAAATGAGAAAGCTAATTTGATGCAAGAGACAGAAAGACACATTCATAAAAAGGTATTGTGAGATTTTATCCAAATTCAATGTTGTGCACTGAAAAACCTAAAGATCATAAAAATGACTCAGATCAGAAGAACAGCTAGTCATGTTAGATGTGCGGGATTCTAGGGGAAATTGCATTTGGAGGAAAATAACACTCTTTGAAGAAGAAATGTGTGTATGATTTAGTTGTCCTTTAACAAGTTAAAGCAATAGCCTGTTCTCCTTTATGATCCAATCAGCTATAATCATCTTTCAGCTCATTGAGTGAATTACCTTTCAGCTCTTTTCCTGTGTATATGTGCATGTATGTGTTTATAGTATGTATATAGGGTCTATATCATATAATCGAATATTGAAAATATCAAACGCTGTAAAGAGTGAAAATGGTGGAACTCAAACTCCTTATTGTGGAAGGCTGTGCCTCCCACACCCCCCCCCGTTAAATATATATTCCAACTCTGAGATCGCACTACAGTGAGGAAAGGGCAAATATTCCGATCTACACTGTACTGCAATCTCAATAAAAGAACTTCGAGTTGTGGCATTTTCATTCTTTAGAGCATTCAACATTTTCAATATTCAGTTATATGATATAAACCCTGTATATATGACTGTGTGTGTGTGTGTGTGTGTGTGTGTGTGTGTGTGTGTGTGTGTGTGTGTGTGTGTCAGAGGTGTGCACACATGTGTGTGTGTGTTCATGCATGCAAGCACTCACATAAGGCGATTAGGTAATATTTGCATCTGCAGAATTATCACTATTCTGTCAAGTCCAACCCTTACCTCAAGATTTTCTACTGTAAATATCTCACCAAATTATATATTCCTCTTTTAAACTTCTTTGCTAATCCTGGTTCCTTCTTAGATTTAATTACTATTTTATTCTGGCATCAAGTATTTTACCATGTCATCCTTATAATGTTCCGCTCCTTGCTTTTTTTCCCCCCTTCCTGATAAATCATTTACTTCTAATCTCATCACATTCTCTACTGAATCCTTCCTAACAACTCATCTGCATTTCTTAGTGATGTAATCCTTCTTTTTTTTTAGGAAGTCCAGCCCCTTCTCTTCCCAAGTTACAGCTTCAGTAGTGAGCTGTGTGTTACCAACTTAGATATTATGCTTCCATTAATTCATCAATGTTCAAGCTTATTGCAAACTTTTATTATATCAAACCAACCAAAAAAGTAAAATACAATTGTACAAAGCATGCAAAATACACTTTAGTGAGTAAAGGAGAATGATTTTTTATTAACATAGGACAGTTGTCAGTTTTGTATGAACTGTGACTAGTTTTGAGTTAGTGCAATAATTTTGTCCAGTTTAGTTGTTTTAGGCATGTATAGTGATATGTTTTACAATGCAGATTTATAGCAAATTTAGTTACTTTATTGTAACACTTTTTAATGTGTTTCACTGCAAGTTTTGTGAATTGGTTAATATAGGCGAGGCATAGGGTGGTATAGGGAACGCATAGGTAATGGTGATGGATTTCTTTGTTACATCTGAGAGGTAAGGTTTAACCCTGGACAAACTATCTGTTTTTTATGAGCTTTTTTTGCTTGTTGTATGCGATGGCCATATTTGTGCTGGTCATCAATAATGACATCAAGTAGCTTGGTTTGGGTTATCATTTCAGTGTTGGTTTTGTTAGCCAAGGTTATGCTGCACACAGAACACTGAGGTGCATCAGTTCTGACTGCAAATGCAATATCAGCATGCATTTCTGAATGCCAGCAATGGGCTGAAGGCTGATTGGATCAGCATGGCATGCTAATCACACCCCCTAACACTGTGCACTCAGGGCATCTGCAGTCTTCACCCCACCCTAGCTATGGCCCTGAGAGGCAACTCTTCAGAAAGTGATCAACTGAGGTCAGGGCATCTGCTAGCTTATTTAGGTATTCTGTTAGCAGATTCTCTGGTGCTAAAGTAATAGGCTTTAGCTTTAATAAAAGTTATTTTTATGGTTTGAGTGGGAAGAGGCTAAATGCTGAATATGTGATAGGAGTTTTTATTTGAGGTGAAACTTGTGAGGTAGGCGACTGACATCTTTAGAAAAGAAGATTTCAGACTATAAAGTAAGATGAATTGGGCAGCAAGGCTGTCAGTTTTTTTATTTGAAGTGAGTGGATAGAGCATCCAGAGTTAAAATACTTTTTATTGAAGCCCAGAAAGATTTAGTTATGTTTGTGAGTTTTTTAAAGTATGACAAAGTAAGAATTTTTTCCCAATCAAAGATGTCTATACTGTAGTAGTTTTACTTTGTTTTCTGATCAAGCTTTCCAAGCATTATCTCTTTGACTCTTGAGAATTTTTGTTTTCCTGGAAAACCAGAGTGCAGGATAGACAGTTAGCCATTTTATGCCGAAAGGGGGCTTGAGAGTTACAAGTGGATAGGAGTGCATTATTAAACTGAGTGACAACATAAGCTACTGGCAGGGTTTATATGTTGCTTCAGTTATACTGTTTTAAAGTGCTAGAAATGTTTTCTTTTTGGAATGTAGAGAGGTTTCTTATCTGGTTCTAATGGTGTTGCTTGTGTACGTGGATTTTTCACTAATTGCAAATGCTGCAAGGTGGTCATTGAAGGCACTGAGAAAAATACCTGATGAAGCAATTTTGTTACTAGAAGAGGTAGAAATGCATTCTAAACTACATTACCCCTTGGTTGATTTTGTTATATCTGGATGGTGTTCCTATTTCCTGATTGAATCCATACAGTTGCACGGAATTTGATATTTTTTTTATAGTTTATTAGCTAAAAATGTTTTATTCAACCAATTTTATAGTTTCATGAGGGATGTTGGAAGACATCCATCAGATAGATATGTTGTTTCCTGGAGGGATATACAAAGTGATAACAGGTATGTTCTTTTATCTGTTGACTTTTGTTAAAAAGAGCATGAGGGCATTGCCTTGTTTAGTATTTTTATTAACAGTGATACTGGTGTCATTTGCAGTTGTAATTCTGAGCAATACTGCTCACAAAATGTCAAGGAACTACAGGCACTGGTAATATACTGATGTCAGAATCTCACTTGACAGCCTGAAGGTGGATAGGCCGGGTATCCGCTTATGCTTCTGGAGACTCAGGTTTGCCTGGCATTCCAGATCCTGAAGAACTAGCCATAGGATGTAAAGCTGTGTGGCTAATGCATGCTGTCCTACTTTTGGAGGTGGGGGGTGATAACCATACATTAACAAAAAACATACTTTCATGGAGGCAGCAGATAATTCTAGTCAGATGGCACAAAATGTATAATGAAAAAAGGCCACATGGAAGGGTTCACGTGACAATATTTATGAATCTGAACTCATACTGGCTTCCCAACTTAGAGTGCATTTCCTTGAAAATGATGGCGCTTAAGTTAAGAATACAACTCTGATAAGGTGGTAGTCCTAGCTGCAGTCTATCAGTTCTTGCTTCAATACAGGAACCTTGTGATTTTGGGTCATAAGTGGCAAATCTCCCTCCAAAAGGAAGAATCCTCCATGAGTGATCTACCAAAATTGTGGCACACCAAATGGATGTAGAGATGCAGTTAAAAAGATGCAGTCTGATGTGAATGAAATATAGGCCCAGAAAATGACATCAGAATTTTCATGCATTATCATATTCTCATTATAGTGATTGATAATATAGCACTCTATCCAGATGCTATGGTCTTTTACAAATTTAAGGTAGCATGCTTGTTTTTTTTTTTTTTTATAAAATCTCTTTTATAGTTTGAAAGCTAGCCAACATTGTTGACTTATACACATCTATATAAAATACTTATAGTGTTATGCTGTAGCCCTGAATCCTTTAGATATAGTGCTAACACCAGTATGCTTAGTCATGCATAAACGTTTTCAAAATCATACATCTTTTTGTGTCTTTGTTTCCTTCTAAACACCAGAACTGCCCCTTTAACAGACTAACACACGTACCTCATGTGTGAAACTGTCACAGCATTTCTTCTTCTGCCTTTATATTGTTCTGACTTTTTTCTGAGACCAAATCCAATGCATTTAATCTCATCTGATCTTCCCACTCTTCTGTGTGATGTTCCATCATCTTCTATGTGTTTTATTTCTTACTCTCTGAAACCCTTCTAGTTGACTTCTAAATATGTAAGCCATCTGATATATGTTATAGGGCCATAAACTTTCAGTCCCATGCTTTGCATCAAGGAACTTATCATGTTTCAGTTTCCAGAGCTTGAGTAGCCAAGATTTTATTGTATCATATTCCTTCTTCGTTCTCACAGCAGAAAAACACCTTGACAGAGCACCCCACAAGGAAAACCATAAAATAATAGAGAATTTCTACCTTTATCTTCATGCCTCTTTCTTCACTGTTTCTTCCTAATTTCTTAAACTCAAAGAAATATGATGTACTGAGGTCCTTACTTAGGGAGTTTGTGTGAGTGTGTTGAGAATTCTAAACTTGTTCTATCATCAGATTGTTTGGGCTGTTGAATACATCAGTTACTTACTGTAATCAATAATGGCTTGTCTACTGTATCAAATTAACTACATGAACTAATTTAAAAGTTGCCAATTTGGATTACTGCTTAAAAGAAAGCAATAAAAAGAAATGTGTAATGACACAGCTAGAAGCCAAAGAGGCCAAATTACCAGTACTTCTTTGCTGTTTATTTTCACTTGAGAGCAAAGAAAATAAGAAAATAATCCTGATCTAAATGCCAAACAAATGTGCTTGTGTCAGCGCTTCATGCTCAGAGTGTGACTGCATTTTTAATCTATATGTTCAATTATAAATTATGCCAGCAATACATCTCCAGTACAAGTAGAAGAAATGTATCTGATTTCTGAAGAAGATCAATTATAATCTTTATTAATTTATACCATCATGGAAGCAATAAGGAATAAGGAAAGAAACTACTCCTGGCTATTCTTAAAAAGTATTAAATGGGGTATGGAATGCTGAGTAAGCCAGATCTGGTAATGATGGTGGATAAAGCCCTGACTATGGCAAAGGCAACACATGTTCGATTAATGATTCAGGAGTCCAATGGAGCTAATAAGAGAAGATGGGTGGGTCCATCCTTGGGGGGGCTGAGCTGATGAAGCACTACCTGAATCCCCAGGGGAGGGGTGGCAATGCAAATACATAGCCTGAGGCTGGGCATTGTACTCACAAAGCTGTCACCTGGAAGTAGCATTTAACATGGGTGTATGGATGCATGCATTTACATGGAGAGGACCTCTACAGGTATACAGAACTCATCTCCCTGCTCAAATATGAGTTTAGGACATTATAAATACCTTGATTGCCAGGATGCCAGCAGGGGCACAAAAACATTTCTTCTAGACAACTCCTTCAAAGCAGTGAGTAGATTCTCTGGGGTGGGGGAAATGAATCAGTCATGTCCAACTGGAGGAAAGCGTGATGAGCCAGCACACATGCAGTAAAAAATGACATGAAAGAGTAAATTAGAAGCTCCTGGCATCAAAAGGAAAATGGCCATCTTAAAGGCAATATAGCTGAGTTGCAACCAGGGCATCAGATGCAGAGGATAGTACCAATACCATTAAGTTTCAACTGGCACAATTAGAAAAAGTAACAACTTTCCAACAAAAAGTTCAATTCTTGCCTGAGATGTAGGATCCAGATATAGTAATATTACCATCCATGGTCTTAATGATGATTACTGCCCTGAAAAACAACTGGTGCAATTGGAAAAAAGCAGTGGCTGCTATCAAAAATTAAATTCTGGTCTTAGAAGGAAGGTCCAGACGTTATGATATCACCATTCATTTTCTAAGTATAGGTTACATTCCAAATAAACTGCAAGACATTTTCAACATGGTGGATGCCCCTTCATCTTTTTACATCTCTTGTATAATAGTAGTTATAAGGCCCCACAGCCTATTCCACCTAAGGGTATTCTACCAGGGCTTGTTTCTGTAACATTTTGTAGTGCAGCAGATACCATTAATGCTTTCCAAGTAGCTAAAAAAAGAAAGCACATTAACTGGATTGGCAATAATTTGATCATTGATCGAGATTTACCAAAGAAAGCCATGCTGAGCACTATAGAATGATTCCAAGTGCTCAAATGTTGATTCACAGAAGCATATGTTTTCATATATCTGTCCCAAGAAGTTGTTCTTTTTCATGCATGAGTTTAGCTTATGCTGCAGACAAAAATGCTCAGGTTTCCTAAATCTATAAAGAACTTTATAGACATGGCTAAAAATCTACCTTAATTATAATTAATTATTTATACATCATTGAGCTCTATTCAATGCTTTGTTAGACTTGTGCAAGACTGTATTTGAGATATTTTCTGCCTTTATATTTTAATAAACATGACTAGTTAACTCAGTTAACTGTGTAGTCTCTGAGATTTGAATAGGTAAAGTATGAGGTGCCCAAACTAGAACTGTTTAATTATATCTTGAGATGATCCTTTTTAGAGAACTGGCTCAATCATTAAAGTGGTTGCCCATCTTAAAATGTTATTTTCAAGTAAACATATTTCCTTTCATGCCTTCAATACTTCATAGCTGATTTATTTACAGGGAAAAGCATGAATAAATTATGTTCAATAGTAACCACAAGGAAGCTTTATTACTATGACAATACAGTAATAGGGTCTATTGAAAACATACAATTCTTGGGAAATGTTTATTGCTTGTTTTAACATCTTATTTGTCCAATGTCAAGGCAATTAAGTCTTTATATTGTCACATTGAATATTTCCAAATTTGTTATAGACTGGACTATAGTTCTTACAGCATAACTTGTTTCATGCGTGCTGCAGACCCATTAGGTTAACAACATTATCTGCTAATGTCTATTGCATTTTTCTTTGCAATTTATACTACAGTTTAGTAATATAATTAGTTTCATTTTCTGACTGTAACACAGTTACTTGTTTTATTTAAGTTTAAGAATAAAATGGAAACCAATTGCCCAGATAAACCAAACACCACAAGTCCAAACAGAGCAAGTGAAAAAAAGCTCGACACCTTAGTAGCATGCAACACAGTTTATTCCACAAATGACTCCTGGATCACCAAACACATTAACGCTGTTCACAACAACCTGCGTTTTCGTTTCAAAAGACTTCCTCAGATGGAGAACAAATGCATACCTAAAACACACCCAACATTATATATCCTCTATCCTAATTGTAACTAATAATTAATTAATAAAACAATTATATATTTAAATTAATTACCATTAAAATATCCACTAAATAACCAATACATTTTAAAAAATGGTGCTTTCTAAAAAATGCATAATTCATAGATGTACATAAAGTACCTAAAACACCTTTGTTAAAAACTCTATAATAAAACATACATTTTAATATCATTAATAATGCAAGATACATTTTAAAATACATTTTAAAAATAATAAACTTTCAAAGTTTGTAAACAATAGCACCATCTAGTGTGCTATTGGCCACAAACTTTGAAAGTTTATTATTTTTAAAATGATATTAAAATTGTTTTATTAATTAATTATTAGTTACAATTAGGATAGAGGATATATAATGTTGGGTGTGTTTTAGGTATGCATTTGTTCTCCATCTGAGGAAGTCTTTTGAAACGAAAACGCAGGTTGTTGTGAACAGCGTTAATGTGTTTGGTGATCCAGGAGCCATTTGTGGAATAAACTGTGTTGCGTGCTACTAAGGTGTTGAGCTTTTTTTCAGTTGCTTTATTTAAGTTTACCTAAAACCTGTGTGGCTAGTAAGGCATTTAAGGAAAATCAGCCTCGGAATCTATACCTGATTATCTTTCATGCAGATGTAGCCAGCCTGTTTTTTTTTTAATGCTACAAGACATTGTCCTGTTCGATTCTCAGCTAAAACGTCTTCTGTGTGGACACATGCGTGAATGGACGTACCTTCGTTGAAGGTTGTGCGTCAGGGCTGGCAACTCGGTATGTAAAAATCTACTGCCAATCATTAGAGGATCGGAGTTCTGCTGTGGCGACCCCTAACTGGGAAAAGCCGAAAGATACAATAACATGTTAATCGATCAGATTTCTCAATCTTGAACTTAGTAACAGTAAATTAACAGTGGGGTGCACCCAGTCCGACTGAACTATATAGTTAATAACCACAGTTATTCTGAATGTTACAGTTCATTATGAGTTACAATTATTCTCATTTAGCTAATCCTTCTGTGGACTATTATTATTGATTTGGAATGCTGTTCTGTGAACAATTCACTAGTTTTTTATATATTTTCAGTCACTGTTTCATAATTTGTATTGGAATATGTTTTCTCACCAGATACTATGGTTTAAGTGAACCACTGAATTGCTTTGAGTAATCATTGTTTGTAAGAATTACATTCCTTACTTATCATGACTTCTAGGCAACAGCTATCTGATACAACCTTATTCTTTATTTTAATATTAGAATAAGAAGGTTCCATCTCAGTCCTTTGCAATTTCAGGTCACCTCATCCTCCTATTATATTCCGGATTCATGGTCTTATATGTAAATAGACAGCTTCTATAACAAATATAATGGCTAAAATTCATTATCATAAGTTTTATGTATATTATATGTAATATATACTGACAATCACAATGTATCCAAAGTCTCGTTATACTTTTTTATTATTATTTTAGGTGAGTATAACCAAACTGCAAGTCTTCTGGCCTGATTTTCACTTAAGATCATCAAATATCTGTTTCTGTGTAAGCTTGCTCATAGTTATTTCATACTCTAGTCCTATTCCATGATCTGGTAGCTTGATGTTTATAACTTTTAATTTCCCAAGGCAGCTCTTTAGGAGGAAGTCTGTGTACTGGCAAGTACTTATGTTCATGTGTTTAGTTGTTCGACTGTTCCAGCAAGGACAGGGGTTTAGATTATTAACTAATGAGTTGGTGTGTGTGTGTGTGTGCGTGTGTGTGTGTGTGTGTGTGTGTGTGTGTGTGTGTGTGTGTGTGTCTGTGTGTGTGTGTGTGTGTGTGTGTGTGTGTGTAGTACTAGTTTATGACTTAGCTCAGGCATGCTCAATGACAGAGACAGATGTTAGAGATGTATGATCTGATCCACAGATTGTATTGGGATTATATTGTTTAATGACAGTATCACCATCTACACCTTATACTTTGATCACAATTAGGGCTTTTACTACTCAACATTTTTGTGTAGTAATACTCCAATTATGAGACTTTACAGTGTGCATTTATTTTTGCAGTTCTTCTATAGCAGTAAAAATGTTGTTGAAAACTGTATCTTGGAATTTTAACAGCATTCTACTGTGTTCATAAAAATTCTGACATTCACAAGAAATATATATGCTAGGGTCACAGCCAAATAAATATCTTAAGAAAAAAGTTGTCTTTGCACATTATCAATTGAAGAGTAACCTTTATTGTCATGAAAAACTTGAATGCCCACATTTTTAAGGTACTATGTGATTCATTAGGAAAAATTAATGTGTTAACCTATGGAAAGCACTGATCACACTGGCCCATTTGAGACGAGGAGGACTGTCTAATTAAGTAACTTGCTGTGGGTCACACAGTAAGCAACTGGAGGCTAAGAGGATTAAACTCATAACTACTACAGGTTATAGTTGTGCCGTTCATAGTCTAAAACTCTGCACCAAACTGTTTTTAGATTGGAATATATTCTCCCATATTTCATCACACATTTGGTTATCATATCCATTTATATTCCCCTTCAGAAGAAAATAAATTTCTTGATTAAACCCACCAAATTATGTTCTCAGAAGTAAGTCAATAACTTTTCACGGAACCCAGACCAGATCTAAATATTCAAAACCCAAAGTTTACATTCGAGATTAAGCTTTGACTGCACCAGTTAACACACCTTTTACAAGCTGCTAGCTAAATGGCAATCCCGGGATCAAAGAGTAGAGAGACAATTCCCTGATACTCAAAACGTGGCCCATTGTTAAAGAAGGCAAAGGGTTACCAGGCATTTAAAGCTCCAGAGGCAAACATTCTCACAAGAGAGCCATTTCAGGTAGCAAAAATATCCATTTAATAAAACTGACAACAGAAAAAAAATAAGGCAGCTGGCACATTGGGAAGCCTCAGAAATACCAAGTTAACTGCAAACAATGAATTATTCACTCCATTCAGGCAGCCATTTATTCTCCCCAGGCAGAGTACCAGAGAGCCATTTTTCCACCACGCTGTTAGGAGTTTCCACAGATGTGAAAAGACAAGGCAATGAAGGCACTTAATCTATGCCCAGACAGAAAAGTGACATTATAGGAGATCCATTTCCAAGTTGAGATATGTGATTCTGAGTTTTAAAACTGCAGGTCAACAAAGTCTAGCAATATGCAAGTGAAAAGTAGAACTTAAGCATGCAGAGGTGTTCTGTTGTCCTACTTCCTCATAAACAAAGCACATAATTGTGCACAGAGAGGCAAAAGTTTGCTTCTCTGCAACAATAAGATATTCTTGGCCTGCTGTGCAATAATTTCCCAACATTTACAGGATCAGTCTTTGTGGCATTTGGCCCTCAAGAAAGAAATTACTTTAACAGTAGTGCAAAGTCATTATAATAGCCACCAACAGTACTAGTGCAACAGCTATCAGGCAACATGGCCAGGTAGGTAAAAAATTGATAACTAACTTTTATATCTATATGTACCTGAGAAGAGTAAACACAACTTGATTACCATCACAGCCATCAACATTTGACTACTCAGCATAGCAGTGTGTACATGTAGACAACATGGTATTTAAATGAGAATTATGTAACATTAGCAGTGCAACACAGAAATGCAGAACTGTCAGACATGTTGGCAATCAGACCCTTAACTCAGCAACTGCCTGCATGAGAAGAATAGTGGTTACTCGGGCTATAGCACAATGATTATATGATCGAGGGATTAGAATGTTTGACATAATCATCATCATCATCATCAACCCCCTTTTTCCCATTTTCTACATGGGGTTGAGGTGCCGTGTCAACTGTCACCGTCTTTCTCAGTTCAGTGCCACACTCCTACCTTCTTTGACAGTCATGCCTGACTGTCGCAGGTCTCTCTCACATAATCCATCCATCTCTATACTAGATGCCCTCATTTCTACTTGCCTTCTTCCTGCCTGTCCCAAACCCTCTTTGCCCGATTGTCTTCTGCTTTCCTGCACTTGCGACTGAACCAGTAATCTGTTCTCTTTGACTTTCCCTGCAGTTGGAATTACTTGTGCTTCTGCTAGGGTGTCCTCATTTCTTCATATGTCTCACAATGTGCATCCTAACATCCACCCATCTCAGACACTTCAACTTCCTCACCTCTAGCTTCCTCAACTGCTCTGCCTTCACTGTCCATGTTTCTATAATACCCAGTAGTACTAGTCACACTTCTTTGTACACTTACTTTTCTGCTTCTTCAGCATTCGTCTGTCATACACTACCCCTAGCACTCTGCGCCAGTTGGCTTCAGCCCTTCTGATTACAGCTTTGACCTCCTCATTCAGACTCCCCTTCTCCTCAGCCACCCTCCCAGATACTTGAAGCTGTTAACCTATTCCACTATTTTCCGTCTTTCTCAGTTCTCAGCTTCTTCTGATTTCCCCCATTTGTTGCCATTACAACTGTGTTATCAGTTTCAAACCATATGTCTTCAGTTTTGCATTCCATTCCCCTATCCTTTGCTGAAGTTCTTACTCAGAGTCTACCTGTAATGCCACATTGTCTGCATACAGTAACTTTGTTGATCTGTCCCCTCTGACCTGTTTGCTAATGTAGTCCATCAGCAGATTGAACAGCTGTCGGCTCAAAGTTGAAACCTGATGCGCACTCATTCCCACTGAGAACTTCTCTGTGAGTTCAAATACTGTCCATACTTGAGTCATTGGGTCCTTGTACATATCCTGATAATTCTACCAATGTTTCTGGGACTTCAAACCACCACAACACTGCCCAAATCAGCTTTCTTGGGATCTTGTCATATGCTTTCTCCAATTTTAGGAATTTGGACTCTTTGCTCATATGTAGCTTCTTCTCAACTGTCTCACTTCAAACATCAAGTCAATTATGCTACATCCTGATCTGAATCTGAACTGCTCATCACCCATCTTACTTTCTGTCACTCTGCATACTTGTTTATTAATCAGCCTCTCCAAAAGTTTCATGTGCTGTGACAGAGTTTGATACTTCTGTACTGCACATAATTGTGGGTGTCCCCTTTCTCCTTGTACACTGGCACTAGTATGCTTAGTCTCCAGTCATCTGAGAAATGGCTTTCTCTCCATACTGCTATGAGTACCCCCAGGAGCCATTTCTCCCCTAGCTCATCCAATCTCTTGATCATATCCGCTTTATCATAATCTGAGCCAGTTGCTTTCCCAGATTTAATTTTTCTCTAGTGCTGTTCTTACTTCTTCTGGGCTCGTCCTCTTCTTTCATTGTACTCTGTGTCTGGGGCAGTACAGCTTTTTCATGCAGAAGCTGCTGAAAGTACTCCTTACATTTGCCTTTGATGTCCTGTGGACTGGTTGGCAGGTTGTTGCTGGAATCCATTATGAGCAATGACTATCTTCTTTATCTTTCTGTCTTTGCCTTGTGACCTGATAGAGTTTCTTTGTGCCATCTACTGAGCCACATTCCAGAAGCTGATAGTGTGCCTCTGATGCCTTGTTTTTTTTTTTCTCTTAGCCTCTTTTTTAGCCATCCAGTATTCCTTCTTAGCCTGATCCATCTTTTCTACGTCCCATTTTTTCCTGCACTACTTGCTTCTTTGATGACTTTGTGAACTTCTGCATTCCACTGCTTTTTTTACGTACCTTCTTTCCACACCAGACCCAGACACATATATATATTCTCCAGTCCTTACACATGCCGTTTTGAGGCACTGTCATTCTTCTTCAAAACCAACTGTTTGCTCTTCTTTCTGAGGTGTTAGAGTACTCAGTAATTCCTTCAACTCTTTTGTTTTCTCTCCAGTCAACTTCCAGGTCTTCAGTCTAGTCTCTGTTAACCTTAAAGCCTTCTCTGACCACTCTTTACAGCTGATTGTGACAACTAGTGGTTTATGCTGTGGGCCAACTGTTTCACTGGGGATGACTTTGCAATCACAGATTCCACCCAAATGCCCTTTCGTTACTAAGAGGAAGTCTACCTGAGTTGCATGTTAGCCACTTTTGTATGTGATCTTGTGAATGTCTCTCTTGCTGAACCATGTATTAGCCAACATCAAGCCATTTGCCATACAGAAATCTAGAATGGCTTCTCCTTTTTATAGTCCTGTTGCCACACCTATCTGGACTCAGGCAGTTCTTATATCCTGTTCTGTCTGTCATGATATATGCATTGAGATCACTCATTATCAGCACCAACTTTATGTTGTCCTACTTTATCTAGTACCTCTTGCAACTACAGTCTGAATGCATCTTTTTTCTGTGGGATATAGGTTGAGATTACAACTAGTGTCCAATCCTTATCCTAGAGTCTGAGGGCCAGGAGTCTGTCACTAATTTTGATGATATCCGTCACTGTCTCTTGAAGCCTTTCTCTCATCACAATTAACACATCATTTCTAGTCTGTCCTTCTGAGTAATAGACTCTGGATCACTGTCATCTATCTTCTCATCTGGATACAGAGGATGTCCTGCTTACCATCAGGTCATCCCCTTCAAGCTGGATGTTGTTGATGAACCTACATTGAATGTAGCAATCCATAGCTCATGTTTGGCATGTTGATTGGTTTGTATGTCCAGCTTTCACCAGAGCTATCCCAGGTAATCAAAGCTGGGCAACTGGACACCAGTCAGCCAGTAGCTTATTGCCCCAGGGCTGTGGGGCTTTATAGCAGGCACACACTGATCAGCATACCCTTCCCACCATTAGCTTGGGTCTATGGCATATGTCAGAGTCACAGACATGTGATCCATGTTCTCCTGTCTAGAGGATACTGCATACCACAGCTGATACCCAGTGTTTTATGCAACTATGCCCTATAGGGCACCATTTAGAGTCTGTACTGCTGCCAGCAACTCTATTCTTCAGTGGGTTTTAGGTGAAAACACTTAGCATGTTTTTTGTGGATGTGGAAGGAACCCCACAGAAACAACACGCAAACTCCATACAAGCATTGGCAGAAGGGCAGGATTGAACCTTCTGCCTTGTACAAAGGAGGTGAAGACCTTAATCATTATGCCATTATGTTTTCTCTAGTATGTGTGTGTGTGTGTGTGTGTGTGTGTGTGTGTGTGTGTGTGTGTGTGTGTGTGTGTGTGGGTTTTGTTTGTTATTTTACATACATAAAGGGGAATTAGGGGCTTCACCCACTCCATAAAAATGTAAGTTTTACAACATATATTTTTTGTGTATTTGGTTAGATTTGTATGTGTTTTCAACATCTGTGGTTTTTGAGTTAGTGACAGCCATCATTTTGGTATTTCATTTATTTTCTTGCATTATTTTCTCATTTGTTGTTCATGCAGTCATGATTTGAGCTTGCATCTGAGTAGGGGCAGCACAGAACATAAATATGCAGGTAAGTGAAATGAGTGGTGTGGTCCATAACCTTTAAGTAAAATGAGTGGTATGGTCCATAACCTTTATATGTGTGCCTGGGATGAATAGCAGGCCAGAGGACATTACAGTTGTAATCACACTCAAGAGAAATGCCAGCTACTATTAATACAACATAGCTGAAGAAGATAAGTGAATTCAAAGGCCATATAACACATAATATTTTTGGGCTTGTGGGCCATGGTGATACAGGCTGTGCCAATACACTGCACTGTGGCCAGGTACCATCAGAGGGCAGGAGACTTCAATACTGAAATTATTGAAAGGCACTGTGTGTTTTAGTGGAGCACTACCAGCACATTGGTACTATTCACTTTTAAATAGTGAAGGAGAAGAGGATGTACATAAAAAAGCTATTAACAAGTTGTATATGTATTTATATGCTCAGAGCAGGGTCATTGCCATAGGCTGATACCTCACCACACAGAAGTGGATTAGCTCCCACAATAATACTGTGACTTTGATTAAACGTAATGCCTTACATTTTTATCTAGTAGACCCAGTGATCAACTGAAACAAGACAGCTGTCTGTGCCGGAGAACTTGAAATTACTGAATGTGCTACACTTCCCTCTTTAAGCAATGGCGATGGATTGTTGATGCCTCTATCCTCTAATGGGATTAAGTCACAGTCAAACAGGATCAGCAAAACACTTATCATAGTTCTGCAGACTCGAGAATTATGAAGAAGTGGGGAATTAAACAGGCAACAGACGGAAGAATTAATTCACTCTGTTCAGCCAGTTAGACCTGATGTCACCCTGCAAGTTTGCTACAACTTCATGTTGAGCTACAAGTGCATTTATATACACATATTCAGTAGAAAGTAATCAATGCGAGTCAACTATGACACACACAAGTGTTTTACTTTAAACTATGCATTGTAGGATCTAATATTATGCATATTACCTAGAAAGTTTAAATTAAATCTATAACTAAAGTAAAAAAATGCTAGCAAATCTAATATAAAACAGACTGGCTAATAAACCAAAAGAAAAATAAATGCTCCTAAGCCTAGTTCCTCTAAAACTGTTATGCTTTAAATACATATAATGAGAAAAGAGATTCAATAAGAGTATGCCAGCCTATGAGTTAATAATATAAGCCATAGGAATTTGCATTGATTGCAAAGAAGTAACACTGAATGCTATACATTAAACAGTAATAAAGCACAGCATTATCTAGAATAGTTATGAACCAGCATCTGCTTGTCTAAGTATTTTATTGCAGTCACAGTTAGTTTACCTTAACAGTTTTCACAGAGGTGAACTGCAGTTCTAGATTCCACTAACCTTTCTTAAATTCACAGGTAACTAAATTCATAGACAGGATAGGATCAGAATATTCATAATATGAATCACTTTGTAATGCACATGCCTACAACACACAGATTCTTAATGTGATGATGTAGGATTACTATACAAGATGCCTGTTCAAACTATACTATTAGACTCTTAGTTTAGTTGCTGCTGATTAGACATAAAAATTAACTGAGGAAGTCGGTTGAATCTTTGAGCGCAGACTGTCACAGAGAAATGGAGATGCACAAATCAGTATGGCAGGCACTTGTGCAGCATTCTTATATAATTACTTCTCATTACCTTATGCAAATCACCATCGATAGCACAACGTAGGATCATAGGATCATAGAAGGTTACTAGGCTAATGGCCCCAGGGCCCTTACAAGCTTAGCCAAGTTCAATCTGTGTTCCCAAAGGTGTCTGGTTCAAGCAGACACTAAAATCGGCACCTATTGCCCCTGTTCTAGAGAGACACAGGTGGAATCCCTGGGTTGAATTTCCAGTTACCCATCCAGTCATCCAAATTACACTTAAATAGGGCCAACGAGGAGCTTTGTTTAACATGAATAGGAAGCTTGTTCCAAAGGTGGGGCAATCTCTGTGAGACAAATCTGTTTCTCTAGAAAGTTCTGTTGATGTCACATACCAGGTTAAGGTCCTTTGAGCGAGTGACCCCGTGTGGCATTTGACTTGCAAATGTGCAGCATTTCCATTAAAGCTCGGTCAGAGACTGCTCTATATGCAAAGCACAGGTCACCTCTGAGCAGTCTGTACAACATAGAGTAAAGTAACATGTTGTACATGCATAAGACAGATTTTGAAGACTCGGAATTTTTTTTGCAAGGAACCCTTGTGGTCTTTCCCATTAATGCAGGTATTTGGAAAGGAACATACCAAAGGGAGCATTGTACTGTATTATTGGCCTGATGAGGGATGAGTACAGGGGGTTATAACCACTTTTTTTTTCTGGAGGCAATGCCCTTACTTATGAAATGAGCAATACAAAATGCTCTTCTTACCACTGTGGAGACATGGTGATTGAAGTTAAGGTTGCTGTCAACCTGTGTGCCCAGATGTCTCACCACTGACTGTGTGCTTAGGGTATTGTTATTGATGTGGTAGTTTGCAGGAACATCAAACTTGCTGAAGGGGATGATAATGCAATTTTTTGCATTAAGTTTAAGACCATGACTTTGGCACCAGTCATTAGTCTGCATAAGACCTTCTTGCAGAATGTTGGCATTGCTAGGGATTTCAGTGATTGTTTCTAGTTTGCAGTCATCAGCAAACTTTGTCAGTCACAGTCCTTTACTTTTAGCCTGTACTTCAAAGAAGTAGATTCCAAGCAGTAGGGGTCCCAGAAACGATCCCTGTGTACCACCACCAGTTATCGGTCTGCTGGAGGAGGTGGAGTCCCTTATTTTGACTGTATGAGTTTTGTCAGTGTGCCAGTTTGCAACCCACCTGACAATGTATGGGTTGATACCCAGTTGGGTGAGTTTATCAATGATGTCTGAGTGGGGGATTGTGTCAAAGGCCTTGGCTTAGTCTAGGTAGGCCATATGCACAGATTTGCCCTCATCTAGGCTTTGGTAACTGTCTCAAAGAAATCCACCAAGTTTAACAGGCATGATCTCCCCTTGACAAAGCCAAACTGGATGGGGTTGAGCGTTTGGAGATTTCCTGTATCTTTGTTGATAAGGTCCATGATGATTCATTCCATGGCCTTGCAGATAAGGCTGATCAGGCTGATGGGTTTATAGTTCCTGGGGTCTGTGGATGCACCCCTCCCCCCTTTCTGCAAAGGAATGATGATAGCTGTTTTCCATTCTGCTGGGAAGAAGCCACTGCTTAGGCTGTGATTGAAAAGCATGCTCAATGATGATTCTAATTCCAGTTTTAACCCATGTAGAACACAGCCTGGGATGTTGTCTGGTCCCATACAGGCTGTGTTTTTTGGCCTTGGAGGTGGCATTTAAGACCTGGTCCTTGGAGATACTAGGTGGGGGACAGGTGTTAGGAATGCTTTATGTTATATTTGCCGGGAACAGGGGAGTGAAAGTTTTCACTGAACCTGTCAGGCAGCAGGTTTGCTATATCCACAGGTTCTATATATGTAGTACCATTAACTACAAGTTCAGTGCAAATCTGGACCTTACTGTTGAGGTTATGGATGTAACTAAAGAATGCCTTGTGGTTATCCTTAGGGAAGCTAATATGGATTTGTAATTAGCTTTGGAGGACTTCACTTGGAGTCTTATTTGCTTGTGAGGAGAGAGTGTTTCCAGTTTGGAGACCATTCCTTCCTACTCTTAGACAGCAATTTATTTCTCCTGTTGTATGGCCTATTAATGGCAGTTGTCCACAAGGCAGGTTTGTTTTTCTTTGAAGATCTTGCATTGGTTCTATCAGGTATGGCAGTGTCAATACAATTGTACAGGTTTCCACAACAGCATCCACTCGATCGACCAACAGCTGAAAGATGACACAAATAGATATTTGATTTGAATATTTAATTGAAATGAGTATATATGTTTCTTATGTTGTGCAGGCTTTTATTGTCTGAAGAAGTAATGGGATGTCACTACAAAAGTGCTAATGTTGAATTGTGAATAAACCTGGTTTGGATATACTTCTATTTGTGTTATCTTTCAGCTGTTGGTCGATCCAGTGGATGCTGTTATGGAATGCTCAATTATTTTATTTTTGTTCTTCTGGACTGTTTATTTCCACTGCCTACACTTGTTTGTGGATTGGACAATTGCACAGGTGCTTGTATAAAGCACTGGTGTATAACTCAGCATAGATGTCTGTTCCATCAGTGGAGGGAGGGACTGTGAAGCAATTTATGCTGTCACATAAAAGGTTGTAATTGGCCCTAGAGAAGCTTTTTTGGTCAAGTTGTTGCTAAGGGGTGTCTTGTGTTATAGTTACGCCTAGCAAGACTGATTTGTGGTCAGATCTCACCAGGCATAGCCACACACTGGGGGTGGTGCAGCAGTCCCCCATGTTGGAGAGCACTAGGTCCAGGATGTTTGAGTCCCTTGTGGGTGCGTCAATCAGCTGGTCCAAGGCATTGGAGTTAACGAAGCCCAAGAACCTTTGAGCAAGTGAGTTAGAACACATATAATTTACCCAGTCTATGAATGGGTAATTAAAGTCACCCAAAAATAGGGTGTTTGGTTGTATCTTGACTGACTCAAGTAGATCCTAGTAGGCTGAGTGGATGCCTTGATTCATGGATGGGGTCAAATAGCCGGCAATGACCTGAAGAGGGGTCTTACCTACAGTCAGTTGCACCTGAAGTAATTCAAGGGAATTGTGTTGTTTAACCAATTTAGAGGTGCATTTATCTATAATGAATATTGATACACCACCTCCTTTAGCTCTCACACCTTCAGTTTGTGGTCTGAATGTGAAGAAGGAAATGTAACCTGGTAAAACTGGGGTGCTCTCTGCAGCCTTAAACCAGGTCTCAGTGACTACACAAATGTCAGCATCTTCCAGGGTGAGGACTGCTACCAGTGAGTGCAGTTTCTGGTTTAGACTCCTAGCATTTAGCAGCATAACCTTGAGATTATTTTTAGAGGGCATTTTTACATCAGGAATTTTGTTCTTGTGACATTACCTAAAAAAGGCACTGTGGAGATGACAAAAGATTAGCCGGTAACAGAAATCCCAGGGGTGACAGATGAAGACCATCTCTGGCAAAGGATCAAGGTCTGTCGACCATGTCATCCCAGGCTAACAGATATTGGAACCCCTTTGAATGACACCAGAAAATAAGCCAATTATTGAGGTGAATCATTTTTTGTTTATATTGATATTATATCCTAGGTGAAGGTAAAATGCTGCTTAAGGCTATGGACATACCTGTCTGAGACATATAATCAGAGAGCTCAGTCATGTCTCTCTTCATATAGTCCAGTAAGGTACATCTCAAGTGATTCACACCAATATGAACTATGATGGAGTAATAACAGTGCCTGTTGCTTAGAGACTTGAGTATGTGTGTGATGTGAAGAATCCTGGTATCTAACAGACAGCTGACTGCGACCTTTTCCTTATCCATTCTGGTGAAAGGGACATCTGTGTGTCTCAAATGAGTCTCCTGTGACTAAGTTGTTTGTTTTTGTGTTATGCCTTAGGGGCTTGACTGGTAATACACTGGTATGTGATACATTATGTGTACTATGTTCTACAGAGGATGTATTATGTGAAGCATGCTTGTGTTTGTGAGGTTTCTGATGTTTAGGTAAGCGTCTTGTAAGGACCTCCGCATATGTAGGTTTATGTGTTGTTGGTTTGGTAGGTACAGGAGGTGAGGTGTACATGCTGACAACCTGCTTAGTATCAGATGAACTGACTGTTGAGTGAGAGAGCCTGGATTCTAGGTTCTTGATATAGCTGCATCTCTCACATAATGAATTTGTGTGGACTAGAAGAAGTGGGTTGTCAGTGTACTTGAGGCAATTCCTACATTGGCTCAGGAAGCCCATGTTGACCAGGCTGGCTGGAGAAACTGTGAGAAATCATCCATCCATAATGCTAGGTAAGTTGATATGGTCATAAAATAGGGACAGGACAGGAAGGATCAGGCAAAGTCGAGGACGGGAGAAGTGAACAAAAAAAAGAAGGGCTAATGGGTAGGATCTGTGCTGGTACCTCAGGAGCTTTGCTGAATGTATCACCTGTCAGTAAGGGACAATCACAAGAACTCACTGATGGAACACCAGCAGAGTACTAAGGGAAAATTTGCAGGCAAATGTGCTTGCGTCTATAACCACCAGTGGTGCCCAAAGTGGCAAGGCAGTGGGTGATGGGCAAACATGGTGGTATGTAGCAAACAAGCACAAACTGATCTAAACAAATTAACCAATAAATAGCTCAAAACTGAGCCCTGTTCCAGCATCCTTTAATCAGATGACATCTAACTGCACAGTCTTGCCACAAGGGTGCAGGGGAACCCCCTCCAACAAAAGATGGCCTGGTTTAGTGCTCAAGTTATATAACCAGAACTTGATTTAGCAGGTCTAAATATAGTCTATGATACAGCAAACAAAGTGCAACAATTTCAGAAAAAAACAGTTCAAATAAGCAGTGATATGGTAAAAATGCAGGTCAAAAGTGCAATATAGAGTGAACAAATCTACTTAAGTTTTGCAGAGATCAGCAGATGGCTTGGCTATACTTATGTAGCAAATTAGAGTGAACAGATTTAAACAAATTAACCAATAAAAAGCTCAAAACTGAGCCCTGTTCCACCAGCCTTCAATCAGATGAGTTCCAACTGCACACGCCTACCACTAGGGTGCAGAGGAACCCTCTCCAACAAAAGATGGCCTGGTTTAGTGCTGGAGTTATACGAACAGAACTAGATTCAGCAGGTCTGAATCTAGTCTTGCTACAGCAAACAAAGTGCACCAATTTTAGAAAAAAAAAACAGTTCAAATAAGAAGGCACAATAAGCCTTCAACCATCAATTCCCAGCTCAGAAGGGTAGATGCTACCCTCTCGTACCACAGGAGCATAGATCACAAACTTTCTTAATGTAAAATAACTGTCCTGAAGCCCAAGTGCTTAAACCAGAACTAGGATACTTTTAGAATAACAGACACACCAAGCCTTCAACCACCAATTCTCAACTTAGAATGTTGTAATCTACCTCTCCTGTCAAAAGAGTGTAGACTACAAACTTTCTTAATGTAAAACAACTGTCCTGAAGGTCAAGTGCTTAAACCAAAACCAAGAGGCTTAGAATAACAGTTACAATTTAATCAGGCAACTAAAAAAATGTAATAAATGCAGCAGAATAAATGCAATTGAACACTTTTAAGAACAAGCAGCAAAAGCAAAATAAAGTAATAAAGAAGGAAGAAACACAAATACAGTAAAAGCATCTGAATAAAGTGAACATTTTTTAAAGTTACTAGGCTGGATCTACATCACACACCATCATGGCCTACTAATTAGAGCATCTACTCATATGCAATAACACCTGAAAAGAACTAGACAGGTGGAAGGGGGACCAGAATGCTATCTGGCCTGGTTTAGTGCTGGTGTTATATAAACAGAACTAGATTCAGCAGATCTGAATCTAGTCTATGCCACAGCAAACCAAGTGCACCAATTTCAGAAAAAAAACAGCTGAAATAAGAAGGCACAATAAGCCTTCAACTAGCAATTCCCAGCTCAGAAGGGCAGAAACTACCCTCTCCTACCACAGGAGTGTAGACCACAAGCCTTCTTAATGTAAAATAACTGTCCTGAAGCCCAAGTGCTTAAACCAGAACTAAGATACTTTTAGAATAACAGACACACCAAGCCTTCAACCAGCAATTCTCAACTTAAAAGGATGTAATCTACCTCTCCTGCCACAAAAGTATAGACTACAAACTCTTTTAATGTAAAATAATTGGCCTGAAGACCAAGTGCTTAAACCAAAACCAAGAGGCTTAGAATAACAGTTAAAATTTAATCAGGCAACTAACAAACTATAATAAATGCAGCAAAATAAATGCAATTGAACAGTTTTAAGAACAAGCAGCAAAAGCAAAATAAAGTAATAAAGTAGGAAGAAACAGAAATATAGTAAAAGCATCTGAATAAAGTGAACATTTTTAAAGATACTAGGCTGAATCTACATCACATACCATCATGGCCTACTGATCATCTACTCATATGCAACAACACCTGAAAAGAACTAGACAGGTGGGAGGGGGGCCAGAATGCTATCTGAAATATTTACAGTTCTGCTGAATTTTTTACCAACAAAATGTATACAAGAAAGTAAAACAATGACAATGGAATCTGAGTATGTGTGAGGAGAGGATGTAAACAGAAGCGGTCTTCTGATGAAATTCTAGCAGTTTGCAATTTGCCATACTAACCTCTTTGATACCCCATGATATAGCAGAAAATTAATAAGCAAAACAATGAATTACCCTAATGGCCTGAAATTTTATGGAGCTGATAACAATTCAAACTGCTATTTTAGTACTTTGTGAATTTGTTTTATAAGCTGCATTGCTGCTCTTTCAGTGCATATTTGTTTTACAATTAATTGAATTTATATCTATACTTCTGATATTCTGATTTATATCTATACTTCTAATATTAAAGTTGCAAGTGATTTTGAAAAATAAAGATTATTGCATTTTTTTATAAAAACAAATAGTTATATAGTAGGCTAACTCCCTTTAAAGGTCATTACTTGAAGTTAGAATCAAACTCTGTACCTTGTGTCTATGAGGCGAAAACCATAACCATTATGTCAAACCCACCCCCTGAACAGTTGTATGAGTTTAGTTTTCCTAGCTACGTTTTTCACCAAGACAGCTGACACAAAATGATGATATGTTAGGTGCTGGACAATTATTTGAATTCATCAGCAAGGAATTCTGAGTAATCAAAATAAATTATTTCATAAAACCTACTTACTTACATTATGGCTTCATTATTGTATCATCACATGTATACATGTTCAATATAAGGTGCTCTACCTGCAAGATATAGTTGACACCTTGACTTTTTAGGGCATGAGGGTATTCTGTGACTGCAACTACCATGGTAATATACTAGCCTATTCACTAATTTGGATAGCAGAGTATGGTAGGTTCAGTCTTTCATAATGTCATAGCAGAAATTTTGAGATTTAAGAAAAAATTCAGAATGTCATGCTATCAACCACAAAGAAGGTAAAATAACACAATTTTTGCACCTAAAAGTGTATAAATAAATTGTCATTGTGTTTAGCACCCATGTCCCTCATGGATAAAAGCAACATGTGAATATCCCAATATTTCCTTGTTCTGTCCATCTTTGGGTTGTTTCTTTATAAAATATAAAGGCTAAAAGGTACAGTTGAAATGTTGGGTTAAGTTTCTTAAGATCCTCACAGATCAATAGCCTAGTAAGTACTTATGAACTTATGAACCTATGGAAGAAAGTAGAGCCCAGCTCTAAAAGTGTGTTGCTTTGCACTTGTTTTATAAAGCACAGCAATACATCTTAATCCAGTAAGTAAACATGTCAATCTCAAACCCTATTAGCCAAGACCATGGCTTCAAGGGCAAGGGCATTTTAAATATATATGAGCACCATAGAATCAATTAACCAGAATGTTTTTTTTTTTTGGAAGATTGGAGGAAACCTGAGTACAAAGAGATAACCCACAAACGTTATAGAGAAAACCTGCAAATACACCACAGTAAACATGAATCAGGATTGAACCCTGAACACTGCACTTGTGAAGGTGAGCAACAATGTAGGCTCAAGTACAGCAGGGCCAACAGAGGCAAGATCACATTCTCAGGCTCATGACACCAAGTTAGGTTTTCATGGTTTAACATTCCCCACAGGGTAGCAATGAATTATAGAGGATTGTGTTGCAGCCTGACTGTGCTTAGTTCTTAAGCTTAGTTCAATTTTCATGTGGGATGTCTTCTGTGTGGAGTCCACATATCCTCTCCTTGTCTTTGTGCATCTTTTCTAGATACTACAGTTTCATCCTACATGCAGAGGATGTGTATAATAAGTGATAGTTGCCATCCATCCAAAATGCTTGTAGGTGTGTGTACTGTATAAGTGCAAGAAAGTGTGCGCATCCTGTGGTGGGTCAATACCCCATTCAAGAGTAGTTATTCTGCCTTACACCCACTGAGTTCCAGGACAGGCACCAGTTGAACAATAACCCAGAAATGCGTTAAGTGGATAAATGGAAAATTAATCGTCAGACTGAAGTTTGCCTACTGTGGACATTCTCAGGTAATTTCTCAATGTATGTAGCTTTCTTCAGTGAGTGACTTCTATGCATTAGCAAGAGTCCACAACTTATTTTCCTGTTTCGATGAACATATGTATGGTATATTCATTGCAGCTTATTTAAATGAATAGCTACACTTCACAATTTTTTCACTGAGCAAATTTCTCTGATAAAAATTATTCCATGCGTGTTCCAGCTGTTTATCCAAACTAAACGCATTGAAAAGACTTTAGAAACTTTGTGAGGGAGCTGAACATTTTGAAGGTCAATCCCTTAAAGTCAGATTTTTCAAACTAGATTGTTAACACTGGGATTTGTAACATGCTCAACAAATAATATCACCAAGAAAAATTGTTGCATATGAAAATGATTTCCTTTACCTTCAGTACCTGCAATTTGCATATGCAAGTCCCCCCATAGTACAAAATGAGTATACTAGTTTATGGTCTCTAAAGGAGAAGGCAGGTAGACTGGAGGTGTCATTCAGACCCTAGTTAAGATTACATGACTACATATTGTGCATTGCTGCTCTGAATCATTTCAATGCAATGTAAAGTCATCAGTGGCCTATATACCTAATATCCTCATTTGCTATCTGTGCAGTACACAATGGTTATTGAAGGTCTGCCAAGCACTTGGTATCCAGCATTAATTATTTTCACTGTCTAAGCTTTGCCAGCCTACTTGTAAGCTATCACAGCAGTTTTGTTTTTAACCATTGCAAAGTGTGTTCTCCTTCTTTTTCCACAGATATATTATGTCAAATTAAATAATTTTAAATCAAATCAAAAGTGAGACACAAGGCCATGCCCAAAGTCTGCAGGCTAGGACTAGCATACCCTTAATGATTACACAGAATCTTCTTAAAGGCATCACTTTTAAACCATCAATGATGTTTTTCCCAAACTAAAACTTAGTAGTATATTCCATCTGCCTACAACCCTCTCACAGAATTAATACTTCTACTGTTCCAACAATTAACATACACCTTAGTTTATTAAGCCTGATTATAAAGTCTTGTTCAATCATAAGCAATAAAATAAGTATTTTGCATGCAGAACTTTATATACAGTTATAAGGTCCACTTACAATCCCACTTACAATCTTCTTTGTCTCACTCAGAACAGTGTAAGGCATTTAAGCAATTTAGAGTGACACAGCCCCTTCATACCATTAATTTTCACTGTAACAACTATTTTATTTTAATGTGCAGTGACCAAACAATGTAACCAAACTCCAAAGTTCTGCTATTCAACTTTCTAAACAGATTAAACCACAGAAAAGTGATGCAATGGACTGCAGCACACAGCTCATTATTTTATAGCCTTTTCTACAGGTACCTATAGTATGAGTTTAAACAACAGTGGAAAGTCCAAAATAAGGGCATGATCTTTAAATTATCCTAGTCTTTCTCAAACATTATCATTAATACTTGATACAGGTAGATGCTGGAGTTTTCCAAAGCTCATAACTTTAGTTTTTCTGACATTATTATTGAAGTTGTTGACTTCATTCCATTCAGTGATCAAATTTAAATCTGTGTAGTTCAACTGTATAACTTTACCCCACTATGATCTTACCCTCTGTAAAATTATAAGCTAAAGTTCATTGAAAAAATGAAATTGATGTTCATCATATTGATCACTGCTGCAGTAGCCTTAGTGATATGAGTTATAACCTGCCAAAGGATATAACAGCCGGCCAGCTTCCAGAGCTTCAGGGCACCATCATGCACCCAAAATGTCAAGCAGCTCAAACTGAGCTGACTAAAAGACAGGTTTAGGAGTAAAGCCCTTCAGAGCTTTACTGCCACTGAAGAGAACACTATTCTGAGACTTCAGAGGATCAATGATCTGCTTTCATTTGCTTGGCAGCCAAGTTCCCTTTTGGAGGAAAAAAACTTCCATTTTCTTAATTTTGTTGTTGTTTTATTACTTTCCTCTTCAGGAAAGTTATTTTAAAGCTAGGACTATTTTGTTTTAACAAACTTTCTCAAAATAAACTGTAACGTACTTTTAAATGGAGCACGCTTTTTTTTCCCTGTCAGTTCAAAAGTGGTGTAAATTAACTGAAAACTGTTTTCTGTAGAGAAATTGTGTTTTTTTTTTTTGTCGAGCTGACATAGTGTTTCATAATG